>NC_137055.1:21262889-21600389 GCF_032717465.1 Coenobita brevimanus
TTTATCAGGGCTGACTTAGGTAAATTTACTCTTGTTAATTTCGTGTTAATAGAGGCTATTGCAGTTAACCATATATTTAACCTGTTTTTGCCATTACATTATCCTTATGAGTCCTGAATGTTTTGTTGTTGGTTTGAGCATTAAACTTTCACTTGTAATTTTACCTAACTCTTTTGTTTTGAACCTGGAACTTTACGAGACAGTAGTGATTGTTAGTATTCTCACATAAAGTGTACATTATCTTTCTCTGTTCCGTAACATAAATTTGGCGACCTCATATCAGGATATTCAGGATATTATCATAAGGATATTGCTTGATATTTTGTGACTGTGATTTATTCATGATGTATACTATTACTACACTTGTTGAAGCCAAAGATTTTTTGTCAAATGTGCAAACAGTGTTGGATGTAGAAAACAGAACAAAGAATGAACTTAAGCTTGTTGCTCAACAATTGGGAATTGCTGTTCGCTCTCATCATTCTAAAGATCAAATTGTTGACATGATTAATGAAAGCTTGTTTAATGTAATTCCTCGAAATGAGCAAACGCAGATTGAATTAGCTAAGTTACAGCTAGCCCTGCAGGAGGCTCGTGCTAAGGAGGCTGAATTTCAGACAAAAGCTCGTATTCAAGAGGCTGAGTTTCAAGCAAATACTAAGGAGGCTGAGTTTCAGGCACAAGTTGAACTTGCTAGGATTCAGGCAGACCATGAGTATCGCATGAAACAAGGTGGAACTGGATCATCTAGCTCTCATGATTTTGATGTGGCTAAAAATGTTAAACTTGTCCCTCCTTTTAATGAATCTGATTTAACAAAGTATTTTCAGTTGTTTGAGAGGGTAGCTACAGGTTTTAATTGGCCCAAGGAGTATTGACCAGTACTCCTTTAAACAGTTCTCACCGGTAAAGCTCAAGTAACTTATGCATCTTTGCCTCAGGATCAATCTGATAATTATGATGTAGTTAAGAGCTTGATTCTTAAGGCCTATGAGCTTGTTCCTGAAGCTTATAGAGTAAAATTTAGGACAACTTATAAGCAAGATAAGCAATCCCATGTTGAGTATGCAAAAATCAAAGAAGATCTGTTAGAGCAGTGGTTAAATTCTAAGAATGTGGATTCTGATTTTGGTAAATTTAAGCAGATGATTTTGCTGGAGGACTTCAAGAGGTGTATTTATAAAGATGTAAGCCTATATCTTGATGAGAGAAGAATAGATAATTTGTCTGATGCTGCAGTTTTAGCTGATGAATATGTTCTCACTCACAAGAGATATTCTAAAGAAAAAGGGAAAGCTGAGAGTAAGTACGTTGCCTCTACTCAGAGTACAGGTAACAGGAAAGAGAATAAAGATGATGTTTCTCAGGAAGTAAATACCAGCTCCACCTCTAGATTTCAGAAAAGTAAATGTACTTATTGTAGTAAGCTTGGTCATACTACGGAGAAATGTTTCAGGAGACAGCGTGATGTGAACAAAAAGGAGTCTTTAAATGCTCAGTCAATTGGTCTAGTGTCCACTCTTGAGAGTTCCCAAAATTCTTTAACTGAGTTAACTGAACCTGCTTTGAGGGGTAACTTAAATTCTCAGGATGGAGCTCCTCTTTTGAGCAGTAACGTGGGTGACACTCTCAAGAGTTCATGTGCTAATTTCCTGTCTGATGGTTTTGTCAGTCCTCTGGACAGTAATGACAGGAAATCAGTTCAAATATATCGTGATACAGGTGCTTGCCAATCCCTTATACTGACCAGTGTTCTAGGCTCTAATGTTAATTCCTCTGATGAAACTGTAATCTTACAAAGTGTAGGGAATAATTACTTCTCTGTCCCTCTGTGCAGAGTGAATTTAGAGTCTGGTTTTGTCAATGGTTCCGTTATGGTTGGGTAGGTTGAGACACTCCCAATGTCAGGTGTAACTTTCTTACTTGGAAATGATATTGGTGGAAGTCAAGTGTGTCCAGCTCCTCAGTTGTCTAGTGAGCCAGTGGCTGCGTCCCAGGATTGTGATGTCCCTGATGTGTTCCCTGCATGTGCTGTCACTAGGGCTAAGTCTAAAGTTACTGGTGATTTAGAGGATAATGATGATGATGATGTTATCCTAGCTGACACTTTTCTTGCTAATTTGGACCACTCACCAGATGAGGCAGTACCCCGTAGTGTTGATAATTTGTCTCGTCAAGAGTTGGTTGAGTTGCAGGTTGCTGACCCTGAGTTGAAAGGTCCAGCTAACTCTGCTTACAGTGAAGAAGAGTCAGCCGGTGCTTCTACTTGTTATTATGTAAAGTCAGGAGTACTTATGAGGAAGTGGAGACCCCCAATAGCATCAGCCGACTGTGAATGGGAGGTTGTACATCAAGTTGTCAACCCTTGTGTTTGTAGGCAGAATATCATTAGAGTGGCTCATGATTCCAGTTTGGCAGGACACCTTGGAGTTAGGAAGACTGTGGCACGCATTTTGAAACACTTCTACTGGCCAGGTATCTTCAGGGATGTTTCCTGGTATTGTAAGTCTTGTCACACCTGTCAAGTTGTGGGGAAGTGTAATCAGACCGAAAAGGTTGCACCTCTAGTTCCCATTCCTCCTTTTGAGGCGCCTTTCACCCGTGTGTTGGTGGATATTGTGGGCCCTCTTCCTAAGACTTCTTCAGGATTTTCTTATGTGTTGACCATGATTGATATGGCTACTCGTTATCCTGAAGCCATTCCACTTAGAAATATCTCAGCAAAGAACGTGGTTAAGGAAATGCTAGGGTTCTTCACAAAGTTTGGTCTGCCCAAGGAGGTACAGTCAGACCGGGGAAGTAATTTCATGTCAAATGTTTTCAAGCAGTCTCTGAAAGAGTTGGGCATCACCCAGATCACGTCTTCAGCTTACCATCCCCAGACCCAAGGAGCATTGGAGAGATATCATCAAACACTCAAATCGATGCTCAAGAAATACTGTTTGGAACATCAGAAAGACTGGGACAAAGGTCTTCCATTCGTTGTATTTGCCGCAAGAGAATCTCCAAATGAATCACTGGGCTTCTCACCTTTTGAACTACTGTTTGGCCATGAAGTAAGAGGACCCCCTTAAGCTACTCAAGGAATGCTGGCTGTCGGAGGAAGATGACGTCAACCTGCTGGAGTATGTGATGAAGTTCAAAGAACGGCTGTCCACTGCTTTATAGCTGGCGAGAGAGAATTTAGGAGCTGCTCAGGAGAAGATGAAGACTTGGTATGATAAGAAGTCCAGGTTACGCCACTTTCAGCCAGGAGATCAGGTTTTGATTCTGCTACCAGTTCATGGGCAACCTCTTCAAGCCAAGTTTAGTGGTCCTTATTTCGTGGAGAAGAAACTCAGTGATGTCAACTATGTCATCGCCACACCAGATCGTAGAAAGAACAAGCAACTATGTCACATCAACATGCTAAAGTTATATCACAGGCGGGACGAAAATAATCCAGTCTGCACTGTAGCTGTTCCACCCGAGTCTGCAAGTGAAGCTCTCCCATGCAGTATGAGCCTGAGTGATAGTTTGGGGAAGAATCCTGATATCATGAATGATCTCCAGACTAAGCTTTCTCATCTACCTCCCAAGGAAAGGCAGGAGTTTTCGGCATTACTGCAGGAGTACCCGCAAGTGTTCCGTGCCACTCCAGGAAGAACCACTGTGTTGATGCATGATGTCGATGTTGGAGACGCAAAGCCAATTAAATTGCCTCCTTACTGTGTGAACCCAGTGAAAGTTCCTCTCATCCAGAAGGAGCTTGGCTACCTGTTGGACCACAAGATGATTGAGCCCTGTCAGAACGAGTGGAGTTCTCCTGTAACTCCAGTCCCTAAGCCAGGTGGGTCACAGCGGCTTTGCATCGACTACAGACGTGTTAATCAGATCACCAAAACAGACACTTACCCTCTCCCTCGCGTGGAAGATTGCATAGACAAGATCGGAAAGGCTAGGTACATAAGTAAGTTTGATTTGTTAAAGGGATACTGGCAAGTACCTATGACTGAACGTGCTAGGGAGATCTCATGTTTTGTAACATTAGGAAAGACTTTTGCATGTTCTGTAATGCCATATACAGATTGTTTCAGAGTAATAAGAAATTTCCTTTGTAAATTTCTTTTTTCTTTGTGGGGAGGTGTTACATAGCTTATGATTTCATCATCCATTGTGTAATTTTAATGCACAGTATGCTGCATGTTTGATCACGAGCGTGTTCTGCCTCAGTCCTCCCCTTCTACCATTATAGTAGAGTAAGTCGTCCTTTCTGTTGTTCAGAGCGGGATTGTCAACTCTTTGTCCCCATGGCTTCATTTGCGCGTCCTTCTTACAAGTTGTATCAAGCTCTGCCGGCCCCTATATAATGAGCTCAGTCTCTGCATCATTGCCACTTAGACCTACTCCTCATTTTGTTCACATCTCTGTCCTCCCCTGTACAGTTATTGTTGTGAGTGCTCAGGAAGTCTCCAACCATCTAGCAGCTGTGTAATTTGAGTATAACTGTTATTGCATTTTTTCCTTGTACTGTACGTGTATAGCATAGGGTGTTGATTTGTAGGCCTAGTGAGGTTTTTTTGTAATTTATGTAGGATTCATTTTGTCAGCCAGAGTTAATATTATTTTGTATCTGTAATAATTTATCTTGCATTAACTGAGCATTACCCAGTTCATTTTCATTTTATCAGGGCTGACTTAGGTAAATTTACTCTTGCTAATTTCGTGTTAATAGAGGCTATTGCAGTTAACCATATATTTAACCTGTTTTTGCCATTACATTATCCTTATGAGTCCTGAATGTTTTGTTGTTAGTTTGAGCATTAAACTTTAACTTGTAATTTTACCTAACTCTTATGTTTTGAACCTGGAACTTTACGGGACAGTAGTGGTTGTTAGTATTCTCACTTAAAGTGTACATTATCTTTCTCTGTTCCGTAACAATATATATATATATATATATATATATATATATATATATATATATATATATATATATATATATATATATACTGTACAGGGTGTCCCATAAGTCCAGCATTATATATATATATATACTGTACAGGGTGTCCCATAAGTCCAGCATTATATATATATATATACTGTACAGGGTGTCCCATAAGTCCAGCATCATAGGAAATTTTATAGAATCTGTTCATAATGACCCACATTGATTACAACACAATAATCCAGTTGATGCTGCCACCCCAATAACACTCGTTCGATGACGATAGGATCAGTCTGATGACAAAAGTGACAGATCCATTCTTCCAGGTGCTGCAGACCAGTAACCTTCTCGGCATAAACCAGGGCTTTTAAGTGAACCCATAGGTTAAAGTCAGGAGGTGTCAGGTCTGGGCTTTGTGGAGGCCACTCAACACTCCCTCATCGACATATCCAGCGTCCTATCCAGTGTGCATTAATCCCTATGATGGCCGACTTATGGGAGAACCTGTATAGCTATTTATCTATCTCTCTCTCTATCTATCTATATATATATATATATATATATATATATATATATATATATATATATATATATATATACAGTATATGGAGCCTCTGTGGTACAGTGGTGAAGTGTGCATTTTCGTACCCTGAAGAATGAGGGTTCGGCTCCACCAGGGTAAAACCTTTGGGAGCGTTATTCTGGCCACGTACTGCATTGGCAGACACAAGGGGTGCTGTGGTTGAACCAGTGTCACATACTATAAAGTATGCTTGCACCCAGTTGGCTTGAGCAGGCCGATTACACTTGGTTCACAAACTACACACACATCCAAAGCCATTCAAACACAACAATTACACTTACAAGCACTTCTCACCCTACGTACAATCTCCACTAGACAGCCTAAGCCACTTGGTAGAGATACATTGGCTGTATCGTCCCCACTTCGGTAGAGATAGGCCGGTCCTGCAGTGGATACTCAAAAGGCTGATGAGATGAGATGATTATATATATATATATATATATATATATATAAAGGGCCATCCCCACTCTGGGGCCCCCAGATAATCTCAGCATATGCGTTATTAACCCCTAAATACCGAAGCACGTCAATGTACTTGTTGACCACTTTAGCCCTCTCAGCCGAATCACATCAATATAGCACGCCTTGTAAAAAACTGCCTGCATACTGTTCTGCCCCGATTGTGACGGATATCCCTTCAAGTCCTTGAGAACTAACCCCTCCGACCTCGGGTTGGGTGATCCGACCACTCTGGGGGCAGGGGGGGGTCACCCCCCCTCTCGGCCCACCCATTGCCCGCTTGTTTCGTCATCTGTCACTTAATAACCCTCACTGAAGACCCTCCCACCCCTCTGTACACCCCAATAGGACAGTGAACTTGAGAAGCCAGTGTTGTTAGTCGAAGTTTACCCCTCCCCCAACCACGAGGCCCATTCCACTCCCCTCCAGCCCCCCCCACCTTCCCCCTACCTTGTATACCCCAACCTACCCAACCCCCTCCCTCCCTTTCAGCTCCATATTACCCTCCTACCTCCAATAAACCATCGTGTGATAGAGAGCACGCAGCTTGGCTTGCTTTCCCCCCCCCCCCACGCCTCCCTTCATCCCCAGCCCATGTACTGTACACGTGCTTTATATGTATTGGCTCGATATATATATTTTTTCTTTGTCTTTTCGTACCTGAACATAATAAATGCATCTCTGTATACTATTCTATACATGCAAACATGTGCAATCACAGGCATCTGAGCCCCAGCCCCCCCCCACCACCACCTCTCCACCTCGATACATTTAGTACTCCCCATACGTGAACTATCTCCCCACACCTGCAAACACACCTGCTTGCATGGTTGATATGCTAAATCAAATAGATTTTGTTTGGTTCAATTAGCCATATTGGTTGTTACCGTAAATGATCTCCCAAGGTTCAATGTGCTTGTTGTAGGCCTTCTCCCCGATCGAATTTTATCTCCCCATACGTACATACACATCTGTTTTCATAGTAGTTGGTCAAGAACAAACTAATGGACTCTACTTTGATGAGAAAAGATGGTTTTATCCAACCTCCATACCTACAAACCTTCTCCCCACAGGGTACTTTATCTCCCCAAAAGCATGTACTCTCCCCACACCCCAAAACACCTGTTCTCGGGCTTGGTTTGACATATGATATTGCAATGACCTATTTCAGTACTAGGAATAGTTAGTTATCAAAACTATGGGGGCTTTCAAGAATTTTGGGGGTAACTATTTTCTTTTTCTTTTAACTTTGACCCTTGATTATGCAGTACCCATTAGGCCTAGGGTGGTGCCGATTGTACTGTCAGATGTGTAAATTCTTCCTCTTTAGCCAGAACATACTGATTTTCCCCTTGGTGATAGTCGAAAAAACACCCCTGAATTGCGGCTCCAGTAGTAGACGAGCCAGATCAAATTGCGTTATTTAGGGGTATATTAACTAATTTAAAATATAATTCTTCACGTACAAATCTCATTCTGTCAATCATTCACTGGATTTGAGAAACATCTTAATCTACTGTATGAACTTAGCAACACATCCCGGAAATGAAACGCTGCTCTCTAACTGCAGTGAGCCATTGAGTGAGCAGTTGGTCAACTGCACTGACCCGACAATCGTGCCATTCTTGACCTGTCACTTAAACTTGATTCTCCTATTATATTTTAACATTTTACCTGGCTGTAGGGACGACTGAAGGGTATAGGACTTAAAAATATATTAGCACACTTGATTAACTGACAGAAAACTTGAGGGATGAAGCATGAATTACTTGTGCCGAAAATTTACGACCCTGGATCAGTGTTAGTATTGTTACGTCCCAATCCCACACTGCCACAGGCTCCAACAGTAGTAGTTCAGTATAGGAAGGATGTTGCCCAGTGAGTTGTTCTTCCTATGGTCAGCCTTTAGGTGTACAGTAAACAAAATCAGCTCAGGCATTGTATATAAACACTGGCTTCTCAAGTTCACTGTCCTTACTTTCCAAATAATTACACTGAATGCTTTCCAACTTAACTTCACTGTTCCCACGAGCACTGGAGCTATACACACTTTCCTAACTGCAGTTACACTTAGTGCTTGGCAACAACACTTCGCAATTTTTACAAGTACCGATGATAAACAAACTTCAGTAACACTTCACTGTTTGCCAACAACACTTCACTGTTTTCACAAGTACTGAAAATATACAAATTTCACTGACACCGCACTACACTCAAATTGAACCGAAGACCGATTGAACTTGCTCTAGTCTCCTCCCCATCTTTATATAAGTTTACATTACTCTAGAAACTTCTACATTTTCCCACAGTTCTGGTGTATTCCAGAGAGATAACACAGTTACCAACTCGGAGACAACCAAAACATGCCTGAGCTCTTGCACACTGCACAACACTCTGAATAATTTATCATACAAATTTAAATTACAAAACTTAACAAGCAATCACATAACTAAAACATTATATGGATAAAGAACAAAAAAATTTATGCGTAACTTACAAAAGAACTGCACTCACAAACAGCAGGCAAACTGACAACTCTGACCTGTACTGGAACCTAGGGTAAACATCAGGAAACTTCAAGAAGCTTATCGACTACCTAGCTGGCAAATCTTGCCTCTCAAAACTATCCCCCCCTCCCTAGTCCTTTGTCGTCCTGACAAAACTACACAGCACTATATATATAAACATAAGTAATCCTAATGAAACATCTAACTGTACACAAAATAATCCTTCAACTTATCAGGTCTTCTTCTATGTCACTTCCGACGATGTCCTTGCTCCTTCGCACGGTCCACTTCTCCTGGAAGGTCTTGGTCCTCTTCCCGATCCACTTCTTCCCTTGGGAAACTGTCCCCATCTTCTTTCACTTGAGCTCAGTGGTCCTCCTCAAAATCCTCAGCTGCAGGAGAGCACGATTCCACGGAGATGTTCCAGCTATACTGTCCTGGCCCATGGTACTGCCACAGATCGTTCGTGTGTATCACCTTTGGGCGAGACTTTCTGCTTCCTGAATCCAATATGTTACTTCTGACAGGCGGTCCAACACAGTGTAAGGCCCGTCCCATGGGCTCTGCAGCTTCGAAGACTGTCCCTTCTTCCACTGAGGATTGTATAACCTAACTCGGTCACCACCCTTGAAGCTCATCTCACTTTCCTTGGCATCATACTTGCACTTCATCACTTCTGAAAACTTAAACGCTCCTTGCATTTGATGATGTACCTCAGCCAGCCTTTCCTGAAGGTGCTTCACACAGCTGGTGGCGTCTCTAGGCAGCTCTTCACCAGGTGGTGTTCCCTGTAACACGTCAACAGGGAAGCGTAACTCGTGGCCCAGCATCAGTTATCCAGGAATGTAGCCGGTAGACTCATGTGATGCAGACCGTTATGCCATCAGCAATGCTGGTAATATCTGGTCCCATTCAGTTTGTCCATCTGTGCAGTACTTGGGCAGTTCTTACCCTAGGGTCCTGTTGAATTTCTCAACCATCCCATCCGACAGTTGCCTTAGTCTGGTCTTCTTGATCCCCAGTAACTTTCAGCACTCACAGAACACAGCAGACTTAAAGTTTCTACCCTGGTCTGACTGTAGCTCTTGTGGCATCCTAAAATGACAGAAGAACTGGTCAACCAACATCTAAGCAACATTAGCAGCCTCTTGATCAGGGATGGCATAGGCTTCAGGCCACTTTGTGAAGTAGTCAATGGAGGCACATAATTATACTGTATACCGGTTTCCTCTTTCAGTGAGTGGCAAAGTTTCATCAATGTCCACAGCAACTCTTTTCATCTGTGCACCCACTTGGTACAGCTGAAGAGGGGCGCAACCACGTCTCTTGGGACCCTTCTTGGCACAACACACATCACAGGCCCGACACCACTCTTCAACATCCTGATGTATGTCAGTCAAGTAAAACCTCTGAAGCAGCTGGCTTAGAGTTTTCATCACTCCCCGGTGGCCACCAGTGATCTGGTTATGGGACTCATCCATGATCTTGGACCTCATCTTCTTCGGAACCACCAGTTGCCAATACTTGCTGAGGCAATAGGCGTCTCCTACTGACGCTCCAGTAGTCCGTTGTTCAAATGAAGAAGGTCCCACTGACTCCAGTAGCTCTTGGTTGCAGGGTTTAACCTGGAAACTTCTTCCCAAGAGGGTCGCACTCTGCTGCACCCACTGTAGCACTGATTGTAAATCTGTGTCTCCATCTGCATCCTCTTCAGGTCTTCTTCATCTGATGTTGGCCCTGACACTGCAGTACGGCAACATTTCTTGCTAAAATTCCCATTCCTACTACACTGCTTGTTGTCTTTTCTTCTGACTTCTCACACACTATTCATCAAGGTTCTCCTGCATTTCCTCAGCAGTGGGGCTTCTTGGGAAAATCTTGCTGGTTGTTGCCTCTCGTCACCAGCCTTCACTAATTTACCCTCATCCTTCTCATTTGGATGCTCATAGCTGAAGTGTCTCACCTGACCACATGTCCAACACCCATTTGTTGCAATCGTGGGTTTCCTTGCACTGTTCCATTCTTGCTTCTTCTTCCATTTGTAACAATCCACCTTTCAGAACCAGCAACCTCCTTTGATCATCTCCTGTTCTCTCTTCCACTTGTTGAAATCCACTTTCCGATGACCTGGCGTCTCACGATACCAACAACTTCCTCTGATCTTCTCCTGTTCCCTCTTCCACTTATAACAGTCCTCTTTCCTATGTCCTGGCTTTTCACAGTACCAGCACCTTCAAAATTTTCACATCACGTACCTGCACCTTTCTTGCCTTGAATCCTGCACTATGATCTGCCTGGAAAGTGGACGTACTGGACCTGACATGGGATTCAATTTCTAGAACCCTGGCTCATGCTTCATGCATGCTTCTGGGTTGAGCCTGCTTCACTTGCACTTTGAACTCTGCACTATCAAGAGCATCGATGAACTAGTCCCTCAGAAGAATAGCCAACAGGTTAGGTGCTGCTCCAGGGTATGCCTTGTATGCCATACTCTGCAGGTCATGAGCAAGTTTCTGTAGGGATTCGCCTCGAACTCGTACACGGTTCCGGAATCTTGCTCTGTAAACCTCAGTCTGGTATGTGGTCCATTTTTGCACTCTGGCACTTCTGCATTGGACTGATAACTGTTCCTCTCCTCCACTGACATCTGGCCCAGAATTTCCGTTGCAGCACTTTTAAGGCTAGTACCAAGCTACACTGCCCTTTACCTAGCATCCTAACCATTCTGATCAGAAATTAACTCAGACTGTGTACAGTAAGCTTCCCAAGGTACTCTACCATCAAATTCCTGAGGTTTCCTGTAATTGTACCCCAGTTATAGCCATGCACATCACTGGTTTGGGGCCCCAAAATGGGGCATCACAATTAAGTGCAGGACTTAAATCTCCTACATTTTGATTACTCAACCCAGTAATGCTACCTGTAGATGCTTGGGATCCGCCAAGATTCACCATACACTGTCCATTCTTTTAGTATGTTCCCTGTACACTAACCTGAGGTTCAGGAGTGGAATATTTCTCTGCAGCCTTAATTTTCTCACTGATTATTTTTATATGGTCGACTACATGTTTTAACTGGTTATCTACATGCTACCTGCACTCAGTCACTAATCCCTCCCTAATTTTCAGCTGGTCGTCTACATGCTTCACCTGGTTGTCTAGATGTTGTCTGAACTCCCTCACTTTATTGCTTAGCTCACTCTTTTGCTGCTGTAGCTCAGCGTATACTTCCTCCTTCAACTGCTGGTGCTCTTCCTTCATTTCTCCCCATGAAAGCATTCAGCTGTCCTTGCCTCCTCAGTTGAAATTCCCTCTGTTTTCCTGTAATGGCTCTTGAAGGTGATCATATCATCCTTTTTGTTCTTCACGTTGTGCCCCTAGTTGTTGACTCTGTGCTTGCAATTGTTCTTTGAGTTCTTTCTGTCCTTCATTCTGTGCCTATAAGTTCTGTGACTTCTTACTGTCCTTCATTCTGTGCCTGTAATCCTTCATTTTATGCTTGTAGTTGTACACTATTTGCTTGTACCTGTTCTTTAAGTTCTTTCTTTGAAGCTTGTAATAGCTTCATAATTGCAGCCAGGGACAACCATTCATCCTGCCCAGCTCGGGTCCTTATCTGCACACCTCCTTGCTTCATGTCGAAGATTAGACTCACTAGAGCACTTTCAAAAAATCCCACTCCTGACACTAGTGTTAGGTCCCCATTCCACACTGCCAAAGGCTTCAACAGCAGGAGTACGGTAATAGAAGAATGTTACCCCATGAGTTGTTCTGTGATCAGCCTTTTAGTGTACAGCACATAAGATTATCTGAGGTGAAAATAAACACTGGCTTCTTAAGTTCGATGTTTTTGTTTTCCAAATAATAACACTTAATGCTTTCCAACTTCACTTCGCTTTTTTCACAAGTACTGAAAATATACAAACTGCAAAAACACTTCACTTTTTGTCAACAATGCTTCACTATTTTCACAAGTACCGAAAATGTACAAACTGCACTGCACTGACACTGAACTACACTCAAACTGAACTGAAAACTGAACTTGCTCTGATGTCGTCCCCATCCTTATATAAGCTTCTATAATCTGGAGTGTTTTGTATTTCTCCACAGTTCTAGTGTATTCCAGAGAGAGAGCATCAGTTACAACAGTTACCAACTCGGAGATATCTGAAACATGCCAAAGTTTTCTTACACTGCATAACACTCAATTATTTAACCCGCCCCATCCCGACGTTTTTGGACCTTTTTTTTTTTTTTGCTCAAACATCCGCTTTTGGTGAGAAACATCGAAAATTCATAGAGAAATCGCTCACCTGAGGTTTAAAATACCGGATTTAGGTGCGAGTACTTCCTTATCTGACTGGGTTTTCTAACAGGCTGGCACCAAAGAAAACGAGTTCTATGGGAGGGTAACTATTTTATCCACTCATAAACAGTATTTATTTATTTACTTGGTACGAATTTATATACAGTACAAGAGTACATTGGTTTTCAAACAGTAATATAGGCATTATAAGCATTGTTTCACTCACTAACTCATCACCATTCATGACCTTTTTTTTCCCACATTACCTGATCATCATTTCTGACTGTTTCTTCCTCTAATGCTATGTAAACTTTGTCCTCCACATTGTCATCGACTGGGGAATCACTCTTGCCCTGAATGTCTGTATTGGCCAGGTCACTGGTAACAGGTGAATTGCCGAGACAATGGCGTGCAGCGGGGGGGAGAGGTTATGCAGTATAAGGCATTGTTCCTTCTTGGCATCTTGTAGAGGAATAGAGGAAGGTGTCCCGCGTATACGTGCCAAATATCACTCGCGAAATCACTCGCGAAAATTGAAAATTGTGCAAATTAGGGACCTTGCAATGTTGCCGCGTTAATTCACGTCGCTGGGACGGCGTGGGTTAATATACAAACTTAACCCGTGGATTGCGAGCCACAGCTCAGGCTGGGTAGCATTGCATGGTGAGCCACAGCTCAGGCTGTGCTGGCCGTGCATCACCGTTAACTACTCTACTACGAAAATTACGTATGGTACTATGCAAAGATGGAGAGAGAGAGTCTTTTTTTTTTTTCACCAGATGATGCCCTTGATGTTTATCTTCAAGTTTATAATAAACAAAAACATTTTTTTTTTTTTCACTACTCTCCTATGGAATCTTATGCATGGCTTTCCACAAAAGTGGAAAGAGAGAAATAATTTTTTTCACCAGATTATGGCCTGGATGTTTATCTCCAATTTTATAATAAACAAAAACAAACAAAAATCTTTTTCCTTCATTTTTTGCACACCACGGGTGAAATCAAACTACATAATTTAACAAGCACATAAATAAAATGTTGTTGAGAGAAAGAACACAAAAATTTATGTACAACTTACAAAATAGCTATGCTCATAAACAGCAGGCTAACAGGCATCTCTGACTTGTACCAGAACTATGGTAAAAACCAGGAATTCTTCAGAACAATCTAGCTAGCAATCTAGCTTCTCAGTAATACTCATAATTCTTTTGAAATAAATGTCATTGTGCTGAAGGGGCTAATGCTGAAATGAGGAGTGCAAAGTCTTGCTAAGAAGTCAAAGTATTCATTAACCCCTCCGCCCATGATGACGCGTTTTTCGTCATATGGGTGTGGCTGCGACTATACTCATTGATGTGTTTGTCGTCATTTAATCCTTACACCGCGGGCATGTTTCCCAATGTTTTGTGTCCCCAGCGGGGTTATTCGGGCTCTGACAGACTCTCAAAAAATATTTGCCAAAAATCAGTTATTAGTCCTAGAATATTAAAATTATATATGCCTATGGCACATACCTTTAGCTTTCTCCTGGGATGTTTGTTGAGCCTTCGTCGATTACCGTAGGACTTGTGGAGACCTCTGAAGTTGGGTCACGAAGTCTCCACTTTACACTTCCCGACAACCCGTAATATGATTACCACTGCCAGATATTAACACTATAAACACTACTCTATGATTATCAAGTAGTTTGGGATCCATACTCCAAATAAAAACCACTGTGAAAGCAATGAAAATTACGAGCGCGTATGACCTTCCCACTTGTGCTAGTTTGCTGTTGGTATTCTGTCATTTATTATTCATAAAACCCCTCACACTTTATATTTCTATTACTATATAACACTTATATATATCTACAGTCTTTATCAATAAGTTTCCTTCAGTAGTATTAGTTTATTGCCACTGCAGGGATTCAATTTCTTTCAGTAAAATACATAGCATTCACTTTCTCGTCCTGTATACTAGCTTTGAGAGTGAATGTCACTTTCACCTTCACTCTCATAACTCATAGTATTCAGACATGCTAGAGTGAAACTTTCACTTTCATTACTCCTAGGGTATATACTCGTATTCTTATAATACTACTCATTTACATTTCTATTTACGTTCTCTATTTTATTTACGTTATTTACATTTCTATTTTATTTACACTGTGTTATGCACTGTCACTTGAAGTAACTTATAAAACTATTTTCCACTTCACGTATATTTACATTCATTACTTTCACTTGCTGTTTACACATTATTTACACATTATTTACAATTCCACTTGCACTGTTTTACTCAATAGAAAGATCGTAGTCACTCTTTTATCAATTGTCAGCCCTTTACCTCTTTCCACACGAGGTTTAGTAGGGGGTAAAGGTCACAGGGCCCTTTGCATGGGGGTGAAAAGTCCCTGAAGTTAGCAAGAGCAAACAGACGTACCTCCACATTGGAAGATGAGAGTGAACTGATAAGGGTAGGCTGGGGTGGTGGCCTACCTATGGAAATGCATTACTGCCAATGTTAGCCTCTTGACAGCAGCTAATATATAGCAGTGAAATGATTGGCAGGAAATCTAGACAATACATTATAAATTAGGTAGTTCCAGGTGAATGTAAATATCACTTAGACTTCTCACTTCCCTCCTTATATGTATATTTATTACGAAAATAGATTATACAGCATATTTCAAGAGGAAATAAACAGCGAAAATTAGCGAACGAGTGCACATGAGGTGTTGTCAGGTGATAATTAGCCAATTCCAGGTGTATGGCACTCTCACTTACCTTATTTCTTTCTTGTATATATTATTTGGTATAAGAATAGGGCATAGGGCTTATTTCAATGGATGAAATCAGTGAAAAATTCCAGGGAAGATTTACTTAGCATATCACGGCCGGGCAGGCGAAAGGATAGGGTAATGGGGGGGGTAGGGAGGGGAGTCAAGAACGGGGGAAAATGGCTAAATTGTCAACAATGGATGAGAGTACAGATGAGATTAGGAGTGCTGACTAGTGTTGGACATTGGCAGTACTGATAGATGATACAAGCCACCACTTGGAAGCCCGGGTGAATTCAAAATAACACAGAATCACAAAAGAGTTGCCCCACGGTATGATCCCTTGCTCCCAAGCGTCACAAAAGTGACGCCCCGCGGTTAAGGGGTTAAGCATAAAAACCTTCATCAGAGAAGTTTTTGGCCAATCGGCATCATTTTTGGAGGCGTCATAGTTTCCATGCTCCTTGTCAAAAGTAATGACTTGGCAACTGGAGGGCCCAAGACACACAGCAGCCCGGGCAGTTTGGTTAGTTCCACAGCGGCTGTCAAGGAAGAAGGTAGCATGTGGCGGGCCCCTTAAATCATACTCTATTTAGTTCGCTCCCAGGCGTGTGTCATATTCCACTATATCAATGTGCTTGTGTTTACTTCTGGGCACTATTGTGATTAGATTTGGTGTTTGCAATAGGGAATTAGGTTTTTGTAAATCATTCCTGGCCGTTTTCAGCCGTTGGCCCAATGAACATTGGGCTAGGCCTACCCTGTTTTTCACCATGCCCCAGCAACTACACTCCCTCTACACTGCACACGGCATTGTCTTGAACGGAATATTTGCCTAGGTGTTGATGAAGTCTTAGTATAATGTTGATATATGGTGGATAATGTTACTGTGCACTAGATAGGAGTATAGTGCAACGAGTGTACGTGATAAAATATTGGCTAAGGCATGAGTCACATGGGCCTTACAGCCACGGCACGCCGTTGTCAGGAGGGGATAAAATAGAGGAGGTTTAAAGGAATTTTTTATTTATCATATTGTTATATTTCCGTTCGATCAGCGAAGTTAAGCAACGTTGGGTCTGGTTAGTACTTGGATGGGTGACCGCCTGGGAACACCAGATGCTGTTGGCATCCCTACGTCAAGTGGGGTTGGTGGAGGATTAGTGCCCCTCCCTGTAAAACAATTAACTCTAAGCCCTTGGCCACCCCGTCTGGGATACATGGCGTCTGGCAATGAATGAATGGATGAATATTTATTCTGTATGTTTTTTGTGTGAAATACAGCATGAGTGTTATGGTGATATGTTTTTCGTATGCTTGTGTGGATGAATGTAAACACTGCACCACGTGCTCATCAGAAGATATCGTCTGCGATACCTTAGGCATCGCAAATGTGACATACAGAGCACATTCATGTACTGTTGTGGTGAAATATACTGTATTTCTCATAAAACGATGGATTTGGTTGTGTATTGTGAAATAAAAGCATAAAAACTGCAGCGTTTTCATGTAGGAAAACATCATCTGCTACATCTTAGTGCACAGGTAAGGGCCACATACTTGTACTTGTAGTGGTGTTGTATACTGTGTATCTCATATATTGATAGATCTGGTTATGTTTTATGTTAAAAGACAGTAAAAGACTGACCCAATTGCTCGTAAGAAACAGTGCATATCGTACATCTGCGTTGGCACAAAGGTAGCGACATGCAATGCAAGGCTACAAAAAAAATTTTGATGAAATATGCTGTGTATCTCGTATATTGATAGATTTGGTTATGTATTTTGTGAAAATAACGTGAAATACTGAACCAGGTGCTCGTAAGAAAGAGAACGTCTCGTACACTTAAGTTAGCACAAAGGTAGCAAAATGCAACATGAGATATGGAATATTAGATGGTGTAATATACTGTGTATCTCATAAAATGATAAATTTGGTTATGTGTTCTGTGAAAATAAAGTGAAAGTGAACCACGTGATCGTCTGAAAATCATCGTCTGCCACACCTTCCCGCCCAGGTAGGGGCCACGTAATTGACCTACAGAAGACGTGCATTTACATTTTATTGGTGAAATATACTGTGAATCTCAAAAAGTGATAGATTTGGTTAAGCATTACGTGAAAATAACATGGAAGACTGAACCACGTGCCCGTAAGAAAGAGAACGTCTTGTACACCTGAGTTAGCACAAAGATAGCGTAATGCAACGTGAGATACGTAATTTTAGATGGTGTAATATACTGTGTATCTCATAAAATGATAGATTTGGTTATGTGTTATGTGAAAAGAAAATGAAAGAGAACCACGTGATCGTCTGAAAATCATCGTTTGCTACACCTTACTGCCCAGGTAGGGGCCATGTAATTGACTTATATAAGTTGTGCATTTACATTTTATTGGTGAATTATACTGTGTATTTCATAAAGTAATAGATTTCATTGTGTTATGTGAAAAAAACAAAGTTTGAACCACGTGCACACACACACACACACACACACACACACACACACACACACACACACACCTCAAGTTGCTGGTCCGTCGGGAAAATCCGTGCCTGGGGCTGCAGCTCCCACGCGACAAGACCACAGGGCACAAGGGTATCCAAGCAAGCATTACGGGGTGATTGACGACATGAGTTTGGATCGTACTCTGGGTCACCACCTAGCAAGAAACCCCAACAAGAAGAGACTCAGGTGTACCTTGTGCTACAAGCTGGAGATGAAGAAGGACACAGGGAACATATGTCCTGGAAGTGGTGTGCCACTTCGCATGGGTGATTGTTTTGAGCGGTACCATACCAAGTGATACCTTCACTAGTAGAGCACACACACACACACACACACACACACACAGTATAAAACTCCTCACCTCCCAACCCGTCTGGTCCTCAAGGATAATCATCGCCACTGGAGAAGTACGTGATATTCTCTTTTTTATTTATCTGTTTACCTATAGTTATGTCAGTATATTTACACATACATATATATTGTTATTTACCTCAACACAAATGACAAGGAAATAAGTACAGCTTCAGTTTCAGTTGCTAACAATAGGTTTAGTGTTTATGTGTGGTTTCTGAGAGGATTAAAACAGAACAGAAGTAATTATATAAAATAGATGTTGGTATGAAACCAAAGAAAGCATAGCTAGCAAGCATGAAAATGTTAGTGTGCTACAGGAAAATAATGTAAGTGATCACGGCCGACAGTGGTTCAGCACGTGGGAAAATACACTGTAGGTTTTTGCATTATTCTTGAAAACTATGAGGCCTAGAATCACCGTTGTTGATAAAATGAAAGCCAGTGAAATTCTGCACAGGATGATAAAATAAAAACATAACACTGCCGAAGAAAAGTTTTTCGCTAGAGCTCCCCAAATAAAATATCTGTTGTCTGTCAGAAATGGGTTTTACTTTTTCGCTTATTACACGAACACCATAACTCATATCAAACTGGGACCTCCAGCATTCGAAAGCTAGTATAATTCACTTTCGAATGATTGTACAACATGTAGAGACTGATTAGTAAACATTCGACTTCTGGTGTTGGGAAATGAGATCCATGTTCCTGAATGTTTATTCCCAGGGCCCTAACGTATGTAAAGTTTTTTTTTTTTTTTTTTTGGTTATTGAGTAGAAGAAACAGCATTGAATAGGAATATGGGGGTTTCGTGGCAGAATAAATATGTTTGGGTAGCGAAAATAAGCCGAGAATACACATTTTTGGAGTGCGCGGCGGCTGGGGGGGAGGGGAGAAAAGCCGATGTGTCATGGCACCGAAAACTTATTAACTTATCCATGCAGGAAAGGGTTAATTTTTGTGAGGAATTAAAAGCTTCTGAGGTGTTAAAAACATTGGTCAATTGGTCCCCAGAGATATAATGATTGTGAAATGGCCAGTGCACAGAAAGGTCCTGCCATCTGGTGGCAATCCATGAACTTCTGACATAAACTGCTGGTGTGAGGGCTGTAGCTACCAATATTTGATGTTATTCTATCCAACACCAGCTAAAACTGAGTGCTGCCATGTTGAACACCAGGTTTTCACTAACAGAACTAAGGGTTCTATATTATCCATGGCTTTCTAGAGAAGATGGGTTGGGAAAAAAAATAGCATCCAAACATATGTTCTACTCATTATTATCGGGTAATTTCTAGGGAAGTACTGAAGAGGATTTATGTGGTAATACGTCTTCATGCATGTATAAAGATGGTAAATCATTCGAACGAGAGTAACAGCATTTCCATTTCTTAAAAACAATGATGAAAGATAATTCGCCATTCAATATTTCCATTCGGTACTCGGCTCTGCCACAAGTCCAATTGTAAACAAACACGAGACTGGCAAGGTGTGCAGTTGATGGGCTGACTGGTCATGTGAGATTGATAGTATCAACAGTTAATAAAACAATGAACTTTGTTTGTGCTGTGGCTAAGTGCAAATCAAATTCAACTTGGTCTTGATGTTGGAGCTGGACTAGAAAAATCTGATGGGTCTTCCTCACTAGGTCGGTAGGGTACACGTGCATTTGTTCACATTCAGGAAAACTTGTTGTACATTGCTCTGGCAGTGAATTAAAAATATGATAAGAGTTGTGCATGAAAGCATTTCTCCAAATTTTTACCACGTACAGTTATAGTCTTACACCAGTTACATGGAATGTTTATTGAATCGTAAACTGATTGTAGAAGTCAATTCCATGGAGAAAATGATTCCTGTTTTATGGGTATTTCTTTTTTTCTAATACCACTTGCACATTGGTAGCATGATTGTCAAAGGCATCGGAAAAAGTTTGTGATTTGAGGAAACTTTATATGTGAAGGAAAATTTTTATTTGAAACCCGCAAAACATGTATCTGGGAGTAGTTCACAGACTACCACCAGACGGCAGTACCTCTCAGTGCACTGGCCCATTGCCATGGCACTCTGACTTTGCTATGAGAATGTACATTACAGTCAACAAAAAACATTTTTGAACACATTTCCTCACGTGTCATTCTTAAATATGGACGAAGCATTGTGATATATGGAGCACCCTGTGATTATAAGTACAAAAATATTATCCTTGGTAATTATTAGGACTCGAAATCACACAGAAGTTTACAGTTTAGGTGCTGTGTTTTTTAAGGCACAAGGTTAATAGATTTGTTTGTCCCACAAAACTCGCTATTTTTCACATCCATCATACTCCATGTGAGTGATACTTTTTTTGTTGACTGTACATTGTCGGTCCGTAATTTCTTCACAGTACCTTATCGCAACAGCTTTGAAATACAAAAAAGGCGGCACTCCAATTGTGCAACACTCGCAATCATCAACTAGTCTACAGTAATTACTGAAAATCTGATTTTGTCCTGTGATCCTGACCTGCAACATATTGATCTCAAATCTACTTACTTCATTCTTGCATGACCATTTACAATTCTACTAGTTACTGTAGTTGGCTGATGGTTCTCAGAAGTGAATCTCTTTATCCATGTTTTAACCTGAACCCATCCACAAAGTTTAAGTTACATTGGATAAGAAAAAGATCTTAACTTGAATTTGCCATGTGAGCTTGACCTTTGATCTGTTATTCACCAAAACAACAGGTCAACCTCTAGAATGAAGCTTCGTTCATCCACTAAATTAGATCAAAACTGTTTTATTATAACTCCTAGGGTGTGTAATTCAATAGACCGTACCGGCGTGACAATTTGCATATGGAGCCGGTTTTTTTACTTCTACAGAAGTAAAAAGTGTTATGCCCAAGGTTTAGAGCTTGAATTTACACACCTTATGCCACAAACCAGAGCATTTTAGACCAGTGACGTACCCAGAAGTTTGAAAAGGGGGGCGGGGCTTTTTTTTTTTTTTTTTTTTCAACTGTGCAGGCCATGACTTTGGCTTGCACAGCGAGCCCGTACAGCTGGGGGTTTCGGAGGAGGGATGCTGTAATCCCCCCCCCCCGAGAGATCTTTGAATTTTGGCCAATTTTCTAATCATTTTTAGGCCATATGGAATGGGTATATGACATAAACATAGCATATTCTAAAGACATTCTTAAGTGCTCTGTGCCACTGAATAATGATTCAGTCTCTCCAATAACCTTATACTACTAAAATTCAAGCACTGACATTTCGATCAAACATTTTACAACTGAAATAAACTAATAAATTACACACACACACACACACACACACACACACATATATATATATATATATATATTGTTATGGTAGCGCCAGCCCGGGGCTGTTACAAAAAGATAACAAGGTAGTTTTAGATGATCGGCCTCCACTGCGTTGTAAAAATAACGCAGAAACTGCGCAAGGGAAAAATACTTACTTAAGAACGCAACACTCTGTACCTTGATAGTAAAACGGAACAGCCTACCTATGGATCTAGCCTACTATCGTCACTACCGGAAATAATACCGCCCAAGACAGTCTACAGGAACACCTCCCACTTATTTCCGGTGGTGACGAATTTCTACTTAACCCGTGTCCAAGGGAGAACGCAGTTAATGGCTCATGATAGTTCTCACTAGCCTTGTGCAAGGAGATGGGATTGAAATGTGTAGAGGTTAGGGGTGTGTGTGTATGTACGTGTGTTGGGGAACGTTAATAAAGGCAGCGAGAGGATCACGGTGAGCCAGACTGGCCCTCCAAAGACAACACGGTCACAAAAACAAATAAAATAACTACTTCCCTCAGTCAGCAAACAAAAGAATAAAAATGAACTTAAATGAAAACGCCAGCTCGGCACAAAAATGACTGGAGAGAGAGAGTGTGCACACACGCACGATACTGAAGCTGGTTGGGAAGACACTGCACTGATGCTAGGCTCGTGTGCAGCCAAGCGTGAACTCATGAATCAGATTAATTAACAAGGAACTTAAATTCGTGCCCCTCTCTCTCTCTACAATGAATTGGTACATCTAATGCAAGCAAAACATCATTAAATATGCTGGTAGCTCACATAAGAGAATCAAAATAATCAAATGCATACTCAGCATGGTATGAAATAAAATTGCCCTCAGTGGCAGGAACGAAAGAAACAAAAGAACTTGTAACACTCGCTAATTTAAACTCCGCGAATGACACGGATACTGCATAATCCCCTAGCCCAGCTGTAACGGCTGCACCCGTGGGAACGGACAGGTGGACAGCGTAACACGACCTTACCCAAGGGAAAATTTTGAGCCCTGGATCAAAATTTTCGAATCAAGACCCTGACCCCTCCCTGGATAAACAATCAGCAATTACGTTATCAATCCCTTTAATATGTCTAACTTCTAAATTGTACTCTTGCAAAAGCAAACTCCGGCGGATTAAACGCTGGTTCTTAAATTTAAACTTGTTCAAAAACTGCAGGGGATGATGGTCTGAATAAATCTTGATCACAGGGCCAAAAGGGGGCAGGTAGACAGCAAAGTGTTGCAGGGCCAGGATAATTGATAATAACTCCTGCTCTATGACGGAATAGTTCTTCTGGGCTCTATTAAACTTCTTTGAGAAGTATGATACGGGATGTTCAACCTGGCCCTCATCCGGCTGCATCAACACTGCTCCTACCCCTACTCAGCTAGCATCAACTGCCAGCACAAAAGATTTGTCAAAATCTGGTGCACGCAATATAGGGTGGTGGCACAGCAGAGACTTAACAGTAGTAAAAGTTTGCTCACACTCGGCTGTCCACTGCCACTTCTTATCCTTGCGCAATAAGTTAGTAAGAGGGGCAAGCACTGTGGAGTAATTTCCAATAAATCTTCTGTAATAGCCGATCATGCCCAAAAATCGCTGGAGGGCACGGCGACACTGGGGTGCTGCAAAGTTGGAAATGGCATCCACCTTAGCCCGAGGTGGAGCCACTTGCCCATGTCCTACAACAAATCCAAGGTACTGGACCTTAGCACGTACGAACTCGCACTTGTCCAAGTTGACTACTAAGCCAGCTTCTTCCAACCGCTTAATGAGCATTTCCACATGATCAAGGTGCTCCTCCCACTTGGTGTCATACACAATGACATCATCGATGTAAACGACACAATTAGGTATGCCATCCACCACTTTATCCATAAGCCTCTGGAAAGTGGCTGGAGCATTCTTCAATCCATAAGGCATCACCTGGCACTGATATACTGCACCACTGACAACAAAGCTAGCCACTTGTTTAGCCCGTTCCGTCAGCGGGACCTGCCAGTATCCTTTTACTAAGTCAAGTTTGGTGATATAAGTGGCATTTCCCACCTTGTCCACGGAGTCATCGACCCGAGGCAAGGGATAAGCATCGGTCTTAGACAGTGAGTTAACCTTCCGGAAGTCCACCCACAACCTAACCTTCCCATCTGGCTTCGGCTGCAAGGTAACTGGTGAACTCCACTCACTGAAACTCCTCTTGATCAATCCATGGTCCAACATATACTTGATCTCATTATCGAGAGCTTTCTGTCTGATAGGGTTGATGCGGTAGGGAGCTAATTTTACAGGCTTACTATCCCCAACGTCAATGTCATGAGTAGCCCAAGTTGTCAATCCCGGTGAATCTCCAAAAACTTTCGGATGTTTCCATAATCTGTTGCACAGCTCTTCTCGCTTTACTGGATCAAGGTGTTGCAATTTCTCCACCAGAGCTGCATAACCATTGCCCTCCCATAGGTCAGCTGGTAACATCTCACCACGACTAAGCACTTCCTCCTGCTCCTCCAACCCACTACCAACCGCCAAAACTACAGGAGCGCTCTTATCCCTGGTTCCCTCAACGTCCACTCCAAAGTCACCTTCTAGGGACTGTGGCTGTAACCCTGGTCCACTACTCACATCACCGGCACCAACAGCTCCCTCCACAGCACGTTCCTTTGATGCCACGTTCTCCCTTCCCCGTCCTTCACATCCCAGGTGAGAGACATCAGCAGTCATCCCACAATGAGAATCAACTGGGCGGTAGTATGGCTTCAACATATTAATGTGGCACAACTGAGTACTCTTCTGGCTATCTGGGGTAACAGTTAAATAGTCAAGTTCCCCAACTCTCTTCTTCACAATATAAGGACCACTGAATCTAGCCGCCAGAGGTTTTCCTTGCATGGGCAGCAGTGCCAAAACTTCATCTCCTTGCTTAAACTCACGACTTCTGACCTTCTTATCGTAATGAGCCTTCATTTTCGCTTGAGCCCCGATTAGATGGTCACGGGCAAGCTCTAAAGCGCAATGCAGTCTCTCCCGAAACGGCACCCTATACTGCACAGGCACCACCACCTGCACAAACTCACCCACTCCTCCATCCACCGTGGCGCCAGTGGGCGTCCATCGGCGATGTAAAACATTGTCTTTAATCAGGAACCCCTCCTTACCACACTCCATAATTCTTTCTTCCCCTACTCGAGCAAACAAGGGCTTTAATGTTACATCCTCCTGTTGCTTCACCCTCAATTCTGCTGGCCCAACACCCACCAGCTCTACTGAGGACTGAGATAAGGGACTGGTCGGGACACTGGATTGCGAAGGGCGATCAATCTCAGCGCCACCTCTAGTACACTCGACAGGGGGAGGAATGTCAGACTCCACACTGACATCATCATCACCTCTACCCTCAACAGTGACACTCTGTTCCTCAGGCGCGTTTGACGGTGGTCCTGCATCCCCGCAGTCGACCCCAGCGTCCTGAAATTCTTCTAATTCAGTCAGTGGGCTGGGTTCAGTCTCCACACAGACACACTCAGCACCATCTCTAGTGTCCTGAGTGGGAAGTGGGGCGGCGCCCATGCACGCATTCCCACTCTCCTCACCCACCACAGCAACACCCTGCTCACTAGGTTCCTCCATTGGTGGCCCTGCCTCATCACAGTCGACCCCAAAAACCTGTGACTTCGCCAGTTCTTCCTCCCAGGCTGCAACCTGTGCCATAGATCTTGTAATTGCACAGACCGGGAACATGGCTTCCACTTCTGCATCAACTTCAATACCAATTTCTGGGGCGTCAAAACACTTCTCTGCCACAACAACTGGTGGGGGAAGAGATGGAAATACTTTCTTCCCAGCCAGGTCGTTCCCCAGCAGAAAATCAACCCCCTCTACTGGCATTACATCAGCAACAGCTACTTGAGCTGCAGCCTGAACAATGGGGCAATCGAGTTCCACATGAACATAATCATAGTATTCATCTGAGTTCATGCCTCTACACAGCACATACTTCCCTGAGTTTACAGGCCCTCCAGTCACGTTTCTGCACACAGACTGTTGTGCACCGGTATCACGAACCACAGTAACTGGATAACTGATCCCATGAATTTTTACTGTGCCGTGACACATAAAAGGTTTACACCAGTCTAGGGACGATTTCTGAGGCAGTTCATCCGGAGGTGGCGTAGCATGTTGGGTAACTTTTTCAGCCTGAGCTGGCAGCGAGCACAGCCGGCTGCACTCCAGCTTTCCACAGACTTCTCCCTCACCGTTACCACTCTCCCAACTCCTCTCGTTCACCTGACTCGAACCTACAACTAGTGCCACTGGTTTGGCATTTTGGGAGGCCTTCCACTTAGGGCAGTTAGGCTTGATGTGCCCACTCTGTTTGCAAAAGTAACAAAGTAGCTTCGAACTGGATACGGGGCTCTTTCTCCCAGAATTCCTTTTCTCCTCTGTACTTCCCTTGGACTGATTCACGGGAGATTTATCCCACGCAGGGCCACTCACAGTCCTCTCCCTGGAATACTGAAAATTAGCATACTTGACCCCCATACTCCGCAAGGCCAACACCCGGTCATCAGCCCACGTCGCTGCTTCCTTCAAGGTCTTAAATCTCTTCTCCCTAATTTTAACACCAATTTCTTTGTCAGCCATGTTGGTAAAATGTTCCATCAAAAGCAGTTCACGCACATCGTTATACGAAGTGGCACTCTCACTCAGCAAACACTCGTCTAACGTCTCCTCCAGATACCTGGCGTAGGCCATATAGGTGTCAGCAGGTCTTTTCCGAGCACCACGGAACAACAGCCGATAAGCCTCTGGTCTAAGTTCATATGCCTTCAGAATGGCTGCTTTAAATTCATCATAATCATCTACATCCTCAGGGCTCAACCTATTATACGCTTCCAAAGCTTTTCCCTTCAGCACATTAGATACCAAGCCCACCCAGTGCTGCCTGGGCCACTCAAACTCCCTAGCCTTCTTTTCAAACCTGACAAACCATTCTGTCACCTTCAACTCATCAAATGCTGGCACTAATTTTAGACTCCTTGAGAGCCAACTCTCCCTATCCTCTGCACGGCCTGAGGTATGGGTATCTGAAGTAGGTCTATTAGCAGTCACCTCCAAGCGAGTCTTCTCCAGCTCAAATCGCATTTTTTCACGCTGCATCTCCATCTCATCTTTCTCTCTTGCACGCTGCATCTCCCTCTCTTCTTTTGCATGCTGCATTTCCATCTCCAACTTTTTCAACTCCAACTGAAACTGGGCCTCCGGTGACAAGACTCCAGGGTATATGGGAGTGGAATGAACAACTCCAGGGAAAGCACTAGACATCCCTGGGGGAACTGCTCTAAACTGGCTCGGCGGCATCATAGATGTTAATGGTGGGGTAGCGAAACGAGGCAGCTCAGCACCATAGTTAAACTCAGGGCTCACACGGGGAGTACCTTTGCTATGTGCCTCTCGTTGTTCCATATTTTCCATATCCACAGGTGACTCAGCATGTACGCCTTCTGGTGTAGACACGCATGACTCCATGGCGACAATTCAATGGCAGTACTGAATAATGAAATACTAATGCTGACTGAGAAACTACACACTCAACTTCACCTCAAAGCACAGAGAACGCCAAGGTAACGATATCCTAGCAAGAAGAAGGCACTGTTAGGATATCCTGATGCGAGGTCGCCACTGTTACGGTAGCGCCAGCCCGGGGCTGTTACAAAGAGATAACAAGGTAGTTTTAGATGATCGGCCTCCACTGCGTTGTAAAAATAACACAGACCCCGGCACTCACACTCCGTAAACTAGAGAAAAACTGCGCAATGGAAAAATACTTACTTAAGAACGCAACACTCTGTACCTTGATAGTAAAACGGAACAGCCTACCTATGGATCTAGCCTACTATCGTCACTACCGGAAATAATACCGCCCGAGACAGTCTACAGGAACACCTCCCACTTATTTCCGGTGGTGACGAATTTCTACTTAACCAGTGTCCAAGGGGGAACGCAGTTAATGGCTCACGATAGTTCTCACTAGCCTTGTGCAAGGAGATGGGATTGAAATGTGTAGGGGTTAGGGGTGTGTGTGTATGTACGTGTGTTGGGGAACGTTAACCCGCCCCGTCCCGGCCACTTTTCGACCACTGGTACCCCCCAATCCCGGGCAATTTTCGACCTTTTTTTTTTTTGCTAAAACTTTCGCTTTTGGTGAGAAACATCGAAAATTCATAGAGAAATCGCTCACCTGAGGTTTAAAATACTCATTACAGGTAGGAGAGCCTCCTTACTTTACTGGGTTTTCTATCAGGCTGGCACCAAAGAAAACGAGTTCTATGGGAGGATAACTATTTCACACCACTCATAAACGGTATTTATTTATTTACTGTTACGAATTTATATGTAGTACAAAAGTATATTGGTTTTCAAGCAGTAATATAGGCATTATAAGCATTGTTTCACTCACTAATACCTGACCTTTTTTTGCCACATTACCTGATCATCATTTCTAACTGTTTCTTCCTCTAATGCTATGTAAAGTTTGTCCTCCACATTGTCATTGATTGGGGAATCACTCTGACCCTGAATTTCGTACCGTGGCATGACATGGCTATACTGGCCAGGTCACTGATAACAGGTGAATTGCTGAGAAAAGGGCATGCAGGGGGGGGAGGAGGTCATACTGGGTAAGGCATTGTCTCTGCCTGGCATCTTGTTGAGGCAGGTGTCCCGTGTATACGTACCAAAATGACTCGCGAAAATTGAAAATTGTGGAAATTATGAACCTTGCAATTGCAGGACGTTGAAGTACGTCCTCGGGATTAGCTGTGACAAAACGTGAGGACGTGGAAGTACGTCCTCGGGACGGCGCGGGTTAATAAAGGCAGTGAGAGGACCACGGTGAGCCAGACTGGCCCTCCAAAGACAACACGGTCACAAAAACAAATAAAATAACTACTTCCCTCAGTCAGCAAACAAAAGAATAAAAATGAACTTAAATGAAAACGCCAGCTCGGCACAAAAATGACTGGGGAGAGAGAGTGTGCACACACGCACGATACTGAAGCTGGTTGGGAAGACACTGCACTGATGCTAGGCTCGTGTGCAGCCAAGCGTGAACGCATGAATCAGATTAATTAACAAGGAACTTAAATTCGTGCCCCTCTCTCTCTCTCTCTACAATGAATTGGTACATCTAATGCAAGCAAAACATCGTCAAATATACTGGTAGCTCACATAAGACAATCAAAATAATCAAATACATACTCAGCATGGTATGAAATAAAATTGCCCTCAGTGGCAGTAACGAAAGAAACAAAAGAACTTGTAACAATCGCTAATTTAAACTCCGCGAATGACACGGATACTGCATAATCCCCTAGCCCAGCTGTAATGGCTGCACCCGTGGGAACGGACAGGCGGACAGCGTAACAATATATATATATATATATATATATATATATATATGTACTGGTATATATACAGTATAGATGGCTCAGTCAGTAGTGAGGTGGCCTGCGGTCCTACTGGACCCAGGTTCAAATCCCCGCTGGGGCAGGGAACAGTTTAAGGATTTGAATTTCATACAAAGCAGACTTTACCAGTCTACCAGAAGACCCGCCAACGTGTCGTAAAAATATCCCCGCTAACACCAATACACCAGTCCTGTATGAGACAGCCCCTAGCATGTATTCAATACGGACGGTGGGTGTTAGCGCCGAAGTGGTGACATGTAGAGGTGTATGGTGTGTAGGAGGACTACTGGGCCTTGGGAGCAGGCTGTGAAGCCTATGCCCAGAGTCGAGCACATAATATATATATATATATATATATATATATATATATATATATATATATATATATATATATATATATATATATATATATATTGGAAAAGGGTGAGCCATGGCCGCATGGCCCGTTCCTTGGTACGCCACTGTTTTAGACCAACTTGTTCATGAGCTATGGCCTATTAGAGTTGAAAAAATTTAGCCTTCCAGGTGGCAAGACTCCCTTTTTCCATGTGCTCCCCCCCCCATTCCTTCCCTCCCATAACCTTCCTCAAGCACTCCTATCACCCCCCCACTCGTCCTCACGTCCCTCCTCCCCCCTCCCCCTTTCCCCTTGCCTCCCCTTCCCCCTCCCCCCACCACAAGATAAAGAGGATAGACAGAGAGGGAATACAGGGGTGAGGAGGGTGGGTAGGGGGGATTTAACCTCCCCAGGGAGACAGGGATGGGGAGAAAGGAGTTAGAACCCTGGCGGTGTGATGGGGTAGGGTGAGGGAGGGAGCAAGAGGCGGTCAGAGGTGAGGGATGGGGAGTGGGAACAAAATTACTGGGGTAGAGGAAAGCGGCAAGATGGCGGTGGGGGAATCCCCCACCTCCACCACCACCATTGGTACGGGCCAGGATCCTCCTTTCTCACTACTCAGAACTTAGTTCTCATTGGTTGGCATCGATATATGTTACAATTGGGGCGGAGCCTAATATCTGCAGTTTTTCCCAAAAGCCCCTTTATCGATCACATTCGATATCTTACATAATCCTTAAAAAGGATCCATGGATCCTTTTGGCACTTCTAGGGGTTAAACAGACAGACACCCGGCTCGAACTTTGATTTTCCCATTGACTTCGACCTTTCACTGCTTTTTCTAAACACTTAATTCCTACGTTCTTCCCGATCTCATAGCTTATCAACCATGTTTGGTTAAAATCAGATCGATATTTTTTAACTAGACTTTGCCCTATAACCCTGGTGTTTGTCTTTGCCTGTGACTTTCTTCTTAAAGGCGAATCCTTTTATTCTTCCCTTTTCCTTAAAACTTACACAGTTTCTTCTAAATGAAATTAAAGCTGTATGGGAGGGCACTTTTTAAAAAATATATTCATAAATATTCAGGTTTAAGCAGGAGAGTATTCTGGTTTATGTTAAAATGTTGCCACATCATTTGGCTCTTTAGACTGAAAACATGAAATCCTTAGCTCTTTTCAGCTTTAAGCTATAGTTAACGAAACACAAGTGACTAAATCGTCCGAACCATCCCCACCAGTGGTGATTGTTCGGGGTGGCCACAAATAAATCGCCTCCACGTCGCCCTGTCCCTCGCCATTTCACTGCTCCGCTCCCACTCACACACCCCTCTCTCATATACCTCTCCACCCCATCCCCCCATCTCATCCTCGGCCTCCCCCTCCCTCTTCCCCCCTCCACCTCACGCACATACACTCTCTTCGTCAGTCTTTCACCCTCCATCCTCTCCACAATATTAAACTTCAGAATCTAAATGAACCACTTGATATTTGTTAATATATATATATATATATATATATATATATATATATATATATATATATATATATATTATTTTATAACTGAAATAACCTTCACCAGATTTATTAATAACTGACTTAACATTTTACTTTCTGCTTCAAAATTATGCATAATTAGCCATCTCTCTCTCTCTCTCTTTCTCTCTCTCTCTCTCTCTCTCTCTCTCTCTCTCTCTCTCTCTCTCTCTCTCTCTCTATCTCTCTCTTTCTCTCTCTCTCTCTCTCTAGAATACTGACTTCACTTTTCACTTTCTAGCCCATATTTCAGACTGACTAAATTAAGACTTTTAACGCATATTGCAGCCTACAAAAATGAAATAGCAGTTGCAATACCCAATCCATCTTTTTACACTGTAAGGGATAGGTTAAATAAACAAAACTATAAAGGTATATTACCTGATAACTATGAAGAATGGCGTTTCACTATGTGTTCAAATATAAATGATCAAAAGTAGCGTTATCATTTGATAAGGTCATGACTTGATACAGTGGAGGGATAGTTCGGACTGTCTGAACCACCCCCCTCCTCAACTGTCGGAATCATCCCGAATCTATGTACGGTAATTAACTGACTGGTAACCTCAAGTTTCACCCGAGAGAGTTTAACATTCGTTTTTCATCGCAATATGTTCTAATATTGTACAGTCGCCCAAAGAAGTGACGCCAGAGTATCCAGAAGTTTTCGGTCAGCGATATTGTACATACTCTTCCTTAAATCTTTACAAGGAGGAATCTATTATGTGAAATTGTTACAGAAAACAATATGTAAATGCAAAAGTACCGGTATATTTCAAAATTGTTGGAATCAGTTCATTAGTCACGATAATAGGAAATCCTAAACGGAACGAATTGAAATTTCAGGACTATCGCTCAGGGACAATCGGGGATAAATTGCGAAGTTCATATCTAATATGTTAACACAATTTTTTTTTTTTTTTCAGCGGAAGAATAAAAAGCAATGCGCTTTAATAATCAATTAAAATCAGTCATTATTATTTATAAAATCGTTCCCGTTATACTATGGAATAATAATTATGAAGTCATTCATTTCTGTTTATGTTGTCTTCATGGACGACGACAGAAAGCGGGATGCAACGTAATTTAGTAGGCCATTTTAAACGGTTCGATCAACATGCAGAGAAGGAAACGACTTTAACTCAAAGATATGCAGTTATTACACTGTATTTGCCAGATTTTCATTAAGAAAAATCTCTGGAAGTTTTGATATAAGCCAGAGGACTATCAATGAATGAAAAGTAAGGAAAACCTCGAAAATCTGCTGAGAATCAGAGCTCCCTGGATAATGACAAACTTGCGTCGTAGCCTAGTATCCTCAGTGTCTAAACAATTGGCAAGAGATGTAAAATGCAAATGTTCATAAACTAGCCACTGAGTTCAAAACTTTCAGACCAGCATTTTCAGTTAGGCAGGACACAGATGTTTATTTTAAAAGAATGATACTAGAGACTATTAGATAGAGCAAAAAGTAAGTGCTTTTGCATTGCAAGAGTATACGCTCATGCTTGCGTCCTCTTCATTACCTAGTGTATGAGAAAAGAGTAAAACCTGTCATATCTTCTTACATCTTAAAATAATTTTGCATCAGCTAAGAATAAAGTCGCTATAAGCGAGAGGAAGACAAGGAATAAAAGGCAGAATGGTCTTGCTGCTACCGCAGGTAGCGTATCATTACTAAGGTAAACTTCATTGTTGCGGCATCCTTATTGTTGCTGTATCATCTCCACAGCAATTGAAAATAAGGTAGTGTATTGCAGTCACAAGAGTTTTCGTCAACTGATCTTGGAAACTAGAGCATTCTGTATTTGAAACCCTGGGAAGCAAATACATCAGGAAAGAGGGTTACGCTGCACTTCGTGCGCGAAGTAATACATTACACATTCGTTCAAATCGGGAGACGTATATCTGAGTGTTGACTTCCAATATATCACTACCTCATGTTATTCATTTTACGTAGTTCTTAGCGTGATATATATTTTATTTTATATGACGTAACGGAGGCACAGAAGTTTTACCATATACTCACTAAGTTTTCACTGAACGTATATCGGTGCAGAGTGACCGAAGCAATCTGAAACTCTGCCATCACTTCTTGGGGCAACTGTACATGAAACACAGATTCACCCTGATAATGCACAGTTCGATGCCTGGCATATTCATAAAGGTAGAGCTTACGATATACACGCAAATTATTACATAGGAAATAAAACAAAATAATAATAAAATCTGACCTCCATCAAAAGAAAGGGGTTTCTAGCTTGGAGGTTCCGTATGGTCGAAGTCATAGAGGTATAATGGGTGGAGTTGGCATGAGGTCACGTGACCTGAAGCCAGGACGCTGCAGCCCCCCGCCCCCCTTTGACTCGAACGTCAGCTGAGAGTGGAACTCTTCATTATTTTTTGTGTAACCACTCAACATGCCTGCTTGTTCTGCTCTTGGGTGTACGCAGAGGGATCGAAGGGACTCTGTAATATTCCACAGGTAAAACTACTACACTAAATAAAAAAATGGTTTCTTAGAAATGGGCATAATACTGTGTCACGTTGGGTTCTTCTCCACGCATTATCTTTGATCATTTATGGTCTAGTGATTCGATACTGATGTTTTTTACGAATTTAGCAACCTCCAATAATCTACATTCAGTTTAGACACCGGTGCTGATACTAAATATTCCAAGTTTTAGGGGGGAAAGTAAAGAATACCAGCAAAGTGCTTGCGCGTTGTGGCCGGTCGGCCAATGAGTAGGCAAGGCCTAGGATATACTGCTGTTTCAAACACCTAACCTAGCCCACATAGCCTATCCTAAATTAGCATTTATAACCTAAGCAACCTAGCCTAACCTAACCTAATCACCTAACCCAGCTTAACGTAACTTAACCTTACCCACCTAGCCCAGCCAGCTTATTTTAACCAGGCATTAAATTAACCCATCTAACTTTACTTACCCCAAGCCAGCTTAACCCAGCTCATCCTAACCTAACCTTACCTAACCCAGTTCACCTAATCTGATCTAATTGTAGCCTAAGCTATTTACCTTCAGCTCATCCACTTGATTTAAAAGATATGTAATGTCTAATAATGACCAACATTTTCATAATATAAGAGTTACTTTATATCAGTCATTGGTTTAATATAGACAAAAAAACTAACAGAGGTTTCTGTCTTGGCTATCCTTTATCAGTGGTATGCCGGGGGTAAGGAGGATTACAACCTTGAGTGAATTTCATTGAGGTGGAATAGATAAATACATGTAGCCTAGGTAATTTGAAATTTAACTATGGTGAATTTAATTGAACTGGAATCAATAAATTTTCTCTTGCAAATGAATTAGAATTTGATAACTTAATTTCCCTCTGGAATTGGATTTGACTTGGAGCAAAGAAATCTGAATTGACCACACATTTCGTACTCTCTTGACAAAAAGCTTTTCTGTTTGTAATTTTTCTTGTAGGTTCCCAAGAGATGAAATTTTTCGCAGGAAGTGGATAGAGGCAACACGTAGGACCTAAATCCTTCAAATTCAGCAGTTCTTTGTTCTCAACATTTTAAGGAAGAGGATTTTGACAGGACCACAACGAACTATGTTAAGGGAAGGTGTGATACCATGTGTGTTTGCTGCTTTTCCATCATATTTACAGCAGAAAACTAAATTGCCCAGGAAACGCACAGAAAAACGGGAGGTACCAGCAGCACAGTCTATTAAACTTGATTCTGTTAACAGCAGTAGAATTGTTAGTGTTGATACTAGTACTGGTACTTCAGAAGGCACCAGTGATTGTTCCTTTCCTATGGATAGGCTTATAGGTGAAGCCTTAAGCTCTCCTATGGTTTCCTCTGTGGGTCCTGAAAAGGCTAAATTGAAGAGAAAGCTGAAAATGAAGAAAAACTTGTAGCTTCCAAGAAAAAAATAAAACTTTACTTCAGTCAAAACTATGGCTCTTAAGGAAAAATGCACACTTACAGAATGTTATAGATCACTTGAGAAAAAATTATCTACTCAGGAACAGTTTAGATGTATTGGAAGACTGTACTGAGGGAGTAGCTGATCTTTTGAGAAGGCAATTGGCAAAAAAATGCAATGTTTCGAGTCAATCCCTCTCCATCGCTAATGGAAACCTAAATTATTAAATAATACTACCATTTGTGATTATTATTGGCATGCATGACTCATTGAGAGGGCAAAAGAAAGAGTATGTAAAGTTGTGAGTAAAAGATGGAAGAAGAGCATAAGAGAGTATGGATCAGTTGGATCAAGGATTGTGTGGGTAACATTGAAAGTTGGAATACAAATGTGGGCGATTGTGTGTGTGTATGCGCCAACGCAAGATCGTGCAAGGAGAGTGAGAGAAGAGTTCTGGACAAATGTGGAATGTGTCATGGAAAAGTTTGGAAGGAATAAGAGAGTGTTTTTGATCAGTGATATGAATGGTGAAGTAGGGAATGTGAAGGTGGATGGAATAGTTGGTGCGTGGGGTGTGCCTGCTGAGATAGATGAGAATGGCAATGCGTTAGTGGACATTTGTGCTGGGAGGGGGTTGGTGATGCCAAATACCCTCTTCAGGCGCAAAATGATCCACAGGTATACATGGCGAGTGATGAGAAGGGTGGGTGGTGAACTAAATGAAAGGAAGGCAATGATTGATAATGTGTGTGTGAACGAAAGGATGCGAAAATGTGTAATGGATGCAAGAGCTTATAGAGGTTGGGGGAGTGGACTTTCTGACCATTACTTGGTGGTGGCCAGAATCAAGATCCAATTAGGATCGAAAAATAGAAGAAGGGAAGGACGGGAAGGAGTATTTGTAGGGAGAGTGGAAAGGTTACAAGAGGATGAGAAAAAGGCAGAGTATAAGAGAGAAGTGGAGGAACGATTGAGCAAATATGAATTGGAGCAGATGGAGGACGTGGAAGGTGTGTGCAGGATATTTACAGAAATATGTGCAGCATGTGATGTGGTGTGTGGGATGAAGAGAAGACGGAGGGGTGTGCAAGGAACAGTGTGGTGGAATGAAGAGGTGAGACAGGCTGTGGCACAAAAGAAGAAAGCATACAATGAATAGATGAGAAATAGGGGCGTGGAAGAAGTTGAGAGGCGGAAGAGAGAGATATATGTAGAAAGAAGGAGAGAGATGAAAAGATTAGTAAGAGAAAGAAGAGAGCGGATGAGGAATTTGAAAGGAACTTGAGTGTAAAGTGGAGGGACTGTAAGAAAATGTTCTGGAAAGAGGTGAAAAGAGTAAGACAGGGTGGAAGTGAAGTTAGCAGAGGAGTGAAAGAGAAAAATGGTAGATTACTAGTGGAGAAGGGAGAAAAAGTGAGCAGATGGAGAGAACACTTTAAGGAATTGTTGAACATAGAGGATGGAAGTAATGCGAGTATAAGTGGCTTGGGAATGGCTGGGAGAGGGAGATGAGAAGACAGGAAGAAATCAGTAGGATAGAAGTTGTGGAAGCAATGAAGAAAGTTAAATTGGGGAAAACCCCAGGAATTGATGGAGTGTATGGTGAAATGCTGAAGTATGGGGGAGACATAGTAGTAGAATGGATGTGGAAAATGTGCAGATTGGCCTGGGAGGAAGGTAGAGCCCGGAGGATTTTTTTTTTTTTTTTTATGCGAGGAAGAAGGAACCAAAGGCCATGGCCCGCAGTAACAGTTCCCTCCAAGAGAAAAACAAAATAGAAGAGAGAGCCAAATTCAAGATCCGATCATTTTGAGATGCCTGGACACACTGCGTTTGAAAGACTGGAGATCATAGGCAGCAGGAAATACAGATAGAGGGAGACAGTTCCAGAGCTGACCTGTTGCATAAATGAAAGACTGGGAGTAACGGTTAACACTTGCATTAGAGAGTTGGACAGAAAAGGGATGAGAGTTTGCTGCCAGACGGGTGCTACGCGCCCGTCGTAGAGGTGGAGGAATGCAAGCAGACAGTTCAGCGGAGCAGTGACCATTAAAGTAGCGATAGAAAAGAGATAAAGATGCAACAGTGCGGCGAAGAGACAGAGGTTGAAGGGAGTCAGTAAGAGGAGGAGAGTTAATGAGACGAAAAGCCTTTGACTCCACCCTATTGAGAAGAGCTGCATGTGGGGAGCCTCCCCACACATGAGAGTTGTACTCCACACAGGGGCGGATAAAACCTCTGTATAGAGTCAACAATTGTGCAGGGGTAAAGAAAGAGCGGAGTCGGCTTAGCACACCCAATCTCTTGGAAGCAGATTTTACAAGAGATGTAATATGGTCTTTCCAAGATAAGTCCCGAGTAAATGAAACCCCAAGCATGTTCAAGGATGATGCAGGACTAAGCTGAATATTATTAAACATTAATGGGTATACCTGTGGAAGATTTTGTCGGGTTGATAGGTGTAAGAACTGAGTCTTAGATGCATTAAAGACAACGATATTATTTTTACCCCAGTCAGCGATACGAGCCAAGTCAGACATGAGGTGTGCCATAGCCTCATCCCTTGTTTCTTGAAGTAACTGCTGAGATGGGCGTTGCGGGAACCGAATGGAAAGGTGAAGGGTGGAGTCATCAGCGTATGAGTGGATAGGGTTAGATGTACAGCTTAGAAGATCATTGATGAATAAAAGGAAGAGAGTTGGTGATAGGACAGAGCCCTGAGGAACACCACTGTTGATAGATCTAGGAGAAGAACGATGGCCATCTACAACAGCGGCTATAGAACGACCAGAAAGGAAGCTAGCGATGAAGGCACAGATAGAAGGATAGAAACCGTAGGAGGGCAGTTTGGAAATTAAAGATTTATGCCAGACTAGATCGAAAGCCTTTGAGATGTCAAGTGCAATGGCAAAGCTTTCGCCAAAGTCCCGAAAGGAGGATGACCAGGAGTCTGAAAGGTAGGTGAGAAGATCGCCAGTGGAGCGTCCCTGACGGAACCCATACTGACGATCGGAAAGAAGGTTGTGATAGGAAAGATGCCTTAAAATTTTTCTATTAAGAATTGACTCGAAAACTTTTGAAATACAGGACGTTAAAGCAATTGGACGATAGTTGGAGGGTTGGGAGTGGTCACCCTTCTTTGGGACTGGCTGAATGAGAGCAAACTTCCAGCAAGAAGGAAAGGTACAAGTTGACAGACAAAGGCGAAAGAGTTTGCCTAGGCAGGGTGTAAGCACAGAAGCACAGTTCTTGAGAACAACAGGAGGGACCCCATCAGGCCCATATGCCTTGTTATTGCTGAGGCCAGTGATAGTAGAAAATACATCAACTGAAGAAATTTTAATGTCAGCCATGAGGAAGTCAGAGGGGAGAAGTGATGGAGGAACAGCACCGGAATCGTCTAAGGTGGAATTGGAGGAGAAAGTCTGTGCAAAGAGATCTGCTTTATCAGTAGAAGAAATAGCTACAGAACCATCAGAGTGGAAAAGAGGAGGGAAGGATGATGAGGTAAAGTTGTTAGGAAGATTTTTGGCAAGGTGCCAGAAGGAGCGGGAAGAATTCGAGTTGGAGAGTTGAGAGCATTTAGTATGGATGAAATTATTTTTAGTGGAGCGAAGAACAGACTTAGCACGATTCCGGGCAGAAACGTATAAAAGATGTGATTCAGGGGTGGGTTGGCTCCGGTACCTTTTGTAGGCCTTCTCCTTGTTGCGGACAGCATTAGAACAAGCGTGATTAAACCAAGGCTTTCTTGCGTTAGTCAAAGGATATGAGAAAGGAATGTATGCTTCCATGCCCGAGAGAATAACCTCCGTAATGCGCAAGGCACACTCAGATGGCTCACGGCCATGGAAGCAATAATCAATCCAGGGAAAATCAAAGAAGTACTGCCTGAGGGCCTCCTAGTTCGCAGCTCCAAAATGCCACAGACGACGTTTCCCTGGAGGGTCCACAGGCCGTACCGGAGTGATAGGACAGGTTAAGGTAATAAGGTTGTGATCGGAGGAGCCCAACGGAGAGAAAAGATTAACAGAGTAAGCAGAAGGATTAGTTGTGAGGAAGAGGTCAAGTATGTTGGAGCTCTCTCCAAGGTGGTCAGGGGATACGGGTAGGGTGCTGTACAAGCTGCTCTAGGTCATTAAGGATAGAAAAGATGTAGGCTTGTTCACCAGGTGGATCCGTGAAAGGAGAGGAGAGCCAAAGGTGGTGGTGAACATTGAAATCTCCAAGAATGGAGATTTCAGAGAAAGGAGAAATGGACAGAATGTGTTCCATCGTAGAAGTAAGATAGTCGAAGAATTTTTGATAGTCAGTAGAATTAGGGGATAAGTAAACAGCACAGATATATTTAGTCAGAGAATGACAGGAAAGCCGAAGCCAGAGTGTGGAGAATTCAGAAGAATCAAGTTCAGGAACACGAGAGCAAGATAAGTCGTTGCGTATGTATACACAACAGCCACCTTTGGCTTTGAAATGAGTATAGAGAAAGTAAGAGGATACAGAAAAGGGTTTGCTGTCGGTTGCCTCAGACAGCTGAGTCTCCGTCAGAAAAAGAAGGTGAGGTTTAGAGGAGGAGAGGTGGTGCTCAACAGAACGAAAGTTAGATGAAAGGCCGCGAATGTTGCAGAAATGAAGAAGAAGAGAGTCAGACAGTGGTTCCAGGCACCTCGAGTCGTCACCGGGAGAGGGCAGATGGCGGGGGCATTTATGGTCCCCCCCCCCCTGGGGACTCCGAGGCTTGATTAGTAGACGCCATTTTTGTTGATTTTTGAATAGGAAGTGTAGTGTGTACTGTGCATGTAGTTTGGTGAAGGTAGTTAGAGAAATTTGTACTGGAGAGCATGCTGGCCTACTCTCTGTGTAACTGAGACACTGAAAAAGTTCAGCAAAGGGGGATGGTCAGGAACTAGTCCTGAGGGCTGATGAAACGGGAGCTCCAGCTCTCCCTGTCATCAGCTTTCCATCCACCTCGGGAGTACTGCCCTGCTCGACTGGTATAATTATTCCCTTGTACAAAGGAAAAGGGGAAACAGAAGTGTGTGGTAATCATAGGGGCATCTGTCTTCTTAGTATAATAGGAAAGGTGTATGGTAGGATACTTATTGACAGAGTTAGAGAAAGAACAGCGGAATTAGTTGGAGAAGAACAGGGAGGCTTTAGGAAGGGAAGAGGTTGTGTAGATCAGATATTCATTCTTAGATCTTTAGTGGAAAAGTTTCTAGTGAAGGGAAAGAAGTTGTATGTGGCTTTCATGGATTTGGAGAAAGCATATGACAGGGTGGATAGACAAGGATTGTGGAAAGTATTAAGAATATATGGAGTAGATGGGACGTTGTTGAATGCTGTGAAGAGTATGTATGATGGTGCTAAGGCTGCAGTGCATATGGATGATGAACTGAGTGAATTTTTCTCTTTGAAGGTTGGGTTGAAACAGGGATATGTCATGTCTCCATTGTTGTTCAATCTATACATGGATGGGATAATAAAAGAGGTACAAGGTAGGGTAGTGGATATTGGAATGGCCCTGGTGAGAGAGGGTAGTGTTTCGAAACTCCCTGTACTGTTGTTTGCAGATGGTACTGTGTTGTTGAATGAAAACGAAGGAGAACTGCAAGGCTTGTTGGATGAGTTTGAGAGAGTGTGTAAGAAACGGAATCTAAAGGTGAATGTAGGGAATAGTAAAGTGATAGTCTTTGAGGGAGGTGAAGTCAGTGAATGTACAGCGAGGTTGGATGGTGAGGAATTGGAGAATGTGAGTACGTTTAAGTACTTGGGTAGTGTGATGAGTAAGGATGGAGGTTTGGAGGGTGAAGTGCTTGAAAGGGTACAGCAGGGAAGAAAGGTTGCTGGTTCCTTGAGAGTAGTGATAAGAAGCAGGGAAGTGAGCATGGAAGTGAAAAAGTTACTATATGACAGTATTGTGATACCAACTCTAACGTATGGAAGTGAAGCTTGGATGTTGTTGGAAGGACACAAGTCAAGAGTGAGAGCAGTGGAAATGAGCTATTTAAGAGGAGCCTGTGGAGTCACATGGAAAGACAGGCTAACAGATGAGGATATAAAGGAGCGTTGTGGTGTGGATGTGGATGTGATAGGAAGCGTTAGGAGAAATACACTGAGGTTGTTTGGCCATGTGGAGAGGATGGAGGATGAAAGACTGACGAAGAGAGTGTATGTGAGTGAGGTGGAGGGGGGAAGAGGCAGGGGGAGGCCGAGGATGAGGTGGAGGGATGGGGTGGAGAGGTATATGCGAGAGGGGGGTGTGAGTTGGAAGCGGGGCAGTGAAATGGCGGGGGACAGGACGACGTGGAGGCGATTTGTTTGTGGCCACCCCGAACGGGATTGAGGCATCTGGCAATAGATAGATAGATGACTCATTCATATTTATCGATAGTCACTACAGTATAATATGATGTCAAAACAACACGTTGTTAGCGTTTCTTATATGGAATATTAATGATTATCTGTGGAGCGAACAAATCAAGAACTTTACATTTTCTAAGTACAGTGTGGTGCCTGGTGGGTTTTTCAGGGATCTGTATCATAAACAAGGAATGTCTATATATACACCCTACATATCATATGATATTTCTCCAAATTTGTGTGTGTGGTGAACACCAGAAAGCTATTAAATATAATAAGTCGCCTTGCTAAACCTCAATGTTTTGAGACAATCTCCCCCCCCCCCGGGCAACTAAGCCCCGCCCACCGGCTCCACTCGCGCGGATAGAGGAAGACCGACATGCCGCCTCTTCTCTATTATACCTCCATGGTCAAAGTAAACAAAGTCTCGCACTTTCACATAAGATCACACGGCCCTAGGTCCCATACATTTTTCAGGGAATGCACTGTCCGAAACATCCCACTGTCCGAACCATCACCGCCCTTCCCTACAATTTTACCTTGCTTTTTGACCTTGACCTATTATCTGTTGTTCTAAAATACAAGAGACTTACTCCTTAGCTGACCCACAATCCCTCCACAAGTCTGGTTAATATATGTTCAAAGCTGTTCGAGTTAATCATTAACAGACGCACACATGGGTCACTGAACTTGCACACACACACACACACACACACACACACACACACACACACACACACACACACACACACACACACACACACACACACACACACACACACACAGGACTTGATGTACCTTCAATGCCAGATCAAATAATTACTAGGCAAGAAAATGATACTGACAGTTTAATATATCACCCTCCACTCGGCAAAAGCGATCATGCAGTACTAAATTATAACTTCAGGATAGCATATGACATAGTAAACAGCAATGACAGTTACAAAAAGAGCCTAAACTATAAAAAGGGAAATTATCAAGACCTAAAGAAGTATTTCTTAGAAGTTGATTGGGAAAATGAGCTTAGAGGACAAGATTTAAATGCTGTATATAAAAAATTCTGTGAATTTTATGAAATAGGAGTCCAGAAGTACATCCCACAGCACAAAGAAGCAGATAAGAAAATACAGAAATGGTTCAATACAGAATGTAAAAAATCAAAAGAAAGAAGAGATTTGTTGTGGAATAAATACAGAAGACATAATAGTGAAAGGGCGTATAATAATTACAAACAGGCAAGAAACGATTGTACAAGAATGAGGAGGGAAGCCCAAAAACAGTTTGAGGAGGATATAATAAATAAAAGTAGTGATCAACCAAAGCTGTTTTACAGCTATATCAGAAGCAAAACCAAAGTAAAAGATATAATACAATCAATTACGGATGAGGGAATCACTTATAGACAAGAGAAAGATATTTGTGAAGCACTAAATAAGAATTTCCAATTAGTTTTTACAGAAGAAAAAAATTTTGAGAGGGACTATGTGGAACATGCATGTCCACACATACTACCAGATATACAAATAGCAGAAAAAGTAGTACAGGAGGAGTTAAGTAGATTAGACAGAGGAAAAGCAAGTGGTCCTGATGAAATTTCATGTTGGGTACTGCGAGAATGTGCAAAGGAGTTAAGTAAACCATTATTTTTAATTTTCAAGAAGTCCTTGAGTCAAGGTAAACTACCTGATATTTGGAAAAAAGCAAATATTGTCCCCTTATTCAAGAAAGGAAATAGACAAAATCCACTCAACTACCGACCAGTATCACTGACCAGTGTTGTAAGCAAGGTATTAGAAAAGCTTATAAGAAAAGCTTGGGTAAATGATCTAGAAGAACACAGTATGATAACAGAAAGACAGTTTGGTTTCAGAAAAGGAAAATCATGTGTTACTAATCTGTTGAGCTACTATGACAGAGTAACAAACACAATACAGGAAAGGGAAAGATGGGTGGACAGTATCTATTTAGATTTCAAGAAAGCTTTTGACACAGTACTACACCAAAGACTTTTATGGAAACTGTACCATCAAGGAGGAATTTGAGGCAAACTGTTTTGATGGATGCAAGACTTTCTCATAAAAAGAGAAATGAGAACAGTACTAAGAGGAAACTACTCATCATGGAAAGAAGTGACTAGTGGAGTACCACAGGGTTCAGTGCTGGCACCAATCATGTTTTTAGTGTATATAAATGATATAAACAGTAACACTAGAAATGAGAGCTATCTGAATATGTTTGCAGATGATGTAAAAATACAAAGGAGAATTACTAACACAGACTCTTGTAAAGAGCTACAAGAAGAATTAAATAAACTTCATGAATGGAATAGTACATGGCAAATGGAATTCAGTGTGGACAAGTGTCATGTAATCAAGTTTGGTAAAAGTGGAAAAAGACCTGATTGGGATTATAAGTTAGGAAATAAAACCCTATACACATCAGAAAGAGAGAAAGACCTAGGTGTGATCATCAATAACAGACTATCTCCGGCTGACCACATCAGCGAGAAGGTACGGAACATGTATACACTGCCTGCAAATATGAGAATAGCATTCACATACATAAATGATGACATGCTAAGAAGGATAATAACATTATTCATTAGACCAACCCTGGAATATGCATCAGTAGTATGGAGTCCTTATCTCAAAAAGCACATAGACAAGATTGAAAAAGTTTAAAGGGCCACTACAAGATGGATACCAAGCTTAAGGGACCTAAGCTACGAAGAAAGACTAAATAAACTGAATCTACCAACACTACAGGAGCGAAGGAAAAGAGGTGACATGATAATGCTATATAAGTGCATATGAGGGAAGGAGAAAATAGACATAAATGATTACTTAACATATGGAGAAGCATCAGCAAGAGGACACTGCAAAAAACTGCATAAGAAGAGAGGTGATAAAGACGTAAGGAAATTCAGTTTCCCAAACAGAGCAATTGATCAATGGAATGCACTACCGAATGAAATAGTGTGTGCCAAAACAATTCACAAATTTAAGGATATGTTTGATAAATATGGTTTAAGACACGGGACAGTACGAGCTTGACTCATTCCTGTAATGATACAATTAGGTAAGAACAATTAGGTAAGAACACACACACACTGCCCAGAAAATAACATTTGCACTCGACCTGTGAGTTGTGGATGTAAATCAATTAAAGCCAGCCAAACACAAAATGCTTTTTACTTAAAGACCGCATACATTCGGAGAGCTGTGTACGAAGTGCGAATGATACAGTCAGGGAATGTTCCGCATTACCCACTGTTCGGAGCTTTGGTGGTCGACGAATAGTCACGATGCAGCAGCCAGACCCACTTGTCTTTTAACTGTGAGTGAGCGGGAGGGTGGTTGGGGGTGCGAGGGTTAGAAGAGTTGCTCATGTCACACTATCAGTACATGTTTACTGTCAAAGGTATGCTTCTTTGGCTTTGTTTTGTAATGTTCGATAGGAATGATAGTTACAGAGACTGATCTTATAATTAGGACTTCCCATGTCATTCTATCTATAGTTAAAAGAAAAACCTGTTAATCTATCTATCTATCTATCTATTGCCAGACGCCTCAATCCCGTTTGGGGTGGCCACAAACAAATCGCCTCCAAGTCGCCCTGTCCCCCGCCATTTCACTACCCTGCTCCCAACTCACACCCCCCTCTCTCATATACCTCTCCACCCCATCCCTCCATCTCATCCTCGGTCTCCCCCTCCCTCTTCCACCCTCCACCTCACTCACATACACTCTCTTCGTCAGTCTTTCACCCTCCATCCTCTCCACATGGCCAAACCACCTCAGTGTGTTCCTCACAACGCTTCCTATCACATCCACATCAACACCACAACGCTCCTTTATATCCTCATTCGTCAGCCTGTCTCTCCACGTGACTCCACAGGCTCCTCTTAAATAACTCATTTCCACTGCTCTCACTCTTGACTTGTGTCCTTCCAACAACGTCCAAGCTTCACTTCCGTACGTTAGAGTTGGTATCACAATACTGTCATGTAGTAACTTTTTTACTTCCATGCTCACTTCCCTGTTTCTTATCACTGCTTTCAAGGAACCAGCAACCTTTCTTCCCTGCTGTACCCTTTCAAGCACTTCACCCTCCAAACCTCCATCCTTACTCATCACACTACCCAAATACTTAAACGTACTCACATTTTCCAATTCCTCACCATCCAACCTCGCTATACATTCACTGACTTCACCTCTCTCAAAGACCATCACTTTACTCTTCCCTACATTCACCTTTAGGTTCCGTTTCTTACACACTCTCTCAAACTCATCCACCAAGCCTTGCAGCTCCCCTTCATCTTCACTCAACAACACAGTATCATCTGCAAACAACAGTACAGGGAGTTTCCAAACACTATCCTCTCTCACCAGGGCCACTCCAACATCCACTACCCTACCTTGTACCTCTTTTATTACCCCATCCATGTACAGATTGAACAACCATGGAGACATGACACATCCCTGTTTCAACCCAACTTTCAAAGAGAAAAATTCACTTAGTTCACCATCCACACGCACTGCAGCCTTCGCACCATCGTACATACTCTTCACAGCATTCAACAACTTCCCATCTACTCCATATATTCTTAACACTTTCCACAATCCTTGTCTATCCACCCTGTCATATGCTTTCTCCAAATCCATGAAAGCTGCATACAACTTCTTTCCCTTCTCTAGAAACTTTTCCACTAAAGATCTAAGAATGAATATCTGATCTACACAACCTTTCCCCTTCCTAAAGCCTCCCTGTTCTTCTCCAACTAATTTCTCTGTTCTTTCTCTAACTCTGTCTATAAGTATCCTACCATACACTTTTCCTATTATACTAAGAAGACAAATGCCCCTATGATTACCACACACTTCTTTTTCCCCTTTTCCTTTGTACAAGGGAATAATTATACCTGACTTCCAATCCTCCGGGACTCTACCTTCCTCCCAGGCCAATCTGCACATCTTCCACATCCATTCTACTACTATCTCTCCCCCATGCTTCAGCATCTCACCACACACTCCATCAATTCCTGGGGCTTTCCCCGATTTAACTTTCTTCATTGCTTCCACAACCTCTATCCTACTGATTTCTACCTGTCTTCTCACCTCCCTCCTTCTCCCAGCCATTCCCCAGCCACTTATACTCGCATTACTTCCATCCTCTACGTTCAACAATTCCTTAAAGTGTTCTCTCCATCTGCTCACTTTTTCTCCCTTCTCCACTAGTAATCTACCATGTTTATCTTTCACTCCCCTGCTAACTTCACTTCCACCCTGTCTTACTCTTTTCACTTCTCTCCAGAACATTTTCTTACAGTCCCTCCACTTTACACTCAAATTCCTTCCAAATTCCTCATCCACTCTCTTCTTACTCTCTCTTACTAATCTTTTCACCTCTCTCTTCCTTTCCACATATAACTCTCTCTTCTGCCTCTCAACTTCTTCCACGCCCCTATTTCTCATCCATTCATTGTATGCTTTCTTCTTTTGTGCCACAGCCTGTTTCACCTCTTCAGTCCACCACGCTGTTCCTTGCACCCCCTCCGTCTTCTCTTCCTTCCACACACCACATCACATGCTGCACATATTTCTTCTGTAAATATCTTACACACACCTTCCACGTCTCCCATCTGCTCCAATTCATATTTGCCCAATCGTTCCTCCACTTCTCTCTTATACTCTGCCTTTTTCTCATCCTCTTGTAACCTTTCCACTCTCCTTGCAACTACTCCTTCCTCTCGTCTTTCCCTTCTTCTATTCCTCCATCTTACTTGCATCCTAATTCTGGCCACCACCAAGTAGTGGTCAGAAAGTCCACTCCCCCAACCTCTATACACTCTTGCATCCTTTACACATCTTCGCATCCTTTCATCCACACACACATAATCAATCATTGCCTTCCTTTCATTCAGTTCACCACCCACCCTTCTCATCACTCGCCATGTATACCTGTGGATCATTTTATGCCTGAAGAGGGTATTGGCTATTACCAACCCCTCCCAGCACAAATGTCCACTAACGCACTCCCATTCTCATCTATCTCAGCAGGCACACCCCACTCACCAACTATTCCATCCACCTTCACATTACCAACTTTACCATTCATATCACCGATCAAAACACTCTCTCATTCCTTCCAAACTTTTCCATGCACACTTCCACATTTGTCCAGAACTCTTCTCTCACTCTTCTAGCACGATCTTGCGTTGGCGCATACACACACACAATCGCCCACATTTGTATTCCAACTTTCAACTTTACCCACACAATCCTTGACCCAACTGATCCATACTGTCTTATGCTCTTCTTCCATCTTTTACTCACAACTATACATACTCCTTCCTTTGCCCTCTCATTCTCATCTACTCCTGCACATATACCCCATCCATACTCCCATTCTCTCACACTTTCTCCTCTCCATTTTGTTTCAGTTATTCCACATACATCCACTTTCGCATCCTCAAGCACCTGGACAATCTCTCTCTTTCACCTCATCATTCGCTCCTCTTACATTCCATGTACACATTACCAAGTCCTTTGTCCGGTCCTGGGTCGTCAACGTTTGGTCAGTCCTTGTCCGAGGCTTCTTGTTTGTTTTTTTAGTTAGTTGTTTTCCGGGGAGGGGCACTAACCCTCCGCCAACCCTTTTAGTCGCCTTTTACGACAAGCAGGGATACTGGGGGAGTATTCTTGAAAACCCCCCTATCTATTTATCTATCTATCTATATATATATATATATATATATATATATATATATATATATATATATATATATATATATTTAGTATTATTATTGCACACTTACTCTTGACTAAGTTCGAAATTAATAATTACCAGAATAACACCGAAAATGTTTGCAGGATGAGGCTATGGCACACCTAATGTCTGACTTGGCTCGTATCTCTGACTAGGGTAAAAAAAAAAAAAACTTGTTTTTAGTGCATCAAAGACTCAGTTCTTACACCTATCAACTCGACAAAATCTTCCACAGGTGTACCCACTAATGTTTAACGATATTGGCTTAATCTTGCATCATCCTTGAATATGCTTGGGGTTTCATTCACTCGGGACGTATCTTGGAAAGATCATATTACATCTCTTGTAAAATCTGCTTCTAAGAGTTTAGGGGTGCTAAGCCGTCTCCGTTCCTTCTTTACCCCTGCACAGTTGTTGACTCTATACACGGGTTTATCCGCCTCTGTGTGGAGTACAACTCTCATGTGTGGGGAGGCTCCCCGCATGAAGCTCTACGCAATAGGATGGATTCAAAGGCTTTTCATCTTATTTACTTTCCTCCTCTTACTACCTCCCTTCAACCTCTGTCTCCTCGCCGCACTGTTGCATCTTTATCTCTTTTCTATCCCTACGTCAATGGTCACTGCTCTAATAATCTTTTGTACTGTCTGCTTGCATCCCTCCACCTCTACGACGGGTGCGTAGCACACAATGCGGTTTAGCAAGGCGACTTATTACATTTAATTGCTTTCTGGTGTTCACCACACAAACAAATTTGGAGAAATATCATATGATATGCAAGGTATATATAACGACATTCCTTGTCACTGATACAAATTCCTGAAAAACCCACCAGGCACCACACTGTACTTAGAAAATGAAAAGTTCTTGATTTGTTCGCTCCACAGGTAATCATTAATATTCCATATAAGAAACGCTAACAACTGTTGTTTTGACATCATATTATACTGTAGTGACTATAGATAAATATGAATCAGTCATGCAGGCCAATAATAATCACAAATGGTAGTATTATTTAATAATTTAGGTTTTCATCAGCGATGGAGAGGGATTGACTCGAAACATTGCAGTTTTTTGCCAATTGTCTTCTCAAAAGATCATCTACTCCCCCAGTACAGTCTTCCAATACATCTAAACTCTTCCTGAGTAGATAATTTTTTTCTCAAGTCATCTATAACATTCTGTAAGTGAGCATTTTTCCTTAAGAGCCATAGTTTTGACTGAAGTAAAGTTTTATTTTTTTCTTGGAAGCTACAAGTTTTTCTTCATTTTCAGCTAACTTTCTCTTCAATTTAGCCTTTTCAGGACCCACAGAGGAAACCATAGGAGAGCTTAAGGCTTCACCTATAAGCCTATCCATAGGAAAGGAACAATCACTGGTGCCTTCTGAAGTACCAGTACTAGTATCAACACTAACAATTCTACTGCTGTTAACAGAATCCAGTTTAATAGACTGTGCTGCTGCTACCTCCCGTTTTTCTGTGCGTTTCCTGGGCAATTTAGTTTTCTGCTGTAAATATGATGGAAAAGCAGCAAACACACATGGTATCACACTTTCTCTTAACATAGTTCGGTGTGGTCCTGTCAAAATCCTCTTCCTTAAAATGTTGAGAACAAAGAACTGCTGAATTTGAAGGATTTAGGTCCTACGTGTTGCCTCTATCCACTTCCTGCGAAAAATTTCATCTCTTGGGAACCTACAAGAAAAATTACAAACAGAAAAGCTTTTTGTCAAGAAAGTACGAAATGTGTGGTCAATTCAGATTTCTTTGCTCCAAGTCAAATCCAATTCCAGGGAGAAATTAAGTTATTAAATTCTAATTCATTTGCAAGAGAAAATTTATTGATTCCAATTCATTTAAATTCACCATAGTTAAATTTCAAATTACCTGGGCTACATATATTTATCTATTCCACCTCAATGAAATTCACTCAAGGTTGTAATCCTTCTCACCCCCGGCATACCACTGATAAAGGATAACCAAGACAGAAACCCCTGTTAGTTTTTTTGTCTATATTAAACCAATGACTGATATAAAGTAACTCTTATATTATGAAAAAGTTGGTCATTATTAGACATTACATATCTTTTAAATGAAGTGGATGAGCTGAAGGTAAATAGCTTAGGCTACAATTAGATCAGATTAGATGAACTGGGTTAGGTAAGGTTAGGTTAGGATGAGCTGGGTTAAGCTGGCTTGGGGTAAGTAAAGTTAGATGGGTTAATTTAGTGCCTGGTTAAGATAAGCTAGGCCTGGCTGGGCTAGGTGGGTTAGGTTAAGTTACGTTAAGCTGGGTTAGGTGATTAGGTTAGGCTAGGCTAGGTTGCTCAGGTTATAAATGCTAATTTAGGATAGGCTATGTGGGCTAGGTTAGGTGTTTGAGACTAGTATATCCTAGGCCTAGCCTACCTATTGGCCGATCGGCCACAACGCGCAAGCACTTTGCTGGTATTCTTTACTTTCCCCCCTAAAACTTGGAATATTTAGTATCAGCACCGGTGTCTAAACTGAATGTAGATTATTGGAGGTTGCTAGATTCGTAAAAAACATCAGTATCGAATCACTAGACCATAAATGATCAAAGAAAATGCGTGGAGTAGAACCTAACGAGACACAGTATTATGCCCATTTCTAAGAAACCATTTTTTTATTTAGTGTAGTAGTTTTACCTGTGGAATGTTACAGAGTCCCTTCGATCCCTCTGCGTACACCCAAGAGCAGAACAAGCAGGCATGTTGAGTGGTTACACAAAAAATAATGAGTTCCACTCTCAGCTGACGTTCGAGTCAAAAGGGGGCGGGGGGCTGCAGCGCGCTGGCTTCAAGTCACGTGACCTCATGCCAACTCCACCCATTATACATCTATGATTTCGACCATATGGAACCTCCAAGCTAGAAACCCCTCTCTTTTGATGGAGGTCAGATTTTATTATTATTATTATTTTTTATTTCCTATGTAATAATTTGCGTGTATATCGTAAGCTCTACCTTTATGAATATGCCAGGCATCGAACTGTGCATTATCAGGGTGAATCTGTGTTTCATGTACAGTTGCCCCAAGAAGTGATGGCAGAGTTTCAGATTGCTTCGGTCACTCTGCACCGATATACGTTCAGTGAAAACTTAGTGAGTATATGGTAAAACGTCTGTGCCTCCGTTACGTCATATAAAATAAAATATATATCACGCTAAGAATTACGTAAAATGAATAACATGAGGTAGTGATATATTGGAAGTCAACACTCAGATATACGTCTCCCGATTTGAACGAATGTGTAATGTATTACTTCGCGCACGAAGCGCAACGTAACCCCCTTTCCTGATGTATTTGCTTCCCAGGGTTTCAAATACAGAATGCTCTAGTTTCGAAGACCAGTTGACGAAAACTCTTGTGACCGCATTACACTACCTTATTTTCAATTGCTGTGGAGATGATACAGCAACAATAAGGATGCCGCAACAATGAAGTTTACCTTAGTAATGATACCCTACCTACGGTAGCAGCAAGACCATTCTGCCTTTTATTCCTTGTCTTCCCCTCGCTTATAGCAACTTTATTCCTAGCTGATGCAAAATTATTTTAAGATGTAAGAAGATATGACAGGTTTTACCCTTTTCTCATACACTAGGTAATGAAGAGGACGCAGGCATGAGCGTATACTCTTGCAATATAGTGGTTTTGTTTTCAAGCCAACACAAAATATTAAAATATATCATTATGACTATCTCCTGGGGAAACGTCTCATGTCACACGAATGAAAGCATTCAAACCTCTGTCCGAACCCAGCCAACTTCCATAACTTTCCTGACAACACTAGCTCTACAGATATTTACGCAATTTTTTCATAACATGCTAGCATTATATTGTCATCTATCCTTACTAAATTAACTCAAACACACCGTCCAAATCAAACACTGCACACCTACACGTCATTCCCAGTCTATCACAAAACCTTCCTCTGCCCCCATCCCCCGTCTCCCCTTCCGTCACACTCAGTGTTACCAGACATGTGAGGTCTGGCTGCTGCTTTACATTCACCAGCCTCACACCAGTGCTTCGGGAGATGGGTAATGCGGAGCTTTCCCTGGCTGTACATAGTACCCATTACACTCTCGTCACGGGGTTTCACTTATAGTTGTTGGCAACATGGCGCTTGCTAACACCCTAGTCATTTTTTTTTGTTTTTAAGAACAAGGCTGAGACAGATACCACGAGTTTTGTAGCAGCATTTCCAACTTTGTATATCGTGCCAGCTAAGGCCAGACAGCTTCATACACCTCAGAAACTGCCACGGCGGCCAAAGGGTTAATAGCCCTGGCCAGGGTTGCTTGTTGTTGTCCGTCTAGGAAATAAAAGTGGGGGTGGAATTTTAAGGCAGGGGAGTGCTGAGTCTTGCTGGGCCTGGGAGGAGTAGGAGAAGGAGGAGGAGGAGGAGGGGGGCAATGTTGGTTGGTAAAAAAGACACACAAAAATTACAGGAAACAAAATCACTGCAATGAAAGGAAGAAATGTATGAATACATGGCGAAGTCAAGATAAGACGACGGAAAATGGGGAAAAAATAAGAGAAAGGGAGACCTTCTAGAAGAAAAAGAGAGGTTGAGTGAAGTGAAAAACTGGGATAAAGAAGATAGGAATGGAAAGGATATGTACGAACAAGCAGTTAAAACCGGGTAAAAAATTAACTGACGGGAAGATAAGTGGAAGCAGGGAATGGCAGGGCTAAGAAGATGAACACAAGGAACAGAAGGGAGCGAGACAGTGTAAGTTATTTTTTTATTACGTATTTGCAACTCATAACATATTGCCACATGCACATGAATAGGAATAGTAACACAGATCATAAGTTACAAAAAGGCACCTGGGGTGTACCAGTACTGGTTCCTCATTTGCCTGTATGATGCTGAGATTTACTGAGGTGATGGAAATTTTGGGAACTTCTTGTTTCTTGTAGAACGTGGAGCTGCAGATGGTGTTGTATTTGTTCCTGAAATGTTCCTCCGTCGGGAAGCCGGGATTGTTTTGTTGCAGGGCAGTGCATAAGGTAGTGCCTGGGGGAGTGTCCTCCTTCATCTTCACACAGTCCACATTTGTGAAGGTCCAGATTAAGTGATTTGCTTTTTTCCCACAAGTATGGGTAACCCAGCTGAATTCTGGCTGTGGTTGTGTGAATTCTTCGTGACTGTATCTGTCGATAATCCTCTGCATAATCACAGGTAAGGCCCGATTCACAGGACCAGTTTTGGTTCCGACAGGCAGTCTGGCGGCTAGACGCTGTTGACATTTCTTACAGGCATTCTAATGTAACTGTTCACATGACCCGTCAAGCTGACGGCGGCAGTCGTCCATCAGCCGATCGACATGTCACAGATATCTTCTCGAGCATTCCTGGTCGGCGTACCCGTGCATTCCACGACTCGCTGTTACCGCCTTGTCCATGTAGGTAACACATACAGTTCATTGTTTGGCGACATGGACGAAAGGCTGATCGAACTTGTGCATTCTTATGAAAAGTTATTTGATATGACTAACAAGAAGTACAGTGATAATCTGCATAAAAATATTGAAAGCGATTGGCAAGGAAGTAAACAACCCAGGTGAGTGTGTCAATAGTTTATTATACATGGAATTATAACTCGTAATCTTTGCAGGTAAATTCACTGTTTTTCATGCCATAATACTGGATATATATATGCTATATCACTCCGAGGGTACTGCTCCAGCAGGACTACTGAAAAATTTTACATCATCTTCCAGTTCTTTATATCGGTTCCAGAATTCTCCCTCGAACCTTCTCTTTTTCAGTGACTAGTGTACCCATAACCTTTTCCTCCTTCCATGTACTTTTTCTTTCTCCTTTTCTTCTAATAGTACAGCAATTGCCGCAAAATTCCTTAGAGACCAACCAGCCATGATCCTCACGCAATAATGAGCACACACTGAATGACGATGCTGGACGAACCGAGAACACGTCATGTGAATTCACAACATTCTGATGGCGTCAAGCCGGCGGACTGCCTGTCGGAACCAAAACGGGTTGTGTGAATCAGGCCTAACTAGGCTATAGTGTTTTTTTTTTTTTTAATGCTAGGAAGAAGGAAATAAAGGCCACGAGCCTGCAAAAATCGTTCCCTCCAAGAGAAAAACAAAATACAACAGACAGCCAAATTCAAGATCCGATCATTTCGAGACGCCTGGACACACTGTGTTTGAAAGATTAGAGATCATTGCTAGCAGGAAACACAGACATAGGGAGACAGTTCCAGAGTTGACCTGTTGCGTAAATGAAGGACTGGGAGTAATGGTTAACTCTTCCATCATAGAATTGGACAGAAAAGGGATGAGAGTTTGCTGCTAGATGTGTGCTACGCACCTGTCGTAGAGGTGGAGGGATGCAAGCAGACAGTTCAGAAGAGTATTAGAGCAGTGACCATTGAAGCAGCGACAGAAAAGAGATAAAGATGCAACAGTGCGACGAAGAGACAGAGGTTGAAGGGAGGCAGTACGAGGAGGAAAGTAAATGAGATGAAAAGCCTTTGACTCCACCCTATTGAGTAGAGCTGCATGTGGGGAGCCTCCCCACACATGAGAGTTGTACTCCACACAGGGGCGGATAAAACCCGTGTATAGAGTCAACAACTGTACAGGGGTAAAGAAGGAACGGAGACGGCTTAGCACACCTAATCTCTTAGAGGCAGATTTTACAAGAGATGTAATATGATCTTTCCAAAATTAGTCCCGAGAGAATGAAACCCCAAGCATATTCAAGGATGATGTTAATGTTTAATGATATTCAGCAGGATTAAGCTGAATATCATTAAACATTAACGGGGACACCTGTGGAAGATTTTGTCGGGTTGATAGGTGTAAGAACTGAGTCTTTGATGCATTAACCCTTTAACCGCGGGCATTGTTTTGACCCGACTGGTCCCCCCCGCGGGAGTTCAAGCCAAAATGTAAACAAACTTTAAACCTTTATAACTCTGCACAGAATAAATCTAGAGTGAAAAATAAGGTACCATTAGAAAGTACTAACCTTCGGCATTGCAATGATGTAAGTTTCATGATTTCATTGACTATCATTGGATGGGCAGTGCCATTAGAAGTGAGCGATCTAAAATCACTATTTTTCGCTCACACACCATTACCAAATGCCAACCTCATTCTGATAATAATACTATAAACATATACGAACACTGCACATACTATAAACACCCACTCTGTATTCACTGAGGCAGGTAAAAGGCACTGTAATTGCCCGCACTTCACTGCCACATCAGCGCTGTTGTCACAAACAGCTGGACAGATACTAATGCGTGTTTGGTCAGGGGTGGGGTGGGGGGCCCGGGGGGAGGGAGGTGGGAGCCCGGGTGGGAGGAGGGAGGTGGGGGTCAGCTGGAGTGAAAGAACTTAATAGCTACTCTCCCTTGAAACAATTGGCGCTCGGAAAAACGCGCGGTATTCAAAATATTCACAAACATTCCAGAATGACTCCCGCGGTTTGGTCCAGTTTTTGCAATGTCATTCTGGAATGACACCCGCGGTTAAGGGGTTAAAAACAACAAGATTATTTTTACCCCAGACAGAGATACAAGCCAAGTCAGACAGTAGGTGTACCATAGCCTCATCCCTTGTTTGTTGAAGTACCTGCTAAGACGGACGTTGCAGGAACCGAATGAAAAGGTGAAGGGTGGAGTCATCAGTGTATGAGTGGATAGGGTTAGATGTACAGCTTAGAAGGTCACTGATGAATAAAAGGAAGAGAGTGGGTGATACGACAGAGCCCTGAGGAACACCACTGTTGATAGATCTAGGAGAAGAACAATAGCCGTCTATAACAGCGGCTATAGAAAGACCAGAAAGGAAGCTATAGATAAAGGCACAGATAGAAGGATAGAAAAAGTAAGAGGGCAGTTTGGAAATTAAAAACTTATCCCAGACTCGATCGAAAGGCTTTGAGATGTCAAGTGCAGTGGCAAAGCTATCACTAAATTCCCAAAAGGAGGACGACCAGGATTCTGAAAGGTAGGTGAGAAGATCACCAGTGGAGCATCCCAGACTTAACCCACACTGACGATCAGAAAGAAGGTTGTGATAGGAAAGATGCTTTAAAATTTTTCTGCTAAGAATTCACTCGAAAACTTTTGAGATACAGGATGTTAAAGCAATTGGACGATAGTTAGAGGGTTGGGAATGGTCACCCTGCTCGAATGGTGCTACTGATTGGCTGAATGAGAGCAAGCTTCCAGCAAGAAAGAAGGGTACAAGTTGATAGACAAAGGCGAAAGACTTTGCCTAAGCAGGGTGTAAGCACAGAAGCACAGTTCTTGAGGACAACAGGAGGGACTTCATCAGGCCAATATGCCTTGTTAGTACTGAGGCCTGAGATGGCAGAAAATACATCAGCTGAAGAAATTTTAATATCAGCCATGAGGAAGTCAGAGCGGGGAAGTGATGGGGGAACAGCACCGGAATCGCCTATGCTGGAATTGGAGGAGCAAATCTGAGCGATGAGATCTGCTTTATCAGTAGAAGAAATAGCTACAGAACCATCATAGCAGAAAAGAGAAGGGAAGGATGATGAGGTAAAGTTGTTAGAAAGAGTTTTGGCAAGGTGCCAGAAGGAGCGGGAAGAATCTGAGTTGGAGAGTTGAGGGCATTTTGTATGGATAAAATTATTTTTTGCAGAGTGAAAAACATACTTAGCATGATTCTGAAAAGAACTGTAAAAAAGATGTGATTCAGGGGTGGGTTGGCTCCGGTACCTTTTATAGGCCCTCTCCTTGTTGCGAACAGCATTAGAACAAGCGTGATTATACCAAGGCTTTCTCGCATTAGTCAAAGGATATGAGAAAGGAATGTATGCTTCCATGCCCAAGAGAATAACCTCTGTAACGCACAAGGCACACCTGGATGGCTCCCAGCCACGGAAGCAATAATCATTCCAGGGAAAATAAAAGAAGTACTGCCTGAGGGCCTCCCAATCTGCAGCTCGAAAGTGTCACAGATGACGTTTCTTTGGAGGGTCCACAGGCCGCACCAGAGCGATAGGACAGGTTAAGGTAATAAGGTTGTGATCGGAGGAGCCCAAAGGAGAGGAACGATTAACAGTGTAAGCAGAAGAATTAGTTTTAAGGAAGAGGTCAAGTATGTTGGAGCTCTCTCCAAGGTGGTCAGGGATATGGGTAGGGTGCTGTACAAGTTGCTCTAGGTCATTAAGGATAGAAAGATGTAGGCTTGTTCACCGGGTGGATCAGTGAAAGTAGAGAAGAGCCAAAGGTGGTGGTGAACATTGAAATTTTGTAGAATGGAGATTTTAGAGAAGGGAGAAATGGATAGAATGTGTTCCATCGTAAAAGTAAGATAGTCGAAGAATTTTTGATAGTCAGTAGAATTAGTGGATAAGTAAACAGTGCAGATATATTTAGTCAGAGAATGACAAGAAAGCTGAAGCCAGAGTGTAGAGAATTCAGAAGAAGCGAGTTCAGGAACACAAGAGCAAGGTAAGTCGTTGTGTATATACACAACAGCCACCTTTGGCTTTGAAATGAGTATAGTGAAAGTAGGAGGATACAGAAAAGGGTTCGCTGTCAGTTGCCTCAGACAACTGAGTCTCAGTTAGGAAAAGAAGATGAGGTTTGGAGGAGGAGAGGTGGTGCTCAACAGAGCAAAAATTAGAGGATAGGCCGCGAATGTTGCAGAGATGAAAAAAAAGTGAGTCAGACAGTGGTTCCAGGCAGCTCGGGTCGTCACTAGCATAGGGGCGGAAGGTGGGGTCATTTATGGTCCACCCCCCAGGGACTCCGAGACTAGGTGTTCAGACGCCACGATTTATTTCTGAATTGTGTAAGTGTGTGTGTGTGTCATCGCTCAGGCCACCTCATATCAGATATTCCTCGCCGCGTGTCGCCAGTCTGCAGTGGCATAGGGCGCTCTGAGATGAGGCGGGGATAGCAGGGAAGCCATTACCCACTAAGTCGATGTCTCTCTGACAGGTGTGTGCATATGTGCGAAATAAGATGGATATAATACACTGTGACGAAATTTCAGCCAAAGTTTATATTATTATAGTGAGATAAAATAGAAAACGTTTTATTTCCATTAGAAGATGTCCAAGGGTATTATTTATTTACAGGATCCATATACTGTGCTCATTATGCGATACTACTAATAATATACTGGCTATCATGACACAATTCAGTCACATGGGCTATTTCATTGAGAAGTCGACTCAAAGAATAAAATGTGTGGTATATGCCAAAAGGAAAATCAAAGTATATTGGCCGTATTATCATTTCATTAGCGCGATCTAGACTGTGTATGACTCTTGCTTGTCTTAAACTATAGCAGGTGCATCCCATTGAAAACAAACGCACAGTATACACAAGGTAAGGAGAGCCTCCCACTCACCCTCCACCTCACCACAGCTCATACCTGTAGCTACTAGTCTGGCTGCCATGGGGGTTAACCTGGAAAAGTGGTCTATTGTTCTGTTCTTGGTACTGTTGATAGTCCAGGATCTCTAGTTTCATAATCAAGATGGCGTCCAAGATGGCCACCAGATATCTAAAATTGCATAACATGGGTTCAATGGCACCTAAGGATATTGGAGTCTTAATGTAGGTGTTTGAGGTCAGGGTATTCATTTAAGATATTGCCAACATCATATTTCACATGAATCTTTGAATTTGTGTGGTTTTTGATAAATAACGTAGGCACAAATGGTCAGCGAGCAAAACATTACATACTTGGAATATTAATGGTATAATATGGATGGAGGGGTGTTTATAATGATCCATTTATAACTCCTTTTTTTTTTTAATACACATGGATGGAGGGGTATTTATAATTGCTTCACTGTAACTACCTTTATGGATGCAGAGGTAGTTATAATTATCCATTTATAACAACCATTCCATACTTGAATGTATAGGCATCATTAATAGCAATTTCATTTGGAGTGTCGGTGTGAAACCCAAATTATATTTAACACCTCTTTTTCAGGTACGACATGTATATAGATCTAGTCATAGCAGTTATCATGGTGGCTGAGGAAAAGTGTTACTTTTCACAGAAATTTCAATGTGATGCTAAATCAGAATGGCTGATCACTTGAAGTTCCCAGACAACACAAACAGTCATACAGTTCAGCAAGATATATGTTGATGGTCTTCGCCCACAATCGGAGCAAAGGATAAATGGATGTGAGACTATGGTGTGGCATGAAAATGAAAAGTCAAGAGTAAGAGCAATGAAGATGGGACTGCTGAGGAATGTATGTGGAGTACAGAGGGTGGATAGGATACGAAATAATGTGATTCGTGAAAGATGTGGAATGAGGAAGTCGGTGTACACCAGAAGCGAATAGAGTGAACTGAGATGGTAGTCATGTGGAGAGAATGGATAACAATAGAGTAGTGAAAAAGGTATATCTGAGTGAATTTGAAGTAGGGAGGAGGCGACGTAGGCCAAGGGGAAGGTGGAGACATATTTTGGATGAGTGTGTGAGGAGGAGAGGCTTGGAAGTCGGTGAAGCTAGGGAACTGACAAGAGATTGAGCTGGCTGGATGATTGTTGTGAGGAGAAGCGCATGATCAGGGATATGGCACCCCTTTTTAACGTAACAGTGTCTGGACTGACTCAGTCGGATAAGTTTATGTGAAGCTACAGAACGTGGTGAATAATTTTGGCGTATCCAATAGAGTCAGGATTCCATCAGTGAATCGAAGGGTGGCCCATTGGACTGGGCAGATTTGCGCTGTCTGGACACTGCTACTCCTCACCCAGCCCTAGTTTGGGAAAGGAGATGATGATGATGATGATGATGATAAATGAAAATCCAAATAGTATTCTGAAGTGTCACAAAAGTATTGTGACAACATATACTTCCTCCCTTCATATACAGCGGCATCTCAAGAGGCAAGAGAAACCAGGTACTGCAGGTTGGCTGAGATCCCTTTAAAGAGAACTAGATTATCTGTTGAAAGAAAATTTTATTTGCAGAGGCACTGCATGTTATGCAGTGAGGAATGTGATATAGTGAAAGATCTTAAGCACCCTGATCGTTGGAGGTTGTCTTACCTCCGACGACTGTGCGAAAAAGCCCAAGCTGGTAATAGTTTCAAGGACACCATTTTTGAACCTTGTGAGAGGAGAGGAGTTGGCTAGGCTGCTGTAGTAAGGCTAAATGTTGCAGGAGCCATCAGCGACTTGCGTGCTGCGGACGACAGCCATCATGTTGATTGTAGATCCAAATTTATGTCTCCCAGGTCTTGGGCAGCAGCATCAGAGACCAAATCAGATGAAAGTCATGGTGTGGCATTCACAAACCTATGTGAACTTTTAGCCTCGGACAGGTTGAGAATGTGGAATTCAGTAGAGCTTTACCAAACTTAGCAAAGTTATGATGGTTGCTGTTAAGCCGAAATTACGTATGGCAAAGCTCTCAGAATCCTTTGGAGAAGATTTTTTGGTACTGTCAAGTACAGGAATTATACGTATAGATGTCTTCAGAAAGAAAGCTTCCACTCTATTCAAAGTTACAAAGGAAGTTACTGGTGATCTACATGCTCCTTTGCTTACTGTGCAAAACAGATTCAGTGCGAGGTGAAAAGTATTCTCTGTGACAAAACCAAATATAGCACTGAAATTCACAGTGTTTCTCTTCTTGAATCAGTAAGTGACACAGTCATGGTTTTGCTTGCTATGTTATCTCCAAAACTTAATACTCTACCAGAACTCCTTCTAGGTTCTATGATAAAAGCTGCATTGCACAGCCATCCCACACACCTACAATAGCTCTTTGGGGTACTTATCACAGATTCCAAATTACTTCTTCGCAGTATGCATGCGTTTGGAGTCACATGCTCCTATAACGAAATTTTAAGATTCAACAAATCAGCTGCCCATACTGCAGCACAGTACAGTAACAAGATTGGTATGTCAGACTGTGATTCTGATTTAGTACGGGTGGTGGCTGACAACTTTGATGCAGATATTTCTTCACAAATGGTAAACTATCCACCCATTCATTTGTAATGCTGGTGAAACGCTCATGGTAAGCCCCAAGTCATCAATTCTTCCATTAAGTGCATCACCATAGCAGAAATGTCTGAGAACGTCGACTATAAGCCAGTCATTCAAAGGTATAATGGACTAAAAGATCCAGAGTTACAGAAGGAAGTTATACAAAAACAGCCTCCTTCTCTCAAATTGCTAGCAAACTAATGTCTCTCGCAAAAACGAGCCCTGCAGCTTGACACTGACTTTTTCCATGATATCCTCTTGAAACCTGTTTGTCCTGAGTTCAGTGGATACAACACATCTATGTGTCGTGAACAAGGTCATACAGATTCCCCCAAGACAGGTTTCAAAGTTATATACTGCTTACAGAGTTGTACTGAAATCGAGAGACATACCCCTTATGAAGAACCTTTATGTATTCATTATTATCCCTAAAACCAATGTCTATAATGATTGTATTTTTGTGGCTGAGTTATTGAAAATTAACTATTTTGTGCATTTATTATAAAACAAATAATTTTTGTTCATTTATCTCAAAACTAAAAAAAATCTGCATTGCTTAACCTAAAAACATGGACATGGAGCCAAAGTTTCATAACCCCATGTCAATTAGGTGTTCAGATACGGGCAGTTGGTAACTTGACAGCCATCTTGGACGCCATCTGGAGTATCTTGAATTGCCCAAGGATGACATGATTCCATCCGGCAGATTCTGAAAGCTTGAATTTCTGGGCTGTCCAATGGTACCAAGAACAGAACTGTTGACAACATTGCCAGTCTGGGTGGAAAATACTGACCTTTGGCTCCCGGACGATACGTGGCGCCACGCCCAAGGGGCTGGTCCAACGCACCCCAGTGGACCGATACCTCTATTGTCAAGAACATCAACTGGAAACATAGCCTTCATTTTCGCGCTGGGATCGATTCGTCCCGAGAACTGAAGAGTTTTCGGTTATATACAAGGATACCAGCATAGTAGTCACTTTTATGTTCATTATTATTGCAGGCAGCCTCTTGGTCTATACGTTATCACGGATGATCCTGTATTACATATACAAAGGCATGCTGGCTAATCCTGTCTCTTGGCCAAATAGGACATCAGCAGCAACAACCTATGACAGACTACTGCAAAAAGGGCTTTCCCAACTATAAACTATTTTTTTTTTATGTATCAGACTCAGGGCATAGGGTTAAAACTCTATTCCCTGAAGCACAGCTATCCTCCTGTAAACCATACACCTTCACATGACTCCACTTCGGTTCTAATACCCCTCGTCCATAATAGGGCTGTCTTATACAGGACTGGTGTATTACTGTTACTGAAGGTGTGTTGGCGACATACGAGTGGGTCATATGGTAAATCAGTAAAGTCTCTTATCAGCGAAATTCATACCCATATACTATTCCCTGACCCAGCCGGGATCCGAACCTGCAACCACTGGAACAGCAGACCTACCGACTTCCCTACCGCCTCCCCAATTCAGTCTTAGTAAACTGGTGATAAACAAAGTTCTCTCGTCTCTTCCTCTCACTCCATCTACAGGTTTCAACTCTGAGCTTCCATTATTTGTTCTCTTCTACATATACTATGTATATATATATATATATATATATATATATATATATATATATATATATATATATATATATATATATATGTGTGTGTGTGTGTGTGTGTGTGTGTGTGTGTGTGTGTAGATAGATAGATAGATATAGATAAAAAACCATGTCGACTTCAGCCTTGTAATTCTGATGATTATGTCACTCACCATACGTGTTAATACCTTTGCATCAGATACAAACAGATAAGTAATGGGATAAATTTACCTACACACATGTATAACAGCGTGGCACCGCAACAGCAATATATGTATGAAAATGTATTTTTGACTAAGACGTAACACTTTGTATCTGATCTTTCCACCATGTATTTATTAATACTGTATAACATTCATACACCATAGATGGACAGTAGCAGTTTTCGAGTGTCATTTATAACTGATAGTATCCTCTCGGATATTCGCTCTTCTCTTCACCAGTGTTGATATGTTGCTAAAATATCTGCATAGTTACAGTATAAATAATGACAGGACTTTAACCTTGAAAATATAGTTCACATTATGCAGCCTAACTGCATATGAACATGGTGATCGTGTAACAGAGACAGTAATTATTACAGGTATCAAACAAGGTCAATTCAGTGCTCTCTATCCCTGCTGTAGACAGTTTACCTACAACCATAACATATAAATCAATCACAGGCTGCAGTCTAGTGGGCATAGAAGATACAAGATTTTAAACTGTATTAGGTCTTGTCCTAAACACTCCCCACACCTTGTTCACTTGCTGCCTCAGTTGCTGCATCGTCTGTTCTCAATTTCTTCCCAGGTATTAACCATGTTGCCCCACAGGTTTTTGATGTGGCACGTCCAGTAGTCCCAGGCTGAGGTGTTTGTCAAACTCTCTCTGGACGATGTGGGCTGCGTGCACTGGGCAATTTTGTCGTGGGTAAACAGTATCCGCCCAGGGATACTGGGCGGATACTTTCACGGAGTGAAAGTAGAAATTTTTCTTCAAAAATTTCAAGTTACTTTGCTGTTGTGAAGCGTCAGTCAATAAAGGAGAGAAAACTCATGCTGTGGAGATATACCCATCCCCACATATTACATGTGACGTGCCCACTACGTGCTTCTTCATAGATGTTTTGGGCATCATATCTGTTATTAGGAAAATAGAGGAAATGTTATTTCGCGTGATATTACACCCGTGCGTTTTATGCATGGGGGAATGTGCTTAGCTCACTTGGTTCGTTTGTGACAATATTATGGAAATCCTACTGAAAAGAATATCACAAATAAGGAGTATATTGAAGACTAAGTGGAACAGGTATTGAATTATGGAAGAACAGGATCATAGTTCAAGGGGATATTCACATAGCTTTTATTTTCAGATATAGAACTAATAAAGTAATAAAGTTGAGGGTCAGCAAAGGATGAAGTGAATAATCTTTTAGAATTGTTGTACAAAGATAAGAGAAACAAGGCAGTAGCAGTGATTCGGTCCTTTGCCTCAGTTAGCTTTTCAGTTTGGACAAAACCTGGGAGGGGTTAACGTCAGACAAGGATGAAGTGATTTATTTCGAGGACAATAATTACAATTTTAGTGTCACAAGAAAATGTCAACCTAAACATCTTTAATCAATTTCGAACCAATATTCATAAAATGGTTAAGGGCCAGGTACACATGTAGTAACTGAATTTTATGATACTCTGTCGAAGGTAAAGCTTACAGTGTAGGATGAAAAGTAACGACCAGAAACAAATTGTGTGGCACAGATGCTGCACTCTGAACTCTCCTTATTGTGTAATATGAAAGCAACTCTACATGCTCATGAAACAGGTTCTGATATGCACAACAGTTTTGATTGTGTTATATTTCATACCAAAGTGGAATGCACAGATTATATTTACTTGTATATAAGCAGGCCATTGATCCATACCGTAATGCTGAACTTGCTGTTATTTCTCCTCCAGCAATGTATCTTCCCGTATGTTATTGTGGAGAATGTTTTTTCATTGGTGAATATAACACAAGTCCAGTAATTAAAATCTTCCAGGACGTGGTTCTCTGCGAATCTACGTCTGCCCTAACAATACCTAGGTGTTAGCTGCTGTGTTTTGACCAGATTCCTGTGATGAATAGCCACGGCATGCAATCTTCATCACACAGCCAGAGCAGTCACATCTAGCTGTATTTGCTGGCGTATGGCCACTGCACTTGTAAAGGGACTATACTCTACAGCTTCTCTTTATCTGCCGATCGTTTTCCTTGGTGGTTGGCCCTCCGGTTTCAGGTCTCCATTTTCTGCCCAACGCGTTAGCCATAATTAAACTGTTGTCTCCAATATTGGTGATGTCCCTTATAGACTTTCCACTTTCCTACATACCAACAATTCGACCTCGAAGGACGAGAGTATCTTGCTGCCGGTTCATCGTTTATATTTTTGCCCCGAGCTAGGGTTATAAATTACCTCGACACCTTGGTTTGGGATAAATATTGGTAACGTCTTAAAATGGCAACACGAGCTACTTCAAACGATCATGAACCAACGTCACCTAAATTATTCTTCCAGTGATAAAAATAAACAATATATATATTTTTTACAGGTTATACTGGTGGCAGTTTTCTATGTATTATGTCTGGCATTATATTGCACGGATGTTAATCTTGTAATATAGAACATTATATTTATCAAACATAACGATCTGCAGTGTGGTCTGCCATACGGGTACGCCGTTTGACTAAGAAAAGTGTTCATCTAAAAATAGTAATTGTTTGTATAATGTTTCATGTTTATGTTGGCAAACACTACATAATTCTTACTGGATATACATTTGGAGATATAAATAGGTTATAAACGAGATATATTAGCAGTTTATATAATATGAAACAGGCGTCTTTGATATGCACGTGTTCGATTACCCTTATTGGAGACATTGGACGGCCCAGGGTTAGCATTGCTGAGCAGACAAAGTCGGAAGCTTGATTGAAACTATAAGGGTTGGTTTCCTTAGTCAATAAACCTGCTTTGCACAGATGTAACCACACCAGAATCTATATTACGCCATCTTGTCTTAGCTTGTTAGGTATGGGAATCTTCCGGCGGAATATAATTATCGGGAAGTATTCAGAACAATCATCAGAGAAATTACCTGTGTTAAAATACAGGTTCTCTCTTTATTCAGAACAAAGTAACCAATTTCTACCAGAGTAGTGAAGCAGTTATATTCAACAACTTCTTTGTGGAGAGCATTTTTTCTTGTCAATATCGCATCGAGTAAGCCAGAAGAGAATATCAGAGGTTCTAAGATGGCAGTGGAAGTGTTAAATAAGGCATGATATATTTTTCAGAACACCAAGTATGCTGTTCCAGAAGGTATACCGAATTTAAAGCAACCTCCCTAACACCCTCAGTTCTTTAGCTTTCTGTTTGTTTACTCTTCCAACCGTCAGACGAAATTGTTCGGCACTGCCATGAGCAGAAGATTTTTCTAAGCATTTGTTTAGAGAGTTGTTCATTGCCTTTACAGATATAACTCACTGGTTGGGTGTTTAACTAGATAGACTGTGTGATGTGAGAATGGGCCCAACTTTTGAGGAGCCGCATGTAGCGTCGTGGTTGATGGCCACATTCCTCATCAGAGATATATTGCATTTTTGTAAGTCTTGGGGCCCTGGCAGGAGACCCTAAGTTGAGAAGGGCCCTGTGCAAATGCACAGACAGCACATAGTTTCATTCGGGGTGCTGGTGTGAGGTAATCTAATTGTAGGAATCAAGTAATGGAGAGAATGGGAGAGTTATAAGATCAAAATTGCTGGTTAATCGAAATCGATTTATGCCTGTCAACTACTGAAGGTCTGCAAACCCATTATGATGGGTGACGTCATTAACCCCTTAACCATGGGGCGTCACTTTCATGATGCTTGGGAGCAAGGGATCTTACCGCAGGGCATCACTTTTGTGTATCCTGTGTTATTTTGAATTTGCCCAGGCTTTCAAGTGGTGGCTTGTATCACCTATCAGTACTACCAGTGTCCAGCTATACTCAGTTCTCCTAATGTTATCTGCACTCCCATCCACTGTTGACAATTTAGCCATTTTTCCCCCTGTCCTTGACTCCCCTCCTTACCTCCCCTCCATTACCATCTCCTCCCACCTGCTGAGCCGCGCTGCGCTACACAAATCCTGGACAGATTTTTCCACTCATTTCATCCATTGAAATGTGCCCTATGCCCTATTCTTATACATAGTAATATATAAAAAAAAGAGAAAAGGTAATTGATACTGCCACGTGTTTGGAATGGGATAAATATCACCTTGCAACACCCCACGTGCACTCGTTCGCAAATTTTCTGTTTATTTACCCTTGAAATATGCCGCATGACCTATGCTCATAACAAAAATATATATAAGAAAGGAGGGGAGAAGCCTAAGTGATATTTACATTCACCTGGAACTACCTAATTTTATTATGTATTGTCTAGATTTCCTAGAGAGGAAAAGTTTGAATGTAATGGAGATGAGGTGTCTGAGGAGTATGTGTGGAGTGACATGTATGGATCGAGTGCGAAATGATGAAGCGCGAAGGAGAACTGGAGATGTTCAGGAGATGGCTGGTAGAGATGAGCAGAGGGTGTTGCGATGGTTTGGGCATATGGAGAGAATGGATAATGAGCGATTGGTGAAAAAGATAACTAGATCTGATGTGAGAGGTGTAAGGCTGAGAGGAAGACCACGAATAGGATGGATGGACAGTGTGAAGAGAGCGCTGGATGCGAGAGGGATGTCTGTTGAGCAAGGAAAAGTGGCTGTGCATGACAGAAGTAAATGGAGAGAAATTGTGAATGAATAAGTGATGACGCAGCCCTGAGGGGATATTCTCCCGCTTTTGGTTTGATCAGCTAGTCAGGTCAGGTGCGGGTAAGGGGATGGGTCTGTTATAATGTGGCAGGGGTAAACCAGCTCTGCTGTCGGGCCCTGCTGCGGATGTCACTGATTGTATTGCACAGTTGACCCTTGTGCGGTGTCGTGCGGTGAGGATCTGTCCATTCTCCCCTTTGGGGCTAAGATGCGAATGAATGTGTTTGAATGGATGAGTAAATGGGGAGTGTGTTGTCCTACCTCGGCTACCTCCCTTTCCTTGGGGGAAGCAGCCTAGATATATAGATAGATAGATAGATAGATTTCCTGCCAATCATTTCATAGCATATAAATTAGTAGCTGTCACCATGCTGACATTGTCAACCCTTCCCTGCCCCTAGGCAACATCATTCAGTTTACTGTCGTCTTTCAATGTGAAACCACGTCTGATTCGCGCCTGTCCTTAGCCCCCTGCAAAGAGCCCTGTGACCTCTACCCCTACTTAAGTGTCGGAAGGGGTAAAGGGCTAAGTGACTGCTGTGGAACGTGAACTGGTTAATTTATCAATGATAATGATGGACAGTGACTACGATCTTCCTGGTGACTCTAAAACAGTCCAAGTGGAAATGTAAATAATGTGTAAATAGCAAGTGCAAGCAATTAATGTAATTATAACTGAACAGTGGAAAATAGTTTTATAGGTTACTGGGAGTGACAGTGCATAACACAGTGTAAATAAAATAGAAATGTAAAAAATGTAAATAAAATAGAGAATGTAAATAGAAATGTCAATGAGTAGTAATATAAGAATACGAGTATAAATACTTGGAGTAATGAAAGTGAAAGTGAAAGCTTTGCTCAAGTGTGTATAAATACTTGAAGTAATGAAAGTGAAAGTGAAAACTTCGCTCTCTATGCTAGTTTACTGAACGAGAAAGTGAATGCCTGTGTTGGAGCTTCGTAGCCAACATTTCTCTATATATGTAACTCTTAATTCTTGTAATAGGTGAGTCTTGAGTTTTGGTTAAAGTAATTTTGGTAATTGAAGAGCTGGATGAATTAAAGATGAATACAGGGAGTTGATCTTGATTTATTATCTCCAGAGAAAGTCTAAATTGAGCAGCATATGTATTATACAGAGAATATACTAACTAAGTCTAGTTGGACCCCTCTTCTTATTCGTTCTCTCCAATACCTGCCAGTTCTATGGCCAGTCTCCCTCTGTGCTCAGATTCCTACATTCTCGTTTAGCAGGGGCCGTGTCACGTGTGCTATACTGTTGTTGAAATGTTCTAGAAGCTTGTGTGTGTGTGTGTGTGTGTGTGTGTGTGTGTGTGTGTGTGTGTGTGTGTGTATGGTCACAAGGCGCTGTTTATGGGCTATTGTGCTGATGTGAGACATTCTGGAGAGGTGCTAACGTCATTTCATTTTGGCCCATAGGTTTGACATTCCCCTAACCTCTGGACTACATATGTATGTTGCAAGACATTATGTATTAAGATATTTTAAAGTCCTGACATCACTCGGTCACACAGCTGGTGGTCCTCCGACAGCAATCATCATTGACACTCGCTAATCTATTAATACATAATATTCTTCTTCTTCACTCTTAATACATAATATTGATTATAATATTGTACAGATAAAATGTTCTTTGTAATATTGCAATGATCCAGTAATATTACATTTTAATCCCTTAACTGCAGGGCATCACTTTCGTGACGTTTGGGAGCAAGGGATCATACCTCGTGGCGTCACTTTTGTGATTCTGTGTTATTTTGAATTCGCCTGGGCTTTTAAGTGGTGGCTTGTATCATCTATCAGTACTGCCAATGTCCAACACTAGTCAGCACTCCTAATCTCATCTGTACTCCCATCCATTGTTGACAATTTAGCCATTTCTCCCCGTTCTTGACTCCCCTCCCTACATCCCCTCCACTAGCCTCTCCTCTCGCGTGCCCGGCCGTGCTACACTAACTAAATCTTCCCTGGAATTTTCCACTGATTTCATCCATTGAAATAAGCCACATGCCCTATTCTTATACCAAATAATATATACAAAAAAGAAATAAGGTAAGTAATAGTGCCATACACCTGGAATTGGCTAATTATCTCCTTACAACACCTCACATGCAATCATTTGCTAATTTTTGCTGTTTATTCCCCCTTGAAATATGCCGTATAATCTATTCTCGTAATAAAAATATATATAAGAAAGGAAGGGAGAAGCCTAAGTGATATTTACATTCACCTGGAACTACCTGATTTATTATGTATTGTCTAGATTTCCTGCCAATCATTTCATAGTGTATATATTAGCAGCTGTCACTACTGTATTCAGTTTACTGTCGTCTTTCAAGGTGAAAGCACGTCGGATTCGCGCCTGTCCAATTACACCCCTTTTTAGCCCCATGCAATGGGACCTGTACCTCTACCCCCTACTAAACCTCGTGTGGAAAGGGGTAAAGGGCTAAGTGACTGCTGTGGAACGTGAACTGGCTAATTTGTCAATGAAAATGATAGACAGTGACTACGATCTTTCTGGTGAGTAAAACAGTGCAAGTGGATATGTAAATAATGTGTAAACAGCAATTGAAAGGAATGAATGTAAATATAAGCGAACAGTGGAAAATAGTTTTATAAGTTACTGCAAGTGACAGTGCATAACACAGTGTAAATAAAATAGAAATGTAAATAATGTAAATAAAACAGAGAATGTAAACAGAAATGTAAATGAGTAGTAATATAAGAATACGAGTATATACACTAGGAGTAATGAAAATGAAAGTTTCACTCTAGCATGTATCAATACTATGAGTTATGAAAGTGAAAGTGAAAGTGACAGATTCACTCTCAACGCTAGTATACAAGACGAGAAAGTGAATGCTACGTATTTTACTGAAAGAGAAATTGAATGCCTACAGTGACAATAAACAACTATTACTGAAGGAAACTTATGGATAAAGACTGTAGATATACATAAGTGTTATACAGTAATAGAAATATAAAGTGTGAGTGTTTTTATGAATAATAAATGACAGAACACCAGTGGCGAACGATCGCAAGTGGGAAGGTCATACGCACTCGTAATTTTCATTGCTTTCACAGTGTTTTTTTTTTTTTTGGAGTATGGATTCCAAACTATTTGAGAATCATAGAATAGTGTTTCTAGTGATAATATCAGGCTGTGGTAATCATATTACGGGTTGTCGGGAAATGTAAAGTGGAGACTTCGTTACCCAACTTCAAAGGTCTCCACAAGTCCTACGGTACTCGATCAAGGCTCAACAAGCATTCCAGGAGAAAGCTGAAGGTATGTGCCATAGGCATATGTATCTTTAATATTCTGGGACTAATAACTGATTTTTGGCAAATATTTTTAGAGAGTCTATCGGAGCGTGAATATGCCTGCGAGACACGCAAGTCAAGCAAAAACAACCCCGAGGTTTAGGGGTTAAACAAGTTGTATACATAACTGAATAAATGCAATATGGTTAAATTGGTTATTGTATGACATTTTGTAAGATGTGTATGTATAATAGTAAAATGCATAAATGCCAAAAAAATAGTTCAAAGTTAAGATTATGGTAAGAACTATTAATATTTCATATAGAGATAATGATACTGGTATACTTCTATATCATGTGTCATTCTTCTTTTTTTTTTTAAATAAAATTAATACTATATACAAATATGTACACTTCATTAACCCCTTAACCGTGGGGCGTCACTTTCGTGACGCTTGGGAGCAAGGGATCATACTGCGGGGCGTCGTTTTTGTGATTCTGTGTTATTTTGAATTCACCCAGGCTTCCAAGTGGGGGCTTTTATCATCTATCAGTACTGCCAATGTCCAACACTAGTCAGTACTCCTAATCTCATCTGTACTCCCATCCATTATTGACAATTTAGCCATTTCTCTCCGTTCTTGATTCCCCTCCCTACCCCCCCTCCAATACCCTATCCTCTCACCTGCCTGGCCATGCTACGCTAAGTAAATCTTCCCTGGAATTTTTCACTGATTTCATCCACTGAAATAAGCCCTATGCCCTATTCTTATACCAAATAATATATACAAGAAAGAAATAAGGTAAGTGAGAGTGCCATACACCTTGGCTAATTATCACCTTACAACACTTCACGTGCACTTGTTCGCTAATTTTTGCTATTTCCCCTTGAAATATGCCGTATAATCTATTTTCGTAATAAATATATAAATAAGGAGGGAAGGGAGAAGCCTAAGTGATATTTACATTCACCTGCAACTACCTAATTTATGATGTATTGTCTAGATTTCCTGCCAATCATTTCATTGCCATAAATAGCTGTGTTAAGAGGCTAAACGTTGGCAGTGCTGATTTCCCTAGGTAGGCCTCCAACCCGGCCCACCCTTATCAGTTCACTCTCATCTTCCAGTGTGGGGGTACGTCTGTTCGCTCTTGCTAGCTTCAGGGCCTTTCCACCCCCATGCAAAGGGCCCTGTGACCTTTACCCCCTATTAAACCTCGTGTAGAAAGAGGTAAAGGGCTGACAATTGATAACAGAGTAACTACGATCTTTCTATTGAGTAAAACAGTGCAAGTGGAATTGTAAATAATGTGTAAATAATGTGTAAACAGCAAATGAAAGTAATGAATGTAAATATACGTGAACAGTGGAAAATAGTTTTATAAGTTACTTCAAGTGACAGTGCATAACACAGTGTAAATAAAATAGAAATGTAAATAACGTAAATAAAACAGAGAACGTAAATAGAAATGTAAATGAGTAGTATTATAAGAATACGAGTATATACCCAAGGAGTAATGAAAGTGAAAGTTTCACGCTAGCATGTCTGAATACTATGAGTTATGAGAGGGAAATTGAAAGTGACATTCACTCTCAATGCTAGTATACAGGACGAGAAAGTGAATGCTACGTATTTTACTGAAAGAAATTGAATCCCTACAGTGACAATAAACTAATACTACTGAAGGAAACTTATGGATAAAGACTGTAGATATATATAAGTGTTATATAGTAATAGAAATATAAAGTGTGAGGGGTTTTATGAATAATAAATGACAGAGTACCAAGAGCGAACTAGCGCAAGTGCGACAGACGCGCTCGTAATTTTCATTGCTTTCACAGTTGTTTTTTTTTGTGGAGTATAGATCCCAAACTACTTGAAAATCATAGAGTAGTGTTTATAGTGTTAATATCTGGCTGTGGTAATCATATTACGGGTTGTCGGGAAGTGTAAAGTGGAGACTTTGTTACCCAACTTCAGAGGTCTCCACAAGTCCTACGGTAAGGACGAAGGCTCAACAAACATTCCAGGAGAAAGCTGAAGGTATGTGCCATAAGCATATGTAATTTTAATATTCTAGGACTAATAACTGATTTTTGGCAAATATTTTTTGAGAGTGTGTTCGAGCCCGAATAACCCCGCGGCACACGCAAAACATTGGTAAACATGCCCGCGGTGTAGGGGTTAAGGGAGGTTAACTTGGATGCTTACTCTACCCCCACTAAATACTGACTCCAAATTTGCTATTGTTGCATGCATTCTGTGCCTTGCAAACAGCACTACTACAAATACAATGCTGAAGATTATAAAGACAGTAGGTGCTGGGCTATACCATAATATGGGTTGAACATACTCAAACCCAAATCTTCCCAGGACTTCATTGCTTCGTTGATCAGCTGCATTGTTTCAAACTTAGGTGAAGTCAACTTAATACTTGTGCTCATGTTTAAGTCCATACTAGGCAGTGGGTGGAAATGTTTGTGTCTATGACTGAGGATGGCATAGTGATTGATGGTGGATAAAGTGGACATAGATGGTGTAAATACCGCACAGTAGTCTGGTGCTATGTACAATCCTGATGCTGAAGTATGAGATGGTGGTATATCTGGACAGACTATGTAAACTGATGTGTTATGAGTGAAATAAAAAAAACTGAATGTCCAATGCGTTGATGGTGTACAATCTTATCTGGAGCAAAAATGAAGTTGCAGTCATTATGAATGTTGTGATTTCTTATGATAGCCATTTCACAAGGGACTGTTTCAGTAGGCTGAAACGTGAAAATGTATGCAGGACAAAGGTGAACAGCATGTAAGGATGTGCGGCACTTTCGTTCAATCGTTGATTCACTTGCGAAAGTGACAGAGTTTCGTCTTTTGGAGACCATGATGAGTTCGGTGTCTGTGTTGATGTTGATGATGACCAAAGTGTTGTTATTCTTAGAAGGGAACGGGTGTATTTCGTATACTGTGAACACGTCGTCAGTTACGAATGGTACATGAACTGCTACTGATGTTGGTGTTAGTGTTGCTTCTAAATATGGATGATATTGCATGAATTCCCTGCTTCGGAACAAAGACATCATTTGAAGTTTATGTATGCCTTGACTAATTATCTGACGTAGCTCATGAACTGGAAGTAAGTCAATCGTGATCTTGCCATCACTGGCATTCGAAATTCCTTGCATAAGTGCTCTGTAACGAACTCTAGTGTTGTCTAATTGGAGTAGAATTATGTCAATGTGTTCCGTGATGATGGAGAAGCGTTGGAAAAGTGTTATGTTACCTTCCATGTTATTTATTTTATCTACACTTTCGAGAGCTATGTTCTCTGCCTTTTTCAGATTGTTCACGATTGTCTTCATTGCTGAGTTATGTCCTGCGATGAATTTATCTTGGTATGTTAGTACCTGAGCTATTTTATTAAATTTATTGTTTACTTCTTGAAGGTCTTTCTTTTCCTTTACTTGTTTTGTTTTTTATTCTTCTTGCTGTTGCTTGAAGTTGCATGAAGAAGATTATAGAGTTGTCATGTAGACTTTTTATTTGTAGTTAATCGCAGACCTTGTTGATTCTCACTCGTAACTCGTCGTTGCTACTGTATGCTCGTAGACTCCTAGACTCGTAGACTCATAGACTCGTTCTTCTTATTGTATACTCGCTTGCTTAATCATAGAATTGTAGTAATGTAGAAGCAGCTGTAGAAATGGAGATGACAGTTTCACCTGCCCTTGTAGAAATGATATTTCGTAGATGTAGAGTTGATCGTCACTGCCACCATTTAATGTTGGAGCTTCGTAGCCAACATTTATATATATGTAACTCTTAATTCTTGTAATAGGTGAGTCTTGAGTTTTGGTTAAAGTTATTTTGGTAATTGAAGAGCAGGAAGGAGTTAAAGATGAATACAGGGAGTTCTGTCTATCTATCTATTGCCAGATGCCTCAATCCCGTTTGGGATGGCCACAAACAAATCGCCTCCACGTCGCCCTGTCCCACGCCATTTCACTGCCCAGTTCCCAACTCACCCCCCTCTCTCTCATATACCTCTCCCCATCCCTCCATCTCATCCTCGGCCTCCCCCTCCCTCTTCCCCCCTCCACCTCACTCACATACACTCTCTTCGTCAGTCTTTCACCCTCCATCCTCTCCACATGGCCAAATCATCTCAGTGTATTCCTCCTAAAGCTTCCTATCACATCCGCATCCACACCACAATGCTCCTTTATATCATTTGTCAGCTGGCTCTCCATGTGACTCCACAGGCTCCTCTTAAATAACTCATTTCCACTGCTCTCACTCTTGACTTGTGTCCTTATAGCAACGTCCAAAGTCACTTCCATACATTATAGTTGGTATCACAATACTGTCATGGAGTAACTTTTTCACTTCCATGCTCATTTCCTTGCTTCTTATCACTGCTTTCAAGGAACCAGCAACCTTTCTTCCCTGCTGTACCCTTTCAAGCACTTCACCCTCCAAACCTCCATCCTTACTCATCACACTACCCAAGTACTTAAACGTACTCACATTTTCCAGTTCCTTACCGTCCAAACTCGCTGTACATTCACTGACTTCACTTCTCTCAAAGACCATCACTTTACTCTTCCCTACATTCACCTTTAGATTCCGTTTCTTACACACTTTCCCATACTCATCCACCAAGCCTTGCAGCTCTCCTTCGTCTTAACAACACAGTATCATCTGCAAACAACAGTACAGGGAGTTTCCAAACACTACCCTCTTTCACCAGGGCCACTCCAACATCCACTACCCTACCTTGTACCTCTTTTATTACCCCATCCATGTACAGATTGAACAACCATGGAGACATGACACATCCCTGTTTCAACCCAACCTTCAAAGAGAAAAATTCACTCAGTTCACCATCCATACGCACTGCAGCTTTCACACCATCATACATACTCTTAACAGCATTCAACAACTTCCCATCTACTCCATATATCCTTAATACTTTCCACAATCCTTGTCTATCCACCCTGTCATATGCTTTCTCCAAATCCATGAAAGCCGCATACAACTTCTTTCCCTTCTCTAGAAACTTTTCCACTAAAGATCTAAGAATGAATATCTGATCTACACAACCTCTTCCCTTCCTAAAGCCTCCCTGTTCTTCTCCAACTAATTCCTCTGTTCTTTCCCTGACTCTGTCAATAAGTATCACACCATACACTTTTCCTATTATACTAAGAAGACAAATGCCCCTCTGATTACCACACACTTCTTTTTCTCTTTTTCCTTTGTACAAGGGAATAATTATACCTGACTTCCAATCCTCCGGGCCTCTACCTTCCTCCCAGGCGAATCTGCACATCTTCCACATCCATTCTACTACTATCTCTCCCCCGTGCTTCAGCATTTCACCACACACTCCATCAATTCCTGGAGCTTTCCCCAATTTAACTTTCTTCATTGCTTCCACATCGTCTATCCTACTGATTTTTTCCTGAATTCTCACCTCCCTCCTTCTCGCAGCCATTCCCCAGCCACTTATAATCGCATTACTTCCATCTTCTATGTTCAACAATTCCTTAAAGTGTTCTCTCCATCTGCTCACTTTTTCTCCCTTCTCCACTGGTAATCTACAATTTTTCTCTTTCACTCCTCTGATAACTTCACTTCCACCCTGTCTTACTCTTTTCACCTCTTTCCAGAACATTTTCTTACAGTCCCTCTACTTTACACTCAAGTTCCTTCCAAATTCCTCATCCGCTCGCTTCTTACTCTCTCTTACTAATCTTTTCACCTCTCTCTTTCTTTCTATATATAACTCTCTCTTCCGCCTCTCAACTTCTTCGACGCCCCTATTTCTCATCCATTCATTGTATGCTTTCTTCTTTTGTGCCACAGCCTGTTTCACTTCTTCATTCCACCACAATGGTCCTTGCACACCCTTCCGTCTTCTCTTCATCCCACACACCACATCACATGCTGCACATATTTCTTCTGTGAATATCATGCACACACCTTCCATGTCCCCCATTTGCTCCAATTCATATCTGCCCAATCGTTCCTCCACTTCTCTCTTATACTTTACCTTTTTCTCATCCTCTTGTAACCTTTCTACTCTCCTTACAAATACTCCTTCTTCTCGTGCTTCCCTTCTTATATTTCTCCACCTTTATTGGATCTTGATTCTGGCCACCACCAAGTAGTGGTCAGAAAGTCCACTCCCCGAACCTCTATAAGCTCTTGCATCCATTACACATTTTCACATCCTTTCATCCACACACACATAATCAATCATTGCCTTCCTTTCATTCAGTTCACCACCCACCCCTCTCATCACTCGCCATGTATACGTGGATTATTTTGTGCCTGAAGAGGGTATTGACTATCACCAACCCCCTAGCAGCACAAATGTCCACTAACACACTGCCATTCTCATCTATCTCAGCAGGCACACCCAACTCACCAACTATTCCATCCACCTTCACATTCCCTACTTTACCATTCATATCACTGATCAAAAACACTCTCTCATTCCTTCCAAACTTTTCCATGCACACTTCCACATTTGTCCAGGACTCTTCTCTCACTCTGCTTGCCCAATCTTGCCCTGGCGCATATACACACACAATCGCCCACATTTGTATTCCAACTTTCAATCATACCCACACAATCCTTGACCCAACTGATCCATACTCTCTTATGCTCTTCTTCCATCTTTTACTCACCACTGTACATACTCCTTCTTTTGCCCTCTCATTCTCACCTACTCCTGCACATATACCCCATCCATACTCCCATTCTCTCACACTCTCACCTCGCCATTTAGTTTCAGTTATTCCGCATACATCAACTTTCGCCCCCTCAAGCACCTGGACAATCTCTTTCTCTTTCACCTCATCATTCGCTCCCCTTACATTCCATGTTCCAATTATCATGTCCTTTGTCCGGTCCTTGGTCGTCATCTTTTGGTCAGTCCTTGTCCGAGGCTTATTGTTTGTCTTTTTAGTTAGTTGTTTTCCGGGGAGGGGCACTAACCCTCCGCCAACCCTTTTAGTCGCTTTTTACGACAAACAAGGATACTGGGGGAGTATTCTTGAAAGACCCCCTACCCCCAGGAGTTGATCTTGATTTATTATTTTCAGAGAAAGTCTAAGTTGAGCAGCATATGTATTATACAGAGACTTAATATACTAACTAAGTTTAGTTGGACCCCTCTTCTTATTCGCTCTCTCCACTACCTGCCGGTTCTATGGCCAGTCTCCTTCTGAGCTCAGATTCCTACATTCTCGTTTAGCAGGGACTGTGTCACGTGTGCTATACTGTTGTTGAAATGTTCTAGAAGCCTGTGTGTGTGTGTGTGTGTGTGTGTGTGTGTGTGTGTGTGTGTGTGTGTGTGTGTGTGTGTGTGTGTGTGTGTGTGTGTGTGTGTGTGTGTGTGTGTGTGTGTGTGTGTGGTCACAAGGCGCTGTTTGTGGGCTATTGTGCTGATATGAGACATTCTGGAGAGGTGCTAACGTCATTTCATTTTGGCCCCTAGGTTTGACATTGCCCTAACCTCTAGACTATATATGTATGTTGCTAGCTATTATGTATTAAGATATTTTAGAGTCCTGACACCTGGAGTGAAAATAAACTACTATTACTGAAAGAAACTTCTGGACAAACATTGTATATATAAATAAGTGTAAGAAAGTAGCCTACTAGGAATTTAAAGTGCGAGTGTGTTTATGAATAATAAATGACAGCTCCGCCTCAGAATACCTTCGAGGAATGAGAGTGGGTGGAAAGTTCGTATGCACTCGTAATTTGTGTTACTTTCACATTTTTTATTTTTTTTTTTAATATGGATTCCAAACTACTTGAATTCATAGACTAGTGTTTGTAGTTATAATATCAGGCAGTGAAAACCATATTACGGGGTATCGGAAAGTGTAAAGTGGAGATTTCGTTACCCAACTGCAGAAGTCTCCACAAGTCCTACGGTAGTCGACGAAGGCTCAACAAACATCCCACGAGAAAGCTGGAGCTATGTGCCATATGCTTATTTAATTAAAATATTGTAGGACTAACTGATTTTTGGAAATATTTTAAAAAAGTCAGTTGGAGCGCGATTATCCTCACGGAACGCGCACAGCACACTCCCGACATCCCTGCGGTTAAGGGGTTAATATTTATGCTTTCTTATTCCAGAAGTTGTTATTCAATGACAGAGAACCTCGAACAATGAGGGGGCATAATAAAAACTATATATAATCCACCGGTTTGCAAAGTTCCCATGTAGCTAAAAAAATTTACTTGAAATCAGGATTCATACTAACTAAAGAATCTATCTATCTATCTATTGCCAGACGCCTTAATCCTGTACGGGGTGGCCACAAACAAATCGCCCCCACTTCGCCCTGTCCCCCGCCATTTCACTGCCCTGCTCCCAACTCACACCTCCCACTCTCATATACCTCTCCACTCCATCCCTCCATCTCATCCTCGGCCTCCCCCTCCCTCTAAGGATTTCATTTGATTATTATTACACATAAGCAAATACCAGAGAGACAGCGACTTGGAAATTAATGGCTTTCTTGCTATCCTCGCCTCCTTTCAGAGCGATCTGCATGTGTCACTGCCGACTGGCGACTCACAGTTCGGGTAATATATGATGTGAGGTGGCCTGTGTGTGTGTGTGTGTGTGTGTGTGTGTGTGTGAGGGAGAGAGAGAGAAAGTCTGTCTTAACCCGTCACGTCCCGAGGTTTTCCACACCTCCGACATCCCCCAGTCCCGAGGTATTTTCGATTTTTTTTTTTTTTTGGCTAAAACCTTCGCTTTTGGTGAGAAACATCGAAAATTCATAGAGAAATCGCTCACCTGAGGTTTAAAGTGCCCAATCCAGGTAGGAGTTCCTCCTTACCTGAGTGGGTTTTCTAACATGCTGGCACCAAAGAAAACGAGTTCTATGGGAGGGTAACTATTTTATCCACTCATAAATGGTATTTATTTATTTACTTGGTACGAATGTATATGTAGTATGAGAGTATATTGGTTTTCAAGCAGTAATAAAGGCATTATAAGCATTGTTTCACTCACTAACTAATCACCATACCTGACCTTTTTTTGCCACATTACCTGATCATTATTTCTGGCTGTTTCTTCTTCTAATGCTATGTAAACATTGTCCTCCACATTGTCATCGATTGGGGAATCACTCTGGCCCTGAATATCTTTACTAGGCAGGTCACTGGTAACAGGTCCTTTGCCAAGACAATGGCGTGAGGGGGGGAGGGGGCAGGTTATGCAGTGTAAGGCACTGTCCCTGCTTGGCATCTTGTAGAGGAATAGAGGAAGGTGTCCCGTGTATACATACGAAAAATCATGTGCGAAAATTGAAAATTGTGCAAATTAGGGACCTTGCAATTGCACGACGTACTGGTACGTCGCCGGGACTGGCAAATGCAAATCGTTGCAACGTACCCATACGTTGACGGGATGGGGCGGGTTAAGAATAGCTTATCGACCGCACTAGGGGTAATTAAGGTGGAAAACCACTATGGATTTAAGATGTGAGGAGAACAGATTTTGCACCCTCCACCTTCCTCAGTCACTGGGAAGTAAGAGAGGGAGAGAAACTAACTGTATAGAGGGGGAAGGGGGGAGTGAAAGGGGGTAGGGGGTTCAGGGGAGGGAGTGGGGGAGGGGAAGATGGGAGCAAGTTTCCAGCTGACAGAAAGGAAAGGGAGGACTATGTTTTATGATGGCAGTAGCAGACAGTAACAACATCTGCGTAGGATGTATTGATTTTACAAACAGGTTGCCATTATATTGTTTATGGAAATGATTTGATTTTTGTGTCGAATAAAGCATTGTTAAAGAGGCTCTTCACCCTCTGGAAATGCAAGACATCAGCGATTTTTATGGCTAAGCGAACACCCACTGGATCAGTCTATGATGCGAAACCTCATAATCTATCTATCTATCTATCTATTGTCAGATGCCTCAATCCCGTTTGGGGTGGCCACAAACAAATCGCCTCCACGTCGCCCTGTCCCCCACCATTTCACTGCCCTGCTCCCAACTCACCCCCCCCTCTCTCATATACCTCTCCACCCCATCCCTCCATCTCATCCTCGGCCTCCCCCTCCCTCTTCCCCCCTCCACCTCACACACTCTCTTCGTCAGTCTCTCACTTTCCATCCTCTCCACATGGCCAAACCTCATAATATCATTTGATTATCAGTGCAGTTTATTTATTAAACTATATGTACTTTGCTATTAATAGAAAACACCCATACGTATGATTACGTATATTACAGTCCTCTTAGTATAATTATGATTCGTACCTACATGTTAGTTTTGTCCAGTGATTGGCAACCCATTCATTCATCCTCCCAGACACAACAGACGCATGAAAAGTCACGGGCTACAGGCGTACTAACTCCCAGACCCAAGGCTTACTTTTATACTGTACCAGGTTCATATGTTGCCAAGAGTACAGTCATAAGAACAACTCTCGTTACCCCCAGAAATGTTCGATACAAAACGAACGTTAGCTGGGCTCTATGGGTGGGTCCTTGTTGTTCGTCCCTCCCCCGTCTAGTTTTGCCATATCACAGTCCTATTACAAGAGTTGCAATAATGAGCAAGAATGAGCCGTTCGTTCGTTGAAAGCTTTCCTGCACCTGTAGTGCAGGTCGGGCCATACATTGGCCTGATCAGTGGGGTGTGGGCTGACTTAAAAATACGAGAAATAAAGGGGAAGACAGGGCCTGGGGACTGCCCAGCCCTCACGCCCTGTCTTCTGGCTAGCTTTATGGTGTGAATAATGAAACTCAGTATGTTTATTATTTTCCTACTATTCAACACTTATTATCTATAGAATAAAATAAATAAATTATTTTCAAAGGTATTAAATTTATAGGCATCGACTTTTTTTTTTTTTTTTTTTAGCAGAGGTGCACGAGTTCATTTGTTTGCTTTAGATGGGTGGTTAAAAGCTTCAGATGGATGCTTTAGAGTTAATATGGGTGGGGTGTGGTATATCCATGTTATGCATTATATTAACTTATCCACACGCGAAACGGTTAAAACAATTAGACTGAACACGTATTATTATTTTCCTTCTATTCTATCCTTCTATCTGTGCCTTCATCTATAGCTTCCTTTCTGGTCGTTCTATAGCCACTGTTGTAGACGGCCATCATTCTTCTAGATCTATCAACAGTGGTGTACCTCAGGGCTCTGTCCTCTCACCAACTCTCTTCCTTTTATTCATCAGTAACCTTCTAAGCTGTATATCTAACCCTATCCACTCGTACACCCTATCCACCCTTCACCTTTCCCTTTAGTTCCCGCAACATCCATCTCAGCAGCTACTCTACTTCAACAAACAGGGGATGAAGCTATGGCACACCTAATGTCTGACTTGGCTCGTATCTCTGACTGGGGCAAAAATAATCTTGTTATTAATGCATCTAAGACTCACTTTTTACACCTATCAACCGGAAAAAACTTTCCACAGAGTACTTACTAATGTTTATTAATATCCAGCTCAATCCTGCATCATCCTTCAACATGCATGGGGTTTCATTTACTCGGGACTTATCTTCGAAAGATCATATTACATCTCTTGTAAAATCTGCTTCCAAGAGATTAGGTACGCTAAGCCGACTCCGTACCTTCTTTACCCCTGCACGGTTGTTGACTGTATACACGGGTTTTCTTCGCCCCTGTGTAGAATACAACTCTCATGTGTGGGGAGGCTCCCCACATACAGCTCTTCTCAATGGCGTGGAGTCAAAGGCTTATCGTAACACTAATTTTCCTCCTCTTACTGGCTCCCTTGAACCTCTGTCTCTTTGCTGCACTATTGCATCTTTATCTGTTTTCTATCGCTACTTCAGTAGTCTCTGCTTCTCTGAACTGTCTGCTTGCATCCCTCCACCTCAATGACAGGCTCATAGTACACGTCTAGTAACAAACTCTCATCCCATTTCTTTCCATCTTTCTAATGCAGGAGTTGTCCGTTACTCCCAGTCCTTCGTTTATGCAACAGGTCAACTCTGGAACTGTCTCCCTATGTCTGTACTTCCTACTTCCTATGAGTCTTTCAAATGCAGTGTGTCCAGGCATCTCGAAATGAACGGATCTTGAATTTGGTTCTCTTTTGTATTGCTTTTGTTTGTTTCTTGGAAGGAACGGTTTGCGAGCTCATGGCCTTTGGTTCCTTCTTCCTTGTATTAAAAAAAAAAGAATGGTAAGCTGATAGGTGCCGTCAAGAGTTTTTATGATTGTAGTGAACCATGTGTAAGGGTTAATGGGCATCTAAGTGAATGGTTCACGATCGGCGTAGGCGTGCGACAAGGTTGTGTGATGTCCCCATAGTTGTTCTATATATATATATATATATATATATATATATATATATGGATTGGGTGATGAGAGCAGTAAAAACACGATTAATGGGGAGGGGGGGATGGCGTTGGTGATGAATGGTGATGGATGGAATATCTCAAATTTATTGTATGCTGATGATGCAGTACTGTGTGCCATCACCGGAAAAGAACATGGTAGACTAGTGTAGAATTTTGCTGATGTCTGTGAGTTTCGTGCCTTGAGTGTAAATGTAGAAAAGAGTAAAGTGATGGTTACTGAGAGAAAAGGTGACTCCCAGGGCGATGTTACAGTGAATGGAGAGAGACTGGAATTGGTGAGAGAGTTCAAACACCTGCGTACAATGACAGAAAAGAGAGGAGAATGTGCAAAATAAGTTGAAAGTAGAGTGACACTATGAAGGAAACTAATTGGTGCAATGAAGGCCTTGATAAGAAACAGAGGGTTGAGTGTTGCACTTGCATGAGGCTTATATATATATATTTTTTTTTTTTTTTATGCGAGGAAGAAGGAACCAAAGGCCATGGCCCGCAGTAACAGTTCCTTCCAAGAGAAAAACAAAATACAATAGAGAGCCAAATTCAAGATCCGATCATTTTGAGATGCCTGGACACACTGCGTTTGAAAGACTGGAGATCATAGGCAGCAGGAAATACAGACAGAGGGAGACAGTTCCAGAGCTGACCTGTTGCATAAATGAAAGACTGGGAGTAACGGTTAACTCTTGCATTAGAGAGTTGGACAGAAAAGGGATGAGAGTTTGCTGCCAGACGGGTGCTACGCGCCCGTCGTAGAGGTGGAGGAATGAAGGAGTGTTAGTGCCAACTTTATTATATAGGTGTGAAACTATGGTGTGGCATGAAAATGAAAAGTCAGGATTGAAAGCAATGGAGATGTGACTGCTGAGGCATATATGTGGGGTGGAGAGAGTGGATATGATACGAAATAATGTGATTCGTGAAAGTTGTGGAGTGAGGAAGTCTGTGGACACCAGAATCGAAGAGTGTACTGACATTGTACGGTCACATGGAGAGAATCGATAACAAAAGATTGGTGAAATAAGTAAATCTAAGCGAATTTGGAGGGAGAAGACGAGGTAGGCCAAGGAGAAGGTGGAGGGATATGATGAATAAGTGTGTGAGGAAGAGAGGCTTGGAAGTCGGTGAGGCTAGGAGACTGACAAGAGATCGAACTGGCTGGTTGAATATTGTGAGGAGAAGCGATTATCAGGGATTTGACACCCCTTTTTAACTTGACAACGTCTGGATTGACTCTATCGGATACGTTTATTTGATGCTACAGAACGTGGTGAATGTTTTTGGCATATCAGATAGAGCTAGGATTCCGGGGACTTGAATGATGAGCGAATGGAAGCGTGCCCTATTGCACTGGGCAAATTGTGGGTGTCTGGACATTGCAACTCCTCGCCCTGCCCTACGGTGGGAAAGGAGGTCCGGATGATGATGATGATGATGAACTTTGTTTAAACATAATGTGTCTAAACATATCATTCTGATATCTCTCTGTTTCACAGAAAATGGGTCCCAAACAGCCAAAGTTTTAACGTTTTCCAGGTAAGGATACCCTACCACAGAAAATTTTTAAAGAGAAGGTCATGTAAGCATTTCGTACTACGAAGCTCTGTCTTCCCAGGTTGATCGTACGGTTTTTAAACCTTGCCTAGCCCAACCGACCAGCTTAACCTACCCAACGGAACTTAACACATCCAAAGTAACCTGAATGTTTTCTAAGAGCCTTCAGGAAAATAAAAAGTTTACAATTCGAGAATCTACTCTCAAACTCCAATCTCAGTCTTAGTACACACATACACACATACACACACACACACACACACACACACACACACACACACAGGTACATAGACTGATAAATAGACGGATACATAGATAGACAGACATGTAAACAGATGTAAGTATAGTTATATCCTGACCTAATGTTAATATTAGCCTGATGGTAAATATGGGGTTCTGGGAAATGGGGTGCAGTCTTGATGACCTCAGTTGTCTGTCTGTTTCATTGTCTCATGTTTTATGCTATTCACTCTTTCCGATCGTCGTAACTCCCTCTCTTTTTACCATTTTACCCGACTCTCCACTTCTTCCAACCCTTCCCACATCTCTCTCTCTCTCTCTCTCTCTCTCTCTCTCTCTCTTCTAATAAATTTTCATGCGTGTTTTTTCTAACGAGCATAATGTTTTTCTTCTATCGTTTTCCTCTAGTTTTAAATGGATTGTCCGGTGGGTGGGGCACAGCCTTCCTCTTTTCTAACCTTCTCTCTTTCACATTGGTTATGTCTCCCTAGAATTGCCAGTTTGTATAGCTGATAACCTCGACACGCGCCAACAGGCCTTCTGTTATCTGTAATTCCTGTGTAGTCCTATGTAATCTCTCTCTCTCTCTCTCTCTCTCTCTCTCTCTGTTGTCTTCCCTACCCCAGTGTCCTTCCGTCTCTCACTTTCCTCCCTCCCTCTTGTCCTTCTCCTCAGTCAGATTTCCGAATTTCACCTGCGTCCAAATAGGATGAAAGTTGCTGCTTGATTGTTTACCTGCGCCTGAGCCCAGGATGCATGTGGCGGGGGTGATAACGTTGGTGGTGACTGTGTAGATGATGGTAGTAATAATGGCGCAGGAGGGGTGACTATAGTGTGGTGACGGTGGTAGTGCTGGAAGTGATTGTGTCGAAGGTGGTAGTGGTAGTAGTGATGGTGGAGGAGAGGTGACTGTAGTGGTGGTGGTCGTAATGCTGGAAGTAACTGCGTTGATAGTGGTAGTATGCGTACTAGTGATGCGGGAGGTGTAGTGATATGGGAGGTGTGACTGTTGTGGTGGTGGTGGTGTGGTAATGTTGGAAGCGATTGTGTCGAGGGTGGGAGTAGTGGTGCAGGTGTGACTGTGGTGGTGGTAATGATGGTAGTGAATTTGTCGACTTGCATAACTAGTCTGTCTCAGGAAAGACGAGGGTAGAATATCGTCTATTTTACTCCAAAGTCACTGTCAAAGGCCGAAGGCATCTGATTTAACGACCTGTGGGAATACAGGCTGGCCAGAGACAAGGCCTGAGGGCAAGAGGCACACACACACACACACAATGAAGGAATGGGTATAAGTTACCCGCCATGCTCACAGGTCAATATGAACTGTGGTTCCTGTTTTTGGATGCACCTTTTTTTTTTCTTTTTTTTTTTTTTGAGTTACAAAGCGCTAAAAATAAACGAAAAATATTGGACCAGTTATTCGTTGTATATCTGGATTTAATAGCATATTATTCCTTTTATTTTACTTTTTTTTTTTTTTTTGAGCTTGATTCGCCCGTCATCAAGAATCTGTAAGTTCAATCAGAGCTGGATATCCATATTCTCATTTCATCAACGGACTTACAAGGTACGTACTTATTATACATGTCATCAAAATACAGATACCTTTATAAGCAATATAGCTTGGTGCATTCATGTTATGTGTTGGTGTGGTGTTGTGTTGTGTTGTGTTGTCGCACGTTGTGTTCTGTTGTGTTGTGTTGTGGTGTGGTGTCGCACGTTGTGTTGTGTTGTATTGATGTCGTACGCTGTGTTGTGTTGTGTTGTGTTGTGTCGCACGCTGTGTTGTGTTCAGTTGTGGTGTCGCACTTTGTGTTGTGTTGTGCTGTGGTGTCGCACGTTGTGTTGTGTTGTGTTATGTGTTGTGTTGTGTTATGTTGTGGTCAGGCTTGGGTCCGAGTACATGGACTCGTACTCGTACTTAAGTACACAATACAATGTACTTGTACTTTTACTCGGGTTTAAAATTTCCGTAGTACTTGTACTTGTATTTGTACTCGGACTCAAAGTACTCGACAATTTTACGAGTACTTTCGAGTACAACCATGATATATAAAAGTGGCGAGGGTAACAATGGTGTGTCCTTGGAGAGCCCAGGTGGCCTGGGTTGGTGAATCAATGAGGTCAAGTGGTATTACAGCCACGCCCACTAACTCCTGATAAGCTACTTTTAATATGTTAGCACCTTGGTACTAATTGCAAGGAGCGAAAAACAGCTGCCTGGACATTATATACCTACATACACACAATAAACTATCTATCTATCTATCTATTGCCTGACGCCTCAATCCCGTTTGGGGTGGCCACAAACAAATCGCCTCCAAGTCGCCCTGTCCCCCGCCATTTCACTGCCCTGCTCCCAACTCACACCCCCCTCTCTCATATACCTCTCCACCCCATCCCTCCATCTCATCCTCGGTCTCCCCTCCCTCTTCCACCCTCCACCTCACTCACATACACTCTCTTTGTCAGTCTTTCACCCTCCATCCTCTCCACATGGCCAAACCACCTCAGTGTGTTCCTCACAACGCTTCCTATCACATCCACATCCACACCACAACGTTCCTTTATATCCTCATTCGTCAGCCTGTCTCTCCACGTGACTCCACAGGCTCCTCTTAAATAACTCATTTCCACTGCTCTCACTCTTGACTTGTGTCCTTCCAACAATGTCCAAGCTTCACTTCCGTACGTTAGAGTTGGTATCACAATACTGTCATGTAGTAACTTTTTTACTTCCATGCTCACTTCCCTGTTTCCTATCACTGCTTTCAAGGAACCAGCAACCTTTCTTCCCTGCTGTACCCTTTCAAGCACTTCACCCTCCAAACCTCCATCCTTACTCATCACACTACCCAAATACTTAAACGTACTCACATTTTCCAATTCCTCACCATCCAACCTCGCTGTACATTCACTGACTTCACCCTTCTCAAAGACCATCACTTTACTCTTCCCTACATTCACCTTTAGGTTCCGTTTCTTACACACTCTCTCAAACTCATCCACCAAGCCTTGCAGCTCCCCTTCGTCTTCACTCAACAACACAGTATCATCTGCAAACAACTGCTGAAAGCAATTGAGGTTAAATCAGTAAAATGTTCAAATAACTGACGACCTACCAAAAAATCTATCATTTTATCGGAATATATATATATATATATATATATATGTATATATATGTATATATATATATATATATATATATATATATATATATATATATATATATATATATATATATATATATACATACATACAACTTAGAACTATAAAACTTATATGTAAACTTCAGGAAACTGGCAAATGGGGCCCCCCCTTAGAATATTCCTTGGTGCGCCCCTGCTGGGCACTGATAGATAAATAGAGGCTTCACATTGTTTTATTACTTAAGCGTCGTGTGTGTGTGTGTGTGTGTGTGTGTTCTTACCAAATTGTTCTTACCTAATAGTATCTTTACAGGAATGAGTCAAGCTCGTACTGTCCCGTGTCTTAAACCATATTTATCGTACATATCCTTAAATTTGTGAATTGTTTTGGCACACACTATTTCATTCGGTAGTGCATTCCATTCATCAATTGCTCTCTTTGGGAAACTGAATTTCCTTACGTCTTTATCACCTCTCTTCTTGTGCAGTTTTTTGCAGTGTCCTCTTGCTGATGCTTCTCCATATGTTAAGTAATCATTTATGTCTATTTTCTCCTTCCCTGATATGCACTTATATAGCATTATCATGTCACCTCTTTTCCTTCTCTCCTGTAGTGTTGGTAGATTCAGTTTATTTAGTCTTTCTTCGTAGCTTAGGTCCCTTAAGGTTGGTATCCATCTTGAAGTGGCCCATTGAACTTTTTCAATCTTGTCTATGTGTTTTTTTGAGATGAGGACTCCAGACTACTGATGCATATTCCGGGGTTGGTCTAATGAATGATGTTATTATCCTTCTTAGCATGTCTTCATTTATGTATGTGAATGCTATTCTCATATTTGCAAGCAGCGTATACATGTTCCGTACCTTCTCGCTGATGTGGTCAGCCGGAGATAGTCGGTTATTGATAATCACACCTAGGTCTTTCTCTCTTTCTAATGTGTATAGGGTTTTATTTCCTAACTTATAATCCCAATCAGGTCTTTTTCCACTTTTACCAAACTTGATTACATGACACTTGTCCACACTGAATTCCATTTGCCATGTACTACTCCATTCATGAAGTTTATTTAATTCTTCTTGTAGCTCTTTACAAGAGTCTCTGTTAGTAATTCTCCTTTGTATTTTTGCATCATCTGCAAACATATTCAGATAGCTCTCATTTCCAGTGTTACTGTTTATATCATTTATATACACTAAAAACATGATTGGTGCCAGCACTGAACCTTGTGGTACTCCACTAGTCACTTCTTTCCATGATGAATAGTTTCCTCTTAATAATGTTCTCACTTCTCTTTTTATGAGAAAGTCTTGCATCCAACAAAACAGTTTGCCTCGAATTCCTCCTTGATGGTACAGTTTCCATAAAAGTCTTAGGTGTGGTACTGTGTCAAAAGCTTTCTTGAAATCTAAGTAGATACTGTCCACCCATCCTTCCCTTTCCTGTATTGTGTTTGTTACTCTGTCATAGTAGCTCAACAGATTAGTAACACATGATTTTCCTTTTCTGAAACCAAACTGTCTTTCTGTTATCATACTGTGTTCTTCTAGATGATTTACCCAAGCTTTTCTTATAAGCTTTTCTAATACCTTGCTTACAACACTGGTCAGTGATACTGGTCGGTAGTTAAGTGGATTTTGTCTATTTCCTTTCTTGAATAAGGGGACAATATTTGCTTTATTCCAAATATCAGGTAGTTTACCTTGACTCAAGGATTTTTTGAAAATTAAAAATAATGTGTGTGTGTGTGTGTGTGTGTGTGTGTGTGTGTGTGTGTGTGTGTGTGTGTGTGTGTGTGTGTGTGTGTAGAGGAAAGAAAACGGAAGAGGGAAGGAGGACGGTCCAGACTCCCGAGGGGACCTCTTAATCCTTCACACGGTCACTCGTGTTCTGATTTTGGCAAAGGCTTTGTAAAATTCTCTCCCTCATGTTTCCTGAGAAAGGGTATAGGAGTGTTAGCTATAGGTATCACTGACCCATAACTGCAAAAGGTAAATGGAAATAGTCATAAAATCATCTGGCGGTAACAATAATAAATTAGTACAATACGTTACCAGATTTAAGGGGTTATTTATCTGAAACTATGAACTAGTATTACTTGTATGATTATCAGTTATAAAATTATCGAGAACTTTTAATTTTTCCTGTAATATGGTGATTGGTTTACTGTATTCTGGTTACTACAAGGGAATTTATGCAGCAAGTTTAGTTTCGTTGTAGTTATGGGCTTAGTGGTTGTAATATTTTAAGACTCAAGTTCGGAAGATTTATTTTATACTGAATGAAATCGTCTGTCGTGACAAAAAGAAGTAAACAAACGAAAGACATCACTGTTGTCAAAGGAGTAAGTTTTAATGCAGTTAGGTGATAAGGAACAGTTTACAACGACTGTAGGAAATTACTGCTGATTATTTTAGGAATAGTAATAAGATGTAATTTACCGACATTATCACTTCATTACGATGAAATTTTATTAACTATATTCACCTTGCCATAAAACAATCTTAATTTAGTTTGGAAATGACCACACACTAGTCACATAGGGATTAATGAAGAGCGTAACCATCGCCTCCAGTTCCTAAAGCCTAAAAGGAAAAAAATTCTCTGTGAATAGTGGTAATACCAAGGTCTAAAGAATACACAAGGCCAAACTGCGGCCAGACGAATTCACGCATGACATCATGTGGCCAGCAGTGGTGCTTGTTCGCTCATTTCTCTTAAGATCACCGTGCAGTTCACAACCATTCAATGTCTAGTAAATGAGCAGTACTCGGATGTTATGAAGACTCTAGACAGAAGGTTAAGGGCATCGTCATCTTTAGATTCCCAAGAAATGAAGAAGTTCGTCAAAACTGGATACATTTATGTAAAGACATCTTTAACAGAGACATAGCACGAACATGTAGTCCTCATTTTGAGCGTAGTGCTTTTAAAAGGTCACTCAGATATGGACCGCTGGACATACCAATACCTCCAAATCAAAGAAGGCTAGAGGATGATGCACATCCAACACTGAATTTACCAAATTCTAAAGGTAAGAATATGACCCAGAACTAAAAATTAAATAAAATAAAATAAAGGGATATTTTTGAAAAGACACATTTCAACAGTTACCGATGAAAATATCAAATGGGCGGACATAATTCACTACATTTTTCTTGCAATAATTCATCTACACAAGTCTCGCTATCTACCTCTCTTTCTATCTATCTAATATATACTGATATATTGCATGGGGTTCGAAGGAACACACACCTTAATTACACCACCTCTCTCTCTCTCTCTCTCTCTCTCTCTCTCTCTCTCTCTCATTATATACTGTACATACTAACATGAATATAATATTATGTAAATATATATGTGGATATAAAATATATAAAATCGTATATATATAAAAGGGGTTAATAAATATTCGCTACATATTTCTTGCATTAACTATTCTATACATGTCTTTCTATCCTTTTTCTTTTTAATCTATCAGTCTAAAATATACTGATTTTATGTTGCATATAAAAAAAATGAGAGAGAGAGAGAGAGAGAGAGAGAGAGAGAGAGAGAGACACACACACACACACACACACACACACTCAGGAAATGTATCAAGTCAGATGGAACACCTGACTTATAAAAATTTTTATATTGTATATCCATATGAAGCAATATAGTAGTATTATATATATATATATATATATATATATATATATAATTAGAAAGACAAAACTTTCCCCTTTCTTATTCTTGACTTATTCTAAAAAATTAGACACACTTTGTTATCTTTGTCTTGCTCTAGTAGTTTAGGCACCTGGAGCAGCATAGCATGGGCCAAATGGCCTACTGCGGTATATATCTATATATATATATATATATATCTATATATATATATATATATATATATATATATATATATTAGGAACTCAACCTGATAGTATTCGTGAGATTCGGGCTGCAAAGGGGGGCATAAACGATTAGTGAGAGAAATGGAGGTGACTGCAGACCAGAAGGCAGAGGTGGAATGTGATGCAGAAGTGGAACGTGTTTCTGCTGTTGAGGAGCTTGAATGTCAGACTAAAGTTATGAAAGTGGAAAGAGATGTACTCCTGATTAAAAAAGAGGAATGGGAAAAGAGTGTCTTCTTAACCCCTCAACGGCCGCTGGCATCGATATATCAGAGTATCACTATGAAGTATTTTAACCACTGATGTAGGTACTCGTTAGATGTGAATCTCCATGAAAACGTTAAATGGCCAGCCCTATCAGAGCTCCCTCATCAGCAAGTCGGTGACCTCGAGAGAGAGAGAGAGAGAGAGAGAGAGAGAGAGGTATGTGTTTGGTAATCAGTGTTGACATGAAAAATTGTTCCCATAAACGAATCCTGTCGGTTTTGCCATCACGCTCGATCAGGACGTATGTGTCAGTTGAACGACTCTCGTTGATTAAAGGATCTTCCATAACTCTAAAACTTTGCTAAAGATCCAAACTTAATAAATGTATGTGGAGCAAATGCCGTAGTATCCAGTGAAGCTCCTATATTTTTCGTCTGCTGGGAAGGGAAGGAAATTCTTTCCACCCACGAAAGCATCATGTGAACACAGAAGACTTTCCTGTTATGCTTGGAAAAGTCAAAGAAAATGTAAAATGATTCAAAGCAGTGGAACAAACCTGAGCAAATAGGTAAAAATACCAAACAAAAATCATTTTTTCTTTTATCTTCATGTTGTTTTTTTCTTTTAGCCTGTGTTTACTTATAATCGTAAACAAGGTGGTTGTGTGTGTTTAACCCGTCACGTCCCGACCGATTTCGCACCTCTGATACCCCCCAATCCCGAGCTATTTTGGATTTTTTTTTTTTTTTGGCTAAAACCTCCGCTTTCGGTGAGACACATCGAATATTCATAGAGAAATCGCTCACCTGAGGTTTAAAATACTCGATACAGGTAGCGGTACCTCCTTACCTTACTGAGTTTTCTTTCAGGCTGGTTCCAAAGAAAACGAGTTCTATGGGAGGGTAACTATTCCACACCACTCATAAACGGTATTTTTTTTATTTATTTGGTACGAATTTATATGTAGTACGTGTATATTGGTTTTCAAACAGTAATATAGGCATTATAAGCATTGTTTCACTCACTAACTCATCAACATACCTGACTTTTTTTGGCGACATTACCTGATCACCATTTCTGACTCTTTCTTCCGCTAATGCTATGTAAACTTTGTCCTCCACATTGTCATCGACTGGGGAATCACTCTGGCCCTGAATGTCTTTATTGACCAGGTCACTTGTAACAGATGAATTACCGAGACAATGGCATGCGGAGGGGGGGGGTTATGCGGTGTAAGGCATTGTAACTGCCTGGCATCTTGTAGAGGAATAGAAGAAGGTGTCCCGTATATACATACCAAAAATCACGTGCAAAAATTGAAAATTGTGCAAATTATGAACCTTGCAATTGTGCAACGTACCAGTACATTGACGGGTCTAGCTGTGACAAAATGTTACAACGTACCCATACTTTGATGGGATGCCTCGGGGTAAAGGAGGAGAAAGATGATATTTTCTGTCTGGGTCAAGATCATGGGTGTATCTATTTGTGTTTAGGCGTGGCCACGAGCGAAAAAATCGTACATCCACTCATCATGGCAGCAGGTGGTGAACTGACATGAGGTGTGAGAGCGTGAAGTTAAGGTCAGTCTCGTGTCCAAGATGTTCGTTCACTTCTCGAAAATTTTCACAGTTTTCTACAAGTCCCATTGCACCGAATGATCCAAACCAGTACAACAAACCTGAGCAAATAGGTAAAGATACCAAGACGAAAATGTATTTTTCACTTATTATAATATCTTTTTTATTTGTGCCTGTAGTAATTCATAATTGTAAACAGGTGGTTGTGTGTGATTTGCAAGAGAGGACAAAGATGATATTTTCTTCTTGGGTCGAGATAATGGGTGTAGTTGTGCTTGTTTAGGCATGTCCAGGAGAGAGAGAAAAAAAAAAATCCACTCATCACAGTAGCAGGCTCTGAACTGCTTGATGAAGTGTATGGGAGTGTAGTGTAGGTCAGTCTGAAGACGTTCAGAACGATCGTTCACTTCCCAAAAATTTTCTCCGTTTTTTGTAGGCCACACTCAAACGACGCTGGCGACCATTTATCGGCTAAACATCACTCGATGCCAGCGGCCATTAAGGGGTTCAGAAGACACTCTTTCTTTTCCCATTCCTCTTTTTTAATCAGGAGTACATCTCTTTCCACTTTCATAACTTAAGTCTGACATTCAAGCTCCTCAATAGCAGAAACATGTTCCACTTCTGCTTCTCATTCCATCTCAGCCTTCTGATCTGCAGTCACCTCCATTTCTCTCACTAATCGTTTATGCCCCTCTTTGCAGCCCGAATCTCACGAATACTATCATGTTGAGTTCCTAATATATATACATATATATATATATATATATATATATATATATATATATATATATATATATATATAAAATTACCCTCGCGTCCAACACGGTTATATTGTCATGCATGGGTCCCGTGTTGGACCAAAAATGTGTTAGACAAACAATAGAGCTTATAGGGAAAAATGAATTATGTCAGCAACCCTAGGAAAAGTCACCCTAATTACCTACCATATACCTATACATACATATTGGTACTATTGTAATTATAATAAATGGCACTGTGCTATGAATGATAACTAACCTTTTAGGATAGTGTTGGTGGGCTTGCTGGGAATGGAAGGTGGTATCCAAGGCTGTAGGTAGTCCTACTGGGTCCCCGGAGGATGGCTACTGGCGTCACTAGCAGGTAATGGCTGCTGCTCCTCCTCAACCTCCCTCATAAATCCTTCGAAATCACACTCAGAATCATTATCTTCGTCCACAGCCATGGAAGGTCCTGCTTCTGCCTGTCCTAGCACTCTGTAAGCCTTCACTGCTGCCAGGATCTTGTCTTGGTTTTTTATTAGGGTCCTCACGTTGGCTTCATTCATGTTGTAGGCCTTGGCAATGTCAACTTTCCTCTCCCCTTTCTTCTTCCTCTCGATGCTTTCTAGCTTGGTGGCCTGAGGGAGGTGCCGACGCTTCTTGGAGTTCTCACATGGCTTCCTAGGCATCGTGAGCAGGGTAAAATGCAGTAACAAGGGCAGAAAATGCAGCAAGAAAAAAGCACCTTCCAATGTGAATTATGCGACTGAGTGGCGCTGCGGCTGGAGAAATTTAAACAAAACATCACGTGACAGCAGAAGCGTTTTTGATTGGGTGGCATCACGATCACGTCACGACAGCGGGCGGGGAAGGCTACATGAACAGAAGTTTTCATTGCCTATCATCATCATGGGAATGTCCAGTATGACCATGTTGGACCGGGGGTGATCATGCTAGAGGTGAACTCTGCGGATTTCGCCCACTTCTCGGAGCTCTGTGCGTGTTATGCTAACACACTCGTGTTCCAGTAATTAAATCGTATTAAATAACACTAATTATTTGCTCTCCGTGCTGGACGTGAATCGTGCTGGACTAACGCGTGTTGGACGCGAGGGTACTTATATATATATATATATATATATATATATATATATATATATATATATATATATATATATATATATATATATATATATATATACAGCAGTAGGCCATTTGGCCCATGCTATGCTGCTCCAGGTGGCTAAACTACTAGAGCAAGACAAAGATGACAAGGTGTGTCTAATTTTTTAGAATAAAACAAGAATAAGAAAGGGGAAAGTTTTGTCTTTCTAATTATATATATATATATATATATATATATATATATATATATATATATATATATATATATATATATATATATATATATATATATATAATACTACTATATTGCTTCATATGGATATACAATATAAAAATTTGTATAAATCGGGTGTTCCTTCTGACTTGATACATTTCCTGAGTGTCTCTGTCTCTCTCTCTCTCTCTCATTTTTTTTTTATATGCAACATAAAATCAGTATATATTAGACCGATAGATTAAAAAAAAAAAAACATAGAAAGGTTTGTATAGAATAGTTAATGCAAGAAATATGTAGCGAATATTTATTAACCCCTTTTATATATATACGATTTTATATATTTTATATTCACATATATATATATATATATATATATACATAATATTATATTCATGTCAGTATATACAGTATATAATAGAGAGAGAGAGGGAGGTGGTGTAATTGAGGTATGTGTTCTTCGAACCCCATGCAATATATCAGTATATATTAGATAGAAAGAAAGAGAGGTAGATAGCGAGACTTGTGTAGATGAATTATTGCAAGAAAAATGTAATGAATTATGTCCGCCCATTTGATATTTTCATCGGTAACTGTTGAAATGTGTCTTTTCAAAAATATCCCTTTTTTTTTTTTTTTAAGTTGTGGGTCATATTCTTACCTTTAGAATTTGGTAAATTCAGTGTTGGATGTGCATCATCCTCTTGCCTTCTTTGATTTAGAGGTATTGGTATGTCCAGCAGTTCATATCTGAGTGACCTTTTAAAAGCACTACGATCAAAATGAGGACTACATGTTCGTACTATGTCTCGGTTAAAGATGTCTTTACATAAATGTATCCAGTTTTGATGAACTTCTTCATTTCTTTGGAAGCTAAAGATGATGATGCCCTTAACCTTCTGTCTAGTCTTCATAACATCCGAGTATTGCTCATTTACTAAACATTGAATGGTTGTGAACTGTACGGTGACCTTAAGAGAAATGAGCGAACGAGCACCACTGCTGGCCGCATGATGTCATGCGTGAATTCGTCTGGCCGCAGTTTGGCCTTGTGTATTCTTTAGACCTTGGTATTACCACTATTCACAGAGCATTTGTTTTTCTTTTAGGCTTTAGGAACTGGAGGCGATGGTTACGCTCTTCATTAATCCCAATGTGACTAGTGTGTGGTCGTTCCTAAACCAAATTAAGATTGTTTTATGGCAAGGTGATTATAGTTAATAAAATTTCATCGTAATGAAGTGATAATGTCGGTAAATTACATCTTATTACTATTCCTAAAATAATCAGCAGTAATTTCCTACAGTCGTTGTAAACTGTTCCTTATCACCTAACTGCATTAAAACTTACTCCTTTGACAACAGTGATGTTTTTCGTTTGTTTACTTCTTTTTGTCACGACAGACGATTTCATTCAGTGTAAAATAAATCTTCCGAACTTGAGTCTTAAAATATTACAACCACTAAGCCCATAACTACAACGAAACTAAACTTGCTGCATAAATTCGCTTGTAGTAACAAGAATACAGTAAACCAATCACCATATTACAGGAAAAATTAAAAGTTTTCGATAATTTTATAACTGATCATCATACAAGTAATACTAGTTCACAGTTTCAGATAACTAACCCCTTAAATCTGGTAACGTATTGTATTGATTTATTATTATTACCGCCAGATGATTTTATGACTATTTCCATTTACCTTTTACAGTTATGGGTCAGTGATACCTATAGCTAACACTCCTATACCCTTTCTCAGGAAACATGAGGGAGAGAATTTTACAAAGCCTTTGCCAAAATCAGAACACGAGTGACCGTGTGAAGGATTAAGAGGTCCCCTCGGGAGTCTGGACCGTCCTCCTTCCCTCTTCCGTTTTCTTTCCTCTACGCACACACACACACACATTATTTTTAATTTTCAAAAAATCCTTGAGTCAAGGTAAACTACCTGATATTTGGAATAAAGCAAATATTGTCCCCTTATTCAAGAAAGGAAATAGACAAAATCCACTTAACTACCGACCAGTATCACTGACCAGTGTTGTAAGCAAGGTATTAGAAAAGCTTGTAAGAAAAGCTTGGGTAAATCATCTAGAAGAAGACAGTATGATAACAGAAAGACAGTTTGGTTTCAGAAAAGGAAAATCATGTGTTACTAATCTGTTGAGCTACTATGACAGAGTAACAAACACAATACAGGAAAGAGAAGGATGGGTGGACAGTATCTATTTAGCTTTCAAGAAAGCTTTTGACACAGTACCACACCAAAGACTTTTATGGAAACTGTACCATCAAGGAGGAATTCGAGGCAAACTGTTTTGTTGGATGCAAGACTTTCTCATAAAAAGAGAAGTGAGAACATTATTAAGAGGAAACTATTCATCATGGAAAGAAGTGACTAGTGGAGTACCACAGGGTTCAGTGCTGGCACCAATCATGTTTTTAGTGTATATAAATGATATAAACAGTAACACTGGAAATGAGAGCTATCTGAATATGTTTGCAGATGATGCAAAAATACAAAGGAGAATTACTAACAGAGACTCTTGTAAAGAGCTACAAGAAGAATTAAATAAACTTCATGAATGGAGTAGTACATGGCAAATGGAATTCAGTGTGGACAAGTGTCATGTAATCAAGTTTGGTAAAAGTGGAAAAAGACCTGATTGGGATTATAAGTTAGGAAATAAAACCCTATACACATCAGAAAGAGAGAAATACCTAGGTGTGATTATCAATAACCGACTATCTCCGGCTGACCACATCAGCGAGAAGGTACGGAACATGTATACACTGCTTGCAAATATGAGAATAGCATTCACATACATAAATGAAGACATGCTAAGAAGGATAATAACATCATTCATTAGACCAACCCTGGAATATGCATGAGTAGTCTGGAGTCCTCATCTCAAAAAACACATAGACAAGATTGAAAAAGTTCAAAGGGCCACTTCAAGATGGATACCAAGCTTAAGGGACCTAAGCTACGAAGAAAGACTAAATAAACTGAATCTACCAACACTACAGGAGAGAAGGAAAAGAGGTGACATGATAATGCTATATAAGTGCATATCAGGGAAGGAGAAAATAGACATAAATGATTACTTAACATATGGAGAAGCATCAGCAAGAGGACCCTGCAAAAAACTGCATAAGAAGAGAGGTGATAAAGACGTAAGGAAATTCAGTTTCCCAAAGAGAGCAGTTGATCAATGGAATGCACTACCGAATGAAATAGTGTGTGCCAAAACAATTCACAAATTTAAGGATATGTACGATAAATATGGTTTAAGACACGGGACAGTACGAGCTTGACTCATTCCTGTAAAGATACAATTAGGTAAGAACAATTAGGTAAGAACACACACACACACACACACACACACACACACACACACACACACACACACACACACGACGCTTAAGTAATAAAACAATGTGAAGCCTCTATTTATCTATCAGTGCCCAGCAGGGGCGCACCAAGGAATTTTCTAAGGGGGGGGGGGCCCATTTGACAGTTTCCTGAAGTTTACATATAAGTTTTATAGTTCTAAGATTATATATATATATATATATATATATATATATATATATATATATATATATATATATACATATATATATATATATATATATATATATATATATATATATATATATATATATATATATATATATTCCGATAGAATGATAGATTTTTTGGTAGGTCGTCAGTTATTTGAACATTTTACTGATTTAACCTCAATTGCTTTCAGCAGTTTATTGTATGTATGTAGGTATATAATGCCCAGGCAGCTGTTTTTCGCTCCTTGCAATTAGTACCAAGGTGCTAACATATTAAAAGTAGCTTATCAGGAGTTAGTGGGCGTGGCTGTAATACCACTTGACCTCATTGATTCACCAACCCAGGCCACCTGGCCTCTCCAAGGACACACCATTGTTACCCTCGCCACTTTTATATATCATGGTTGTACTCGAAAGTACTCGTAAAATTGTCGAGTACTTTGAGTCCGAGTACAAATACAAGTACAAGTACTACGGAAATTTTAAACCCGAGTACAAGTACAAGTACATTATATTGTGTACTTAAGTACGAGTACGAGTACGAGTCCATGTACTCGGACCCAAGCCTGACCACAACATAACACAACACAACACAACATAACACAACACAACATAACACAACACAACATAACACAACACAACACAACGTGCGACACCACAGCACAACACAACACAAAGTGCGACACCACAACTGAACATAACACAGTGTGCGACACCACGACACAACACAATACAACACAACACAGCGTACGACATCAATACAACACAACACAACGTGCGACACCACACCACAACATAACACAACACAACACAACACAACGTGCGACACCACTACACAACACAACACAACGTGCGACACAACAACACAACACAACACAACGTGTGACACCACAACACAACACAACACAACACCACACCAACACATAACATGAATGCACCAAGCTATATTGCTTATAAAGGTATCTGTATTTTGATGACATGTATAATAAGTACGTACCTTGTAAGTCCGTTGATGAAATGAGAATATGGATATCCAGCTCTGATTGAACTTACAGATTCTTGATGACAGGCGAATCAAGCTAAAAAAAAAAAAAAAAAGTAAAATAAAAGGAATAATATGCTATTAAATCCAGATATACAACGAATAACTGGTCCAATATTTTTCGTTTATTTTTAGCGCTTTGTAACTCAAAAAAAAAAAAAAGAAAAAAAAAAGGTGCATCCAAAAACAGGAACCACAGTTCATATTGACCTGTGAGCATGGCGGGTAACTTATACCCATTCCTTCATTGTGTGTGTGTGTGTGTGCCTCTTGCCCTCAGGCCTTGTCTCTGGCCAGCCTGTATTCCCACAGGTCGTTAAATCAGATGCCTTCGGCCTTTGACAGTGACTTTGGAGTAAAATAGACGATATTCTACCCTCGTCTTTCCTGAGACAGACTAGTTATGCAAGTCGACAAATTCACTACCATCATTACCACCACCACCAGTCACACCTGCACCACTACTCCCACCCTCGACACAATCGCTTCCAACATTACCACACCACCACCACCACAACAGTCACACCTCCCATATCACTACACCTCCCGCATCACTAGTACGCATACTACCACTATCAACGCAGTTACTTCCAGCATTACGACCACCATCACTACAGTCACTTCTCCTCCACCATCACTACTACTACTACCACCTTCGACACAATCACTTCCAGCACTACCACCGTCACCACACTATAGTCACCCCTCCTGCGCCATTATTACTACCATCATCTACACAGTCACCACCAACGTTATGACCCCCGCCACATGCATCCTGGGTCTTGAGAGAGACCGGACTGATCAGAGTGATGTGCCTTTTTTACTGTGTGGTTATGGTTTTTATGAACAGTAAATATGTATATATTGTAATATTAATTAGGGTTGACAGTTGACATATTTTAAATAGTTCCTCCTCCCACTGATCTATTTCTAATATAGATGTCCCCTACATTAAGCCAAGTTCCTCGCCTGACAATCACCAGCTGATGAGTGCAAGTGTGCAATATAGGAAGGTATTGGGCACTTGCAGTCGATGGTGGTCTGCTGGGCGAGATTCTTCACTTTCTGTACAAATTATGTAAATACATTATATTATCTTGCTAAAGTTATTCTAATTAGGGACGACAGCTGACGTATATGGAAATGTTCCTGACTCGTCTGGTTCCCTTTCATATATTGATGTCCCCTATATTAGGTTGTGCCTCGACTGACAGTCACCAGGTGATGAGTGCAGGTGTGTCACGTAGAAAGGCATTACATATCTGCAGTCGATGGTGTTCTGTTAGTCGAGGTATTTTTACCATTAGTGTAAGTCTGCTATTTGTCTCTGTAGGATTTAGTATAGGTTAGCGATTTGTCTGTTAGGTGATTAGTTTTAGGGTCTTTAGATTAGTTTGTCTTTATAATATTAGGTATAAAAAATATAAAACCAAGAAAAAATAAAAAAAAATAAAAATACAAAAAAAATAAATAAATAAGATTAAAATTATTATATATATATGTACGTTTGCATGGAAGTGTGTCTGTATGTATGCATGGAAGTGTGTGTGTGTGTGTGTGTGTGTGTGTGTGTGTGTGTGTGTTTAAATATATATATATATATATATATATATATATATATTTATATATATATACAAATATATATATATATATATATAGATATTTATATATATATATATATACATGGCCTTAATAACCAGGGGCTTCTGCCCCAATGGTTGATAGGCCGAAAAAAAAAAAAAAAAAGCATCCTGGTCTCAGGCGCAAGTAAACAATCAAGCAGCAACTTTCATCCTATTTGGACGCAGGTGAAATTAGGAAATCTGACTGAGAAGGACAAGAGGGAGGGAGGAAAGTGAGAGACGGAAGGACACTGGGGTAGGGAAGACGAGAGAGAGAGATTACATAGGACTACACAGGAATTACAGGTAACAGAAGGCCTGTTGGCCCCTGCCGAGGTTATCTGCTACAGAAACTGGCAATTCTAGGGAGACATAACCAATGTAAAAGAGAAAAGATTAGAAAAGAGGAAGGCTGTGTCCCACTCACCAGACAATCCATTCAAAACTAGAGGAAAACGATAGAAAGAAAACATCATGCTCGTTAGAAAAAACACGCATGAAAATTTTTTAGAAAAGAGAGAGAGAGAGAGAGAGAGATGTGGGAAGCGTTGGAAGAAGTGGAGAGTCGGGTAAAATGGTAAAAAGAGAGGGAGTTACGACGATCGGAAAAAGTGAATAGCATAAAACATGAGACAATAAAACAGACAGACAACTGAAGTCATCAAGACAGCGCCCCATTTCCCAGAACCCCATATTTACCATCAGGCTAATATTAACATTAGATCAGGATATAACTATACTTAGATCTGTTTACATGTGTGTCTATCTATGTATCCGTCCATTTATCGGTCTATGTACGTGTGTGTGTGTGTGTGTGTGTGTGTGTGTGTGTGTGTGTTCTTACCTAATTGTTCTTACCTAACTGTATCTTTACAGGAATGAGTCAAGCTCGTACTGACCCATGTCTTAAACCATATTTATCGTACATATCCTTAAATTTGTGAATTGTTTTGGCACACACTATTTCATTCGGTAGTGCATTCCATTGATCAATTGCTCTGTTTGGGAAACTGAATTTCCTTACGTCTTTATCACCTCTCTTCTTATGCAGTTTATTGCAGTGTCCTCTTGCTGATGCTTCGTCATATGTTAAGTAATCATTTATGTCTCTTTTCTCCTTCCCTGATATGCACTTATATAGCATTATCATGTCACCTCTTTTCCTTCTCTCCTGTAGTGTTGGTAGATTCAGTTTATTTAGTCTTTCTTCGTAGCTTAGGTCCCTTAAGCTTGGTATCCATCTTGTGTGTGTGTGTGTGTGTGTGTGTGTGTGTGTGTGTGTGTACCAAGACTGAGATTGGAGTATGAGAGTTGATTCCGAATACGTGTAATAGACTTGAATTGTAAACTTTGTATTTTCCTGAAGGCTCTTAGAAAACATTCAGGTTAGTTTGGATGTGTTAAGTTCCGTTGGGTAGGTTAGGCTGGTCGGTTGGGTTAGGCAAGGTTTAAAAACCGTACGATCAACCTGGGAAGACAGAGCTTCGTAGTACGAAATGCTTACATGACCTTCTCTTTGAAAATTTTCTGTGGTAGGGTATCCTTACCTGGAAAACGTTAAAACTTTGGCTGTTTGGGACCCATTTTCTGTGAAACTGAGAGATATCAGAATGATATGTTTAGACACATTATGTTTAAACAAAGTTCATCATCATCATCATCATCAGCATCATTCGGACCTCCTTTCCCACTCTAGGGCAGGGTGAGGAGTAGCAATGTCCAGACACCCACAATTTGCCCAGTCCAATAGGGCACGCTTCCATTCGCTCATCATTCAAGTCCCCGGAATCCTAGCTCTATCTGATATGCCAAAAACATTCACCACGTTCTGTAGCATCAAATAAACGTATCCGATAGAGTCAATCCAGACGTTGTCAAGTTAAAAAGGGGTGTCAAATCCCTGATAATACGCTTCTCCTCACAATATTCAACCAGCCAGTTCGATCTCTTGTCAGTCACCTAGCCTCACCGACTTCCAAGCCTCTCTTCCTCACACACTTATTCACCATATCCCTCCACTTTCTCCTTGGCCTACCTCGTCTCCTCCCTCCAAATTCGCTCAGATATACTTATTTCACCACTCTTTTGTTATCGATTCTCTCCATGTGACCGTACCATGTCAGTACACTCTTCGATTCTGGTGTCCACAGACTTCCTCACTCCACAACTTTCACGAATCACATTATCTCGTATCATATCCACTCTCTCCACCCCACATATATGCCTCAGCAGTCACATCTCCACTGCTTTCAATCCTGACTTTTCATTTTCATGCCACACCATAGTTTCACACCCATATAATAAAGTTGGCACTAACACTTCTTCATATAAGCCTCATGCAAGTGCAACACTCAAGCCTCTGTTTCTTATCAAGGCCTTCATTGCACCAATTAGTTTCCTTCATAGTGTCACTCTACTTTCAACTTATTTTGCACATTCTCCTCTCTTTTCTGTCATTGTACGCAGGGGTTTGAACTCTCTCACCAATTCCAGTCTCTCTCCATTCACTGTAACATCGCCCTGGGAGTCACCTTCTCTCTCAGTAACCATCACTTTACTCTTTTCTACATTTACACTCAAGGCACGAAGCTCACAGACATCAGCAAAATTCTGCACTAGTCTACCATGTTCTTGTCCGGTGTTGGCACACAGTACTGCATCATCAGCATACAATGAATTTGAGATATTCCATCCATCACCATTCATTACCAACGCCATCCCCCCCTCCCCATTAATCGTGTTTATACTTCTCTCATCACCCAACCCATATATATATATATATATATATATATATATGTGTGTGTGTGTGTGTGTATATATATAAATGTGTATATATATATATATATATATATATATATATATATATATATATATATATGTGTGTGTGTGTGTGTATATAAACAGTATCTATATATATATATATATATATATATATATATATATATATATATATATATTTATATATAAGTGTGTGTGTGTTGTGTGTGTGTATATATATATATATATATATATATATATATATATATATATATATATATATATATATATATATATTGAACACTCATGGGGACATCACACAACCTTGACGCACGCCAATGCCGATCGTGAACCATTCACTGAGATGCCCATTAACCCTTACACATGCTTCACTACCATCATAAAACTCTTGACGGCACCTATCAGCTTACCATTCTTTTTTTTTTTTTTTATACAAGGAAGAAGGAACCAAAGGTCATGAGCTTGCAAACCGTTCCTTCCAAGAAACAAACAAAAGCAATACAAAAGAGAACCAAATTCAAGATCCGTTCATTTCGAGATGCCTGGACACACTGGATTTGAAAGAGTGATCATAGGAAGTAGGAAGTACAGACATAGGGAGACAGTTCCAGAGTTGACCTGTTGCATAAACGAAGGACTGGGAGTAACGGACAACTCCTGCATTAGAAAGATGGAAAGAAATGGGATGAGAGTTTGTTGCTAGACGGGTGCTATGAGCCTGTCATAGAGGTGGAGGGATGCAAGCAGACAGTTCAGAGAAGCAGTGACTATTGAAGTAGCGATAGAAAACAGATAAAGATGCAATAGTGCAGCAAAGAGACAGAGGTTCAAGGGAGCCAGTAAGAGGAGGACAATTAGTGTTATGATAAGCCTTTGACTCCACGCTATTGAGAAGAGCTGTATGTGGGGAGCCTCCCCACACATGAGAGTTGTACTCTACACAGGGGCGAATAAAACCCGTGTATACAGTCAACAACCGTGCAGGGGTAAAGAAGGTACGGAGTCGGCTTAGCATACCTAATCTCTTGGAAGCAGATTTTACAAGAGATGTAATATGATCTTTCCAAGATAAGTCCCGAGTGAATGAAACCCCATGCATGTTGAAGGATGATGCAGGATTGAGCTGGATATTAATAAACATTAGTAAGTACTCTGTGGAAGGTTTTGTCCGGTTGATAGGTGTAAAAACTGAGTCTTAGATGCATTAAAAACAAGATTATTTTTGCCCCAGTCAGAGATACGAGCCAAGTCAGACATTAGGTGTGCCATAGCTTCATCCCCTGTTTGTTGAAGTAGAGTAACTGCTGAGATGGATGTTGGGGGAACTGAATGGAAAGGTGAAGGTTGGATAGGGTGTACGAGTGGATAGGGTTAGATATACAGCTTAGAAGGTCACTGATGAATAAAAGGAAGAGAGTTGTTGAGAGGACAGAGCCCTGAGGTACACCACTGTTGATAGATCTAGGAGAAGAATGATGGCCGTCTACAACAGTGGCTATAGAACGACCAGAAAGGAAGCTATAGATGAAGGCACAGATAGAAGGATAGAAACCGTAAGAGGGCAGTTTAGAAATTAAAGATTTATGCCAGACTTGGTCGAAAGCCTTTGAGATGTTAAGTGCAATGACAAAGCTTTCGCCAAAATCCCGAAAGGAGGGTGACCAGGAGTCTGAAAGGTAGGTGAGAAGATCACTGACGATCAGAAACAAGGTTGTGATAGGAAAGATGCTTTAAAAATTTTCTGTTCCGAATAGACTCGAAAACTTTTGAGATATAGGATGTTAAAGCAGTTGGGTGATAGTTAGAGGGTTGGGAATGATCACCCTTCTTTGGGACTGGCTGAATGAGGCCAAACCAGGAAGAAGGAAAGATACAACTTGGTAGACATAGGCAAAAGAGTTTACCTAGGCAGGGTGTAAGCACAGAAACACAGTTCTTGAGGACAACAGGAGGGACCCCTTCAGGCCCATATGCCTTGTCAGTACTAAGGCCAGTGATGGCAGAAAATACATCAGCTGAAGAAATTTTAATATCAGGCATGAGGAAGTCAGAGGGGAGAAATGATGGAGGAACTGCACCAGAATCATCTAAGGTAGAACTGGAGGAGCAAGTCTGAAGAAAGAGAGTTGCTTTATCAGTAGAAGAAATAGCTTCAAAGCCATCAGAGTAGAAAACAGGAGGGAATGATGATGAGGTAATGTTGTTAGAAAGGTTTCTGGCAAGGTGCCAGAAGAAATCTAGTTGGAGAGTTGTGAGCATTTAGTACGGATGAAATAATTTTTACCAGAACAAAGGACAGACTAATCACGGTTCCGGACAGAAACATAAAAAAGGATGTGATTCCGGGGTGGGTCAGCATCTGTACCTTTTATAGGCCCTTTCCTTGTTGTGGACAGTATTAGAACAAGCGTGATTAAACCAAGGATTTCTTGCATTAGTCAAATGATATGAGAATGGAATGTATGCTTCCATGTCCGACATAATAACCACCACAATGTGCGAGGCACACTCAGATGGCTCCCATCCATGGAAACAATAATCATTCCAGGGAAAATCAAATAAGTATTGCCTGAGGGCCTCTCAATCAGCAACTCCAAAGTGCCACAACCAACGTTTCTTTGGAGGGTCCACAGGCCATATTGCCAAAGTGCCAATACCAACGTTTCTTTGGAGGGTCCACAGGCCATATTAGAGCGATAGGCTGAGATTGGAGGAGCTTAATGAAGAGGAAAGATTACAGTGTAAGCAGAAGGTTTAGTCGTAAGGAAGAGGTTAAATATGTTGGAACTCTCTCCAATGCAGTCAGGGATACGAGTAGGGTGCTGTACAAGCTGCTCTAGGTCATTAAGCATAAAAAAGATGTAGGCTTCTTTACCAGACCGATCAGTAAAAGGAGAGGAGAGCCAAAGGTGGTGGCGTACTTTGAAATCTCCTAGAATGGAGATTTCAGAGAATGGTGAAAAGGCTAGGATGTGTTTCATCGTAGAAGTAAGAGAGTCGAAGAATTTTTAAAAGTCAGTCTGGCCAGGAAAAGTGTCATTTAGGTGAGAAATTTTGTACGAACATAGTGAAGCCTTCAACAAATAAGTAAGTAGAGAAGGTACTAGAAGGCATCCGGACTGTGTTCCTCCTTGGTGGTTGACAAAAGTGCCAGTACTTTATCCAGCTGGTGTGTGAAGTGGGGCAGGGTGATGGTTATGGCAGCCAGTACATGGTCATAGCGCAAAGAGACTACATCTTCAGTCACCATTACCTCGCCTTCACCAGGTCTTACAGCAACATCGTCCTCACCCAACTCGGACCCTATGAGGGTCAGCACTGCCAGCAGATTGGCCCACAACATCTTTACCTATTAAATAAACCTACTGTAAGTTAAAGATGATTATTGTGAATGTTGCAGAATTGAAGAAGTGAGTCAGACAGTAGTTCCAGGCAACTCGGTGATTCGTCACCGGGAAAGCGCAAAATTTTCCACAATCCTTTTCTGTCTTGCATGTCGTATTCTTTTTCAAGATCCATTAATTACATAAAACACCTTATAGTCCTTCTCACAAGCCTTCTCCACTATCTGTCTTAATGCAAATTTTCGATACACGCATTTTCTGCCACTCCTAAAGCCACCCTGTTCATCACTCACTAGGGCTTCTGATATCTCTCTTACTTTCTCAGTAATAATTCTTCAATGTACCTTCCCTACCACACTGAATAAACTTATGCCAAGATAATTCTTGCACACACTTTGCTCACCTTTATTTTTGTTCAGGGGTAAAATCACAGCTTTTTCCACTCTGCTGGCACAGTTTCACTCCTCCCTGCCTCCTTGCCAACTTCCAACAAGCACTACATTCCACTCTCCCCACTACATTTAAGCATATCTGCATGCACCTCATCAACACCAGCTACATTCCCATTTTTCAGCCTCTCCACAGTGCTCCCCACCTGTGCGAGAGTCACGTCTCCTGGCACTGCATTCCTTCTCTGCACACCCCCAAAACGAATCATGTTTACATTAGATCAGTTCTCTCTACTCTCATTCATCAGGCATTCAAAATATGTTTTTCATCTGCTCCTTACTTCATCCCCATTGGTTAATAATCCACCACCTACATCCTTTACACCATCACATTTCTTTCCGCTTTCAGTTCTACATTTCCGCACCTCTTCCTAGAACAACTTCCTATTTTCAGAGTAGTTGTCATTCATTTTTCTTCCTAGATCATCATCTACCTCCTTTTTCCTCTTCACGAGTCTCTTTACGTGCTTCTTGCTCTCAGTATATTCAGTTCTTATTTCTAATGAATCTCTGTCCTGTAACCACTCTAGCCACTTCATTCTCTTTTCCTCCACCGCTCTCTTAACCTCATCATCCCATCATGCCGTACCTTTCTTCTTCTTTGTTACCATTGCCACAACACACACCATTTTATCATTACTAACTAAGCAATCCCTATATGTATTCCACAGGCTGTGCAAACCATTTCATTCCAATGCAGTAATTCTAACTCCTCCTTTACTTTGGTCCTGTAATCATCTGCCATTTCTTTGATCCATAGCTTCTCAACTTTCAATCTTTCTCCCTGACTGCTCCTCTCTCTCCTGATCCATCACACTCCTCTCAGCTTGATCTTGCATACCACAATCACATGATCTGACAAGACCTCCACAACGTCCTCTCACGGCCCTATTATCAGCAACCACTACCATCATCGACCTCTCTACGAGCATGTAATCAATCAGGCTTCTTTCAACACGATTCCCGTTTCCTCTATACCATGTATATTTATGTGCATCTTTGTGTTTGAAATATGAGTTACAAATGCACATCCCCCTTTCCTGACACATATTATTCAGTCGTTTCCCATTATCATTTTCTCCTGGCACTCCATTACAACCCATTATCTTATCCTCAGGACCAGTCCCTACTCTTCCATTCATATCGCCCAATACATCACTTTATAGCTCCTGGGCATTTTTCCCACTGCTTCATCCAGCTCATCCCAAATTCTGTCTTTTTCTTTCTCACTCCTGTCCTCACACAGGGCATACATTACAATCATCGCCATTTTCACCTTCTCAAACTTGAACTTGACATACATGCACCTCGAGCTGACACATTTGCAATCTCTCATTCCACTCTGCCACACCTCATTCATCAACAAAGCAACTTCTTCCTTGCATCTTTCTTGCCCATTCATGCATGATCTTACACATTTCACACCCTTCCTCTCCTCCACTTCACACCCTTTCATCTTTGTTTCACACAATGCCATCATAATTTATCTTGCACTCTTGAACACATTCACCACTTCCAGCCTCTTGCTCTCCTCATTCACTCTTCTCACATTACACATGGCCATGTGAATTTGCCCATTTGGTTGGGGCCCTGGGCAGGTATTGGGTATTCTGAGGCTCTCTGAAACGACTGTCATGATTAAGTAATTTTATATAGGGGAATCTGGGGGACACTTAACCCAGCCAAAAGCCCCGGTTATATGGTTACCATCCAGCGTAGTAAATGGTTTCCTGGGTACAGAAAACCATTTGACTTGTGACTCAGTTTAGTGACCATAAGGCATCCCTACACTGAGTGAGTGGATGATGGGTGCCCCCATCCACTTCTTATACAAAGTTAGGGAACAAAAATGTAGTGAAAAATTTTGTACTTACGAAAAACACTTTTGAAAGCTACCTTCCGCACACATTGTCACACCTTTTTATACCTCTTAGAAATAATGGTAACTGTTTTCTATAAGCCTAATGCTATTATTCTAGTATACACGGGTCTTCGGGGATGGAGAGTACCTTCTGTGTATGACCATAAATGGACTTTTGTTTTGCACCCAATAGTCATGTCAGATATTCCTGGTATTGATTTGGGAATACTTGCTTTTATAAAATATACAAAACTGTAAGAAAGAAAGTAGACGGCATCTCGTTTATTATCGTACAAACTTAAACTGTCCTCCTGCTTTCTTTTGTGGTTAATAAGCACGACCTAGGCTGTCGTTTCTAAGCACGTCTAAAATTTAATTTCTTGCTTATTTCCACTGGTAGCACTGTATTCCACTGGAAGCACTGTATCTTAACAAACTCATGTTACCTCTTAGATACCAAACCAAAAAAGAAAAAACGTATAATTATGTGTCTCAGGTTACAGGAGGGTCAGGAAATCTGGCATTCAATTTTCTTTAAGTCCCAATGTTTCTGCTAACTATGAAATGCAACTGCTGAATATACATATCAGGTCCCGATTTCAGTTCATGGTAAGATCAGACTGGGGTGAGGAAGATCTTGTCCAAACTTCTACCAGCCGACCCGTGAATCAGTGAAATATTATTTATGCGCATGTTTATGACATTACTCTTACTCTGGTTTCCCAATCACCCCAACAACTAGACCTTCAGGCATCTTTGGCATCAAATATTATCAGATAGCACAGTAAAACACCAAATATTATAGTTAGCTTTGTTTATGCTTGATGGGAATGGGTCACACCCACAGCTAAATCCAAAGTCCTGGCAGCATGAAATACCATAATCCATAGTTGCGAAGTTGGAATGAGACTCCATGGTAAATATTTTTACCCGGCAGAACTGAGCCCCTGCCACACCTTCAGTCATGAGATTTGGTTGTAGGATATTCGACATACTTTAGTCGTGGGGAATGAATGAGCTTCTTAATTCCTAGTCAAAGTGATTCTTGAATCTGGCTGCACTTGATCATCATGTGTACCGAAAGGAGTTACTGATTATGCCTCCACCTACCTATTGTGGAGGAGACATTAAGTGATTGGTTTGTCTGTCCATGCGTGCTTTCGTGCGTGCGTGGGTCCGTGCATCCGTAATATTGTCATAGGCGCGTTATCTCCTGAACCCATCCACGGATTTCCAAACTTTTGTCAGTGATGCAGTATGAGGAGATGATGAGCTGCTTAGGTCAGCTAGGTCAAGGGGTCAAAGGTTAAGGATATTTGGGGGTCGACTTAGTTGATCCTTGTGGACACTATCTCATGAACCCCTTGAAGGATTTCGACCAAATTTTTGTCAGTGATACAGTATGATGGGACAATGAACTGGTTAGGTCAGCAAGGTCAAGGGGTGAAAAACTCAAGGTCATATGGGTGTGGGCTCGATATATCCGCAACGCCTTGACCGATTTCGACCAAACTTTTGTTTGTGAAAAAATATGAAAAGATGATGAAATGATAAGGTAATCAGAGTTAAAGGGACAAAAGTCATGGTCATATGGGTGTGGGGACGGTATCTCCTGAACCCTTTAACGAATTTGGACCAAACTTTTGTCAGTGATACAGTATGAAGGGACAGTGAAATGATTAGGTCAGAAAGGCCAAGGGGTCAAAGGTCAGTGCTGTAAGGGATCGACTATTTTATCTGTAGTATCACTTCAATTCCCTACTAACTCCGTCACGCAGGTTGTGTTGTGAGTACGTGCACATGGCTTGGCGGAGGCATACTGAGCAACATTCTGAGTCAACAGCTCGGGGTACGAGTTCTTGGCAATTCAATTTCAGCTCTGAATAATAATAATAATAATTATTATTATTATAATAATAATAATAAAAATAATAATAATAATAATAATAATAGTAAAAAATAAGAGTATCAACAATGACAACAACAACACTACTACTACTACTACTATTATTATTATTATTATTATTATTATTATTATTATTATTATTATCATCATTATTATTATTATTATTATTATTATTATTATTATCGGTGGTCGATGCTTGTGCTCACCATCCACTAACCCGATATAGTGCTTCCTCGGGTGTCTGCCCTTTCCTTTCGTGCTTCCTTCCTCTTCTTTCTTCCCTTCATTCTTTGCATTTCCTTCTGCTACAAGATGACTTTACACCCCCTCTTCTATCTTTCTTTCCTTCATTCATTCCCCTTCCTTCTGCATAGGTGTGACTCTACACTGAGTGACAAGCCAAATAGTTTCCTGAACACCAGGAAACCATTTACTACGCTGGATGGTAACACATATAACCAGATTATGGCTCCTGGTGGTCTATTGGCTAATTAAGGCGCTCCAATCGGATTAAGCCTGTGTAGGTTTATAATCAAGGGGTGGTTATGCCACTCAGGGATGAGTGAGACTGTTTGCTCTCATCTTAAATGTCAGGACCAACTTGCCTAAACCTGGGCTCTTCCGCTCCTCATGGGGCAACATAGGATTGGATGATGGATGGATGGATGAATGGATTATTATTATAACGTTATTATTATTATTATTAGTAGTAGTAGTAGTAGTAGTAGTAGTAGTAGTATATTATACTGGACAAGAACTTGGTAGACTAGTGCAGTTTTCCTGATGGCTGTGAGCGTCGTGCCCTGAGAGTACAGTAAATGCAGAAAAGAGTAAAGTGATGAATATTGAGAGAGAAGTTGATTCCCATGCAATGTTACAGTGAATGGAGGGAGACTGGAGTTGTTGAGAGAGTTCGAATACCTGGGTACATTGATAGAAAAGAGAGGAAAATTTGCAAAACAAGTGGATGGCAGAGTGACACAAGGAAGGAAAGTATCTGGTGCAATGAAGACCTTGATAAGAAGTGAGACTATGCAGTGGCATGAAAATGAAAAGTCAAGCATGAGAGCAATGGAGATGGGACTGCTGAGAAATGTGTGTAGGGTGCAGAGAGTGGATAGGATACAAAATAAAGATTCGTGAAAGAAAGTCTGTGGACACGAGAATTGAAGAGAGTGTACTTAGATGGTATGAACGTGTTGAGAGAATGGATAGCAATAGAGTGGTGAAAAAGGTATATCTGAGCGAATCTGAAGGATGGAGGAGACGAGGTAGGCCAAGGCGAAGGTGGAGGGACATGGTGGATGAGTGTGTGAGGAAGAGAGATTTGGAGGTCAGTGAGGCTAGGGAACCGACAAGCGACCGAGCTGGCTGGATGAATATTGTAAGGAGAAGTGCATGATCAGGGATTTGGTACCCCTTTTTAACGAGACAGCGTCTGGATTGACTCTATCTGGTACGTTTATGTGAAGCCAAAGAAAGTGGTGAATGTTTCTGCGTATCGGATAGACCCAGGATTCAGGGGGATTGAATGGTGAGCAAATGGAAGCGTGACCCATTGGATTGGGCAAGACTGGGCTGTCTGGACATTGCTACTCCTCGCCCTGCCCTAGGGTAGGGAAAGGAGATCCGAAAGATGATGATGATGATGACTGTTTATTATTATTTTATTATTATTATTATTATTAGCATTAGCTTTAGCATTAGCATTATAATAATAATAATAATAATAATAATAATAATAATAAAAAAACAATAAATAATAATAATAATAATAATAACCAGAACTCTGTAGCTGCTAGCTACAGTTACTGATCTCCATCTATGAGAATGTTATTTGTGTTTTGCATAACTCAAAAACTCAAAAACCGTTTGTCAAACTGCCAACAAAAAGTAAACTGATCAGGTCCAGGACCTGACATATCTTCTAGGGCCATGAAGTGCCTGATTAACTTTTTGGCTTTTCCTGTATGGAAAAGCAGTTGAAAAGTGAGGTGTCCAAAATATCATAATATCGTGCCAGAGTATCCTCCAGATTTTCTCCATACAAATGTTTGGAAAATAATTTTATCACGGGATTTCATTCCATGTTCATATATCTGCAATAGTTCTAGAGTAAACTGAGATTCCAAATTCATGATTTTTACACATTTTTAGACCTTTAACATTGAAAAGTAGGTCAAGGTCACTGAAACAGGGTCAGTGTAATAGGGTCATATAGGGTCAGTGTAATAGGGACAACTTCAATAAGTATGATAAACATCGGAGGGGAAAGTGGCGGAATAAGGATAATAATAACTAGTTACCCATTTACTGATTGTGTAGCCATAATAAGGAAGCTTCCCATAACTAGTTATGGTATTGACTGTATGCATGGGTACATTATACATTTGTTTCGATAACTGGCTAACTCTATGCTTAACTTTTACCATATTCCTTTCAGATAATGAGATGGACCACACCTATTTCCATAAAGTTACAGCTTTATCGGTTTTGTGGTTTCCTCAAGAACATGTTACCAAAAAAAAAAAAAAAAAAAAAAAAAAAAAAGAGACAGAGATTTGAAGTTTTAACTTTCGACAATGCTAAATGGCAAAATACTCAGCCAAAATTCTGAGCAAACTTTTTTGTCATAGGATTTGCAGCCAAATACCTGTATCTCAATTAGTTTGAGGTACTTCAATTTCAGTTATGCAGTTTTTACACCAAAAATTAGTATATGACCTTCAAAAATAGGTCAAGGTCATTTATATTTGGCACAAGTACTTGGGTTACCCTAGGACACCATCCTGTATAATCTAATTATGATCTAGGAGAATAAAGTGCAATGAAAATTAATACCTAGTTACCTTTTCTTATTGTGTAGTCACAACAACGAAGCTTCACTCTAACTATAGTATACCCAGTAAGGTATGTGTAATATAAACAAGATCTGAAGACCCTAAGGTAAACGCCTGTACAACATCAACAAGATCTGAAGACAAACATAGTGAAGAACGAGTGCTAAATTTTACGTTTGCCACAGTAACTGCCTAACTGTACAGTATGCTTAAATGTAACCAAATTCCCTTTTTACAGCATAAGACGGACCACAACTATATATCTGGAAACTTACAGCTTTAAAACTTCCGTGATTTTCTCTAAAACGTGTTGCAAGGAAAAACCTGAGCAGCTTTTAATTTAGTTCTTTCCACTAGGCTAAATGGCAAAATATTAAGCCACAGTTGTTCTACAAACATGTTAATCATAGGATTTTGAACATAAAGCTGTATCTCAAATAGTTTCTGAGATATTTAAATTCCAAGTATGCAATATTTAGAATAGAAATGAACCCATGTCATTCGAAAATGCAGTAGGTGATTTATATTTGGCACAATGTTTTATGTTACCCTAGAGTACCTTCGTGTATAATATAATCAAGATCGAATAGAAAAAAATTCAAAGAAGATAAATGATTAGTTACGATACCTGTTCTTATTGGGTAGCCACAGTAAGGAAGCTTTGCAATAACTGTTAATGATATTTAAGGTATGTGTAGTATGAACAAGATCTGAAGGTAACTTCTTGTGTTACATCACCAAGATCTGACAACAAAGGTGTCGAAGAATGCATGTATAAATTTTACATTTGTCTCAATAACTGGCTTTCATATTCCTCTGAGATCATGAAAGGGACCACAGCTATATACCCGAAAAGTTACAGCTGTAAAGCTTTTGTGGTTTTCTCTAAAACTGTGAAAAAAAAAAAAAGCAGATTTTAATTTGGTGCTTTTCACTAGGCTAAATGGCAAAATTTAAAACAAATATTATTCAGCAAACATTTATATCATAGGATTTTCAACCAGATCGGTGGAATTCAATTAGTTTCTGAGATATTTCAAATTCAAATATGCAATTTTTTAGAATAAAAATGTGTATATGGCCTTCAGAAATAGGTCAGAGTCATTCGTATTTGGCACAAGGACTTGGGTTACCCTAGAGTACCTTCATGTATAATACCATCAAGATCGAAGAAAAATGCGCAAAGAGAATAATAATAATAATAATAATAATAATAATAATAATAATAATAATAATAATAATAATAATTGATAATAATAATAATGGTAATAATAATAATAATAATAATAATAATAATAATAATAATATTATTATTATTACTTATGATGAAAACAAGAAACGTCGCCAAATAAATTGCAAAACTCAATAATTATACTGTACTGATGAAAACAAAAAGCTTTGCCATTTATATGGCGAAGCTTAAGAAAAATACTGATGAAAACAAGATGCTTCGCCATTTATATGACGAAGCTGAATAATACTTACCATTTTTTTTTTTAATGCGAGGAAGAATGAACCAAAGGCCGTGAGCCCACTATTGTTGTTCCTTGTAAGAGAAAAACAAAATATAAGAGAGAGCCAAATTCAAGATCCGATCACTTCGAGATGCCTGGACACACTGCGTTTGAAAGACTGGAGATCATAGGAAGTAAGAAATACAGCAGAGGGAGACAGTTCCAGAGTTGACCTGTTGCATAAATGAAGGACTGGGAGTAACGGTTAACTCTTGCATTAGGGAGTTGGACAGAAAAGGGATGAGAGTTTGCTGCTAGACGGGTGCTACGCGCCCGTCGTAGGGGTGGAAGAATGCATGCAGACAGTTCAGAGGGGCAGTGACCATTAAAATAGCGATAGAAAAGAGATAAAGATGCAACAGTGCGACAAAGAGACAGAGGTTGAAGGGAGTCAGTAAGAGGAGGAGAGTTAATGAGATGAAAAGCCTTTAACTCCACCCTATTGAGAAGAGCTGTATGTGGGGAGCCTCCCCACACATGAGAGTTGTACTCCACACAGGGGCGGATAAAACCTCTATATAGAGTCAACAATTGTGCAGGGGTAAAGAAGGAACAGAGTCGGCTTAGCACACCTAATCTCTTGGAAGCAGATTTTACAAGAGATGTAATATGATCTTTCCAAGGTAAGTCCTGAGTGAATGACACCCCAAGCATGTTCAAGGATGATGCAGGATTAAGCTGAATATTATTAAACATTAGTGGGTATACCCGTGGAAGATTTTGTCAGGTTGATAGGTGTAAGAACTGAGGCTTTGATGCATTAAAAACAACCAGATTATTTGAACCCCAGTCAGAGATATGAGCCAAGTCAGACATTAGGTTTGCCATAGCCTCATCCTTTGTTGAAGTACCTGCTGAGATGGACATTGCGGGAACCGAATGGAAAGGTGAAGGGTGGAGTCATCAGCATAAGAGTGGATAGGGTTAGATGTACAGCTTAGAAGGTCATTGATGAATAAAAGGAAGAGAGTAGATGATAGGACAGAGCCCTGAGGAACACCACTGTTGATAGATCTAGGAGAAGAACGATGGCTGTCTACAACAGTGGCTATAGAACGACCAGAAAGGAAGCTAGAGATGAAGGCACAGATAGAAGGATAGAAACCGTGAGAGGGTAGTTTTGAAATTAAAGATTTATGCCAGACTCGATCGAAAGCCTTAGAGATGTCAAGTGCAATGGCAAAGCTTTCGCCAAAGTCCCGAAAGGGGGATGACCAGGAGTCTGAAAGGTAGGTGAGAAGATCGTCAGTGGAGCGTCCCTGATGGAACCGATACTGACGATCAGAAAGAAGGTTGTGACAGGAGAGATGCTTTAAAATTTTTTCTATTAAGAATTGACTCGAAAACTTTTGAGATACAGGATGTTAAAGCAATTGGACGATAGTTAGAGGGTTGGGAATGGTCACCCTTCTTTGCGACTGGCTGAATGAGAGCAAACTTCCAGCAAGAAGGAAAGGTACAAGTTGACAGACAAAGGCAAAAGAGCTTGCCTAGGCAGGGTGTAAGCACAGAAGCACAGTTCTTTAGAACAACAGGAGGGACTCAATGAGGCCCATATGCCTGATTAGTATTGAGGCCTGCAGTGGCAAAAAATACATCAGCTAAAGAAATTTTAATGTCAGCCATGAGGAAGTCAGAGGGGGTAAGTGATGGAGGAACAGCACCAGAATCGTCTAAGGTGGAATTGGATGAGAAAGTCTGAGCAAGGAGATCTGTTTTATCAGTAGAAGAAATAGCTACAGAGCCACCAGAGTAGAGAAGAGGAGGGAAGGATGACGAGGTAAAGATGTTAGAAAGGTTTTTGGCAAGGTGCCAGAAGGAGCGGGAAGAATTCGAGTTAGAGAGTTGAGAACATTTAGTACGGATGAAATTATTTTTAGCAGTGCGAAGAAAAGACTTAGCACGATTCCGGGCAGAAACGTATAAAAGATGTGATTCAGGGGTGGGTTGGCTCCAGTACCTTTTATAGGCCCTCCTTGTTGCGGACAGCATTAGAACAAGCATGATTAAATCAAGGCTTTCTTGCATTAGTCAGAGGATATGAGAAAGGAATGTATTCTTCCATGCCTGAGAGAATAACCTCCGTAATGCGCAAGGCACACTCAGATGGCTCCCGGCCATGGAAGCAATAATCATTCCAGGGAAAATCATAGAAATACTGCCTGAGGGCCTGCCAATCCACAGCTCCAAAGTGCCACAGACGACGTTTCTTTGGAGGGTCCACAAGCCGTACTGGAGCGATAGGACAGGTTAAGGTGATAAGGTTGTGATCGGAGGAGCCCAACGGAGAGAAAAGATTAACAGTGTAAGCAGAAGGATTAGTAGTAAGGAAGAGGTCAAGTATGTTGGAGCTCTGTCCAAGGCAGTCAGGGATATGGGTAGGGTGCTGTACAAGCTGCTCTAGGTCATTAAGGATAGAAAAGGTGTAAGCTGGTTCACCAGGTGGATCAGTGAAAGGAGAGGAGAGCCAAAGGTGGTGGTGAACATTGAAATCTCCTAGAATGGAGATTTCAGAGAAAGGAGAAATGGATAGAATGTGTTCCATTGTAGAAGTAAGGTAGTCAAAGATTTTTTGATAGTCAGTAGAATATGGAGATAAGTAAACAGCACAGATATATTTAGTCAGAGAATGACAGGAAAGCCGAAGTCAGAGTGTAAAGAATTCAGAAGAATAGAGTTCAGGAACACGAAAACAAGATAGGTCATTGCGTACATATACGCAACATCTATCTTTGGCTTTGAAATGAGTATAGAGAAAGTAGGAGAATACAGAAAAAGGTTTGCTGTCAGTTGCCTCGGACAGCTGAGTCTCAGTTAGAGAAAGAAGGTGAGGTTTAGAGAAGGAGAGGTGGTGCTCAACAGAGCGATAGTTGGAGGAAAGGCCGCGAATATCGCAGAAAAGAAGAAGAGAGTCAGACAGTGGTTCCAGGCAGCTCGAGTCGTCACTGGGAGAGGGGCGGAAGGTGGGGGCATTTATGGTCCCCTCCCTGGGGACTCCGAGGCCACGTGTAATGGTGCCATGATTTTTTAATTTTGGGAAAGGAAGTGAAGTGTGTATTGTGCATATAGTTTGGTGTTGATAGTTAGAGAAACTTGTATTGGAGAGCATGCTGGCCTACTCTCTGTGTTACTGAGACACTGAAAAAGTTCAGCAAAGGGGGATGGTCGGGACCTAGTCCCGAAGGCTGATGAAATGGAAGCTCCAACTCTCCCTGTCATCAGCTTTCCATCCACCTTGGGAGTACTGCCCTGCTCGACTGGTGCTACAGTCTACTCTATTAAGCTTCGCCACATATATCTAGAAGGCTAACTGTCAAAGGCAGTTACTGAGCTCCACCTACGAGACTGAAAAATCAAAATGCACTCGTTAACTCCCAAAATGAGGTCAGAGGTCAAATATGTCATTTTTATGGTAGAGTGGGTACATGTTCAGGATAGCTTACTATTGCATGATATTACTTAAAATCAGTTTTCTGAGTGAAAATGCTATCTCTGTCAAGTTTCAGAGAAGCACAACTTACGTTTTAATCCTAAACCTGACAAAGTCAGAGAAAGGTATTTTTATATATTCCTGTAATAACTTAAATAAGCATCGTTCAAGCTGCCACCAAACAGGGCCTAGACCTGGTCCAGGACCCGACAAAACTTCAAGGGCTAAGAAGTACCTTATTTATGTTTTATATTCTCCTGTATGGAAGAGCAACTGAACTGTGGGCTGTATGGTAACGCATGAATGACTTTCAATTTTTTTCCATACAAGTGTTAGGAAAATAATTTTAAAATGAGATATCCTTCCTTGTTCATATCTTTATACTAGTTATGGAGTAAACGAAGGTTGGAAATCCATTATTTTCTTTTTATATATTTTTGGACCTGTGACCTTGAAAAGCAGATCATGGTCACTCAGACTCGTTCATTTTGTAATAACTCAGAAACCATTGGTCAGAATGCCACCAAAAAACAATTCAGACTTGGTCTAGGATAAGACAAAACTTCTAGAACCAAGAAGTGCCTCATTTATGATTTGGTTTATCCTGTATGGATGAGCAATTGAAAACATGGGATGTCCGAAATATTGTAAAGTCACGCATGCATACAATATTGTAATGTCACGCTTGCATGAAAATAATTTTATCACGGGATTTCCTTCCATGTTGATGTATTTGTAATGATTTTGGAGTAAACTGAGCTTGTAAATTAATGATTTTTGGACTTTATTGACCTAAGACCTTGAAAGTTGGTCAGGGTTGCTGAAACTGGGTCAGTGTAGTCAGGCCGTTGTACTGTTCATCTTCAACAAGTATAATGAAAATCTGAGACAAAAAGTGACAGATTAATAATAATAATAATAATAATAATAATAAAAAACTACAACAACAACAATATTAATAATAATAATAATAATAATAATAATAAAAACTACAACAACAATATTAATAATAATAATAATAATAAAAACAACAACAACAACAACAACAATATTAATAATAATAATAATAATAATAATAATAATAATGATGATGATGAAACTACTGACGGAAACAAAGATTTCTGTCTAGGTTGTAGATCTGTAACTTGGAATAAATCAGTATGGTGACCAAGGCAGGAACGGTCTTGATCCCCCAGACTGTTCATCTCCACCCCACACCCTTCCACCCATGAACACGACCTTGCATCAGCGACAGTGTATCTAAACTCTGGGGGAAAAGAAATAATTTACCCTAAACGAGGGCCCCAACTTTTTTTTGGCGTAAACTGCTGATGGTTTTCATGTCTCAAACACTACCGGCAGACGAAAAATATAGGAGCTTCACTGGATACTACGGTATTTGCTCCACATATGTTTATGAAGTTTGGATCTTTAGCAAAGTTTTAGAGTTATGGAAGATCCTTTAATCAACGAGAGTCGTTCAACTGACACATACGTCCTGATCGAACGTGATGGCAAAACCGACAGGATTCGTTTATGGGAAAAATTTTTCACGTCAACACTGATTACCAAAGACATTCCTCTCTCTCTCTCTCTCTCTCTCTCTCTCTCTCTCTCTCTCGAGGTCACCGAGTTGCTGATGAGGGAGCTCTGATAGGGCTGGCTGTTTAACATTTTCATGGAGATTCACATCTATCGAGTACCTGACATCAGTGGTTGAAATACTTTATAGTGATACTCTGAAACATCCGCCCCTTGTTTAGCGGTATTACTGTAGGATTGCATATGTGGCATCATAATAAGTCAATGAATTTTTTACCGATATTGAAGAAACCGAAGCATTTTTTTTCCTAGAATGAATAGTGACTGAATATTTGAGAGACATTGTATTTTAGAATTTATGAATATTCATAACAAAATTATATATATATATATATATATATATATATATATATATATATATATATATATATATATATATATATATATTGTTACGGAAAGATAACGTACACTTTAAGTGAGAATACCAAGAGTCACCACCGTCCCGCAAAGTTCCAGGTTCAAAACAAAGGAGTTAGGTAAAATTACAAGTCAAAGTCCAACGCTCAAACCAACAACAAAACATTCAGGACTCATAAGGATAATGTAATGGCCAAAAACAGGCCAAATACATGGTCAACCGCAATAGCCTCTATTAACACGAAATTAGCAAGAGTAAATTTACTCAAGTCAGCCCCGACAAAATGAAAATACACCGGGCAACGCTCAGTCAATGCAAGATAAATCATTACAGATAAAAACTATTATTAATGATGGCTAACATCCACTCACATGAATCACAAAATATCACTAGGCCTACGAATCAACAATTTATGCTACACAGTACAAGGAAAAAATGCAACAACAGTTATACTCAAATTACACAGCTGCTAGATGGTTGGAGACTTCCTGAGAAACTCACAATAACAACTGTACAGGGGAGGACAGAGATGTGAACAAAATGAGGAGCAGATCTAAGTGGCAATGATGCAGAGACTGAGCTCATTATATAGGGGCCAGCAGAGCTTGATACAACTTGTAAGAAGGACGTGCAAATGAAGCCATGGGGACAAAGAGCTGAAAATCCCGCACTGAACAACAGAAAGGATGACTTACTCTACTATAACGGTAGAAGGGGGGGACTGAGGCAGAACACGCTCGTGATCAAACATGCAGCATACTGTGCGTTAAAATTCCACAAAGGATGATGAAATCATAGGCTATGTAACACCTCCCCACAAAGAAAAAGAAATTTATAAAGGAAATTTCTTATTACTCTAAAACAATCTGTCTAAAGTCTAGATAAACAATCTGCAATAACATTTTCTTTCCCCTTAACATGTTGTATGTCTAATGAATACTCCTGAAGAAGTAGACTCCATCTTGGTCAATCTCTGATTTTTATCTTTAAACTTTCTAAGGAATTTCAGTGGGTTATGATCGGTATAAATGACTATGGGGTCAAAACCAGAACACAAATAAAATGAAAAATGCTGTAAACCCAAAATCAAGGCCAAAAGCTCTTTCTCAATAGTTGAGTAGTTCTTTTGAGGTGGAGTGAACTTCTTACTATAATAAGATACAGGGTGTTCAATACCCTGATCATCCTCTTGCAGCAAAACAGCCCCAGCTCCTGTATCACTTGCATCAACAGCCATCTTAAAAGGCTTAGCAAAATTTGGAGTAGCGAGCACTGGTACATACAAATTCAACTCCCTTTTTCAGTAGTTCTGTAAGTGGTGATACAAAAATAGAAAAGTTAAGAACAAATCTCCTGTAATAACCTACCATTCCCAAAAATCTTTGTAGCTCTTTCCTACTTTTAGGTCTGGGAAGATCACTTATAACCTGAACCTTAGCTCCTGGCGGTGCAACATGTCCATCACCAATTACGTACCCAAGGTACTGAACTTTAGCTTGACCAAACTCACACTTTGATAAATTAGCTACAAGATTAGCCTGAACTAAACGCTCAAGAAATTTACTGACATGGCATAGGTGATCTTTCCAGTTGTCACTGAAGATTAATACATCATCAATATAAACAACACACCCTGCCAAACCCTCTGTTACAACATTCATGAGCTTCTGAAATGTGGCTGGTGCATTCTTCATGCCATATGGCATTACAGAACATGCAAAAGTCTTTCCTAGTGTTACAAAACATGAGATCTCCCTAGCACGTTCAGTCATAGGTACTTGCCAGTATCCCTTTAACAAATCAAACTTACTTATGTACCTAGCCTTTCCGATCTTGTCTATGCAATCTTCCACACGAGGGAGAGGGTAAGTGTCTGTTTTGGTTATCTGATTAACACGTCTGTAGTCGATGCAAAGCCGCTGTGACCCACCTGGCTTAGGGACTAGAGTGACAGGAGAACTCCACTCGCTCTGACAGGGCTCAATCATCTTGTGGTCCAACAGGTAGCCAAGCTCCTTCTGGATGAAAGGAACTTTCACTGGGTTCACACGGTAAGGAGGCAATTTAATTGGCTTTGCGTCTCCAACATCGACATCATGCATCAACACAGTGGTTCTTCCTGGATTGGCACGGAACACTTGCGGGTACTCCTGCAGTAATGCCGAAAACTCCTGCCTTTCCTCGGGAGGTAGATGAGAAAGCTTAGTCTGGAGATCATTCATGATATCAGGATTCTTCCCCAAACTATCACTCAGGCTCATGCTGCATGGGAGAGCTTCACTTGCAGACTCGGGTGGAACAGCTACAGTGCAGACTGGATTATTTTCGTCCCGCCTGTGATTTAACTTTAGCATGTTGATGTGACAAAGTTGCTTGTTCTTTCTACGATCTGGTGTGGCGATGACATAGTTGACATCACTGAGTTTCTTCTCCACGAAATAAGGACCACTAAACTTGGCTTGAAGAGGTTGCCCATGCACTGGTAGCAGAATCAAAACCTGATCTCCTGGCTGAAAGTGGCGTAACCTGGACTTCTTATCATACCAAGTCTTCATCTTCTCCTGAGCAGCTCCTAAATTCTCTCTCGCCAGCTGTAAAGCAGTGGACAGCCGTTCTTTGAACTTCATCACATACTCCAGCAGGTTGACGTCATCTTCCTCCGACAACCAGCATTCCTTGAGTAACTTAAGGTTACTTCATGGCCAAACAGTAGTTCAAAAGGTGAGAAGCCCAGTGATTCATTTGGAGATTCTCTTGCGGCAAACACAACGAATGGGAGACCTTTATCCCAGTCTTTCTGATGTTCCAAACAGTATTTCTTGAGCATCGATTTGAGTGTTTGATGATATCTCTCCAACGCTCCTTGGGTCTGGGGATGGTAAGCTGAAGACGTGATCTGGGTGATGCCCAACTGTTTCAGAGACTGCTTGAAAACATTTGACATGAAATTACTTCCTCGGTCTGACTGTACCTCCTTGGGCAGACCAAACTTTGTGAAGAACCCTAGCATTTCCTTAACCACGTTCTTTGCTGAGATATTTCTATGTGGAATGGCTTCAGGATAACGAGTAGCCATATCAATCAGGGTCAACACATAAGAAAATCCTGAAGAAGTCTTAGGAAGAGGGCCCACAATATCCACCAACACACGGGTGAAAGGCGCCTCAAAAGGAGGAATGGGAACTAGAGGTGCAACCTTTTCGGTCTGATTACACTTCCCCACAACTTGACAGGTGTGACAAGACTTACAATACCAGGAAACATCCCTGAAGATACCTGGCCAGTAGAAGTGTTTCAAAATGCGTGCCACAGTCTTCCTCACTCCAAGGTGTCCTGCCAAACTGGAATCATGAGCCACTCTAATGATATCCTGCCTACAAACACGAGGGATGACAACTTGATGTACAACCTCCTATTCACAGGCGGCTGATGCTGTTGGGGGTCTCCACTTCCTCATAAGTACTCCTGACTTTACATAATAACAAGTAGAAGCACAGGCTGACTCTTCTTCACTGTAAGCAGAGTTAGCTAGACCTTTCAACTCAGGGTCAGCAACCTGCAACTCAACCAACTCTTGACGAGACAAATTATCAACACTACGGGGTACTGCCTCATCTGGTGAGTGGTCCAAATTAGCAAGAAAAGTGTCAGCTAGGATAACATCATCATCATCATTATCCTCTAAATCACCAGTAACTTTAGACTTAGCCCTAGTGACAGCACATGCAGGGAACACATCAGGGACACCACAATCCTGGGCCGCAGCCACTGGCTCACTAGACAGCTGAGGAGCTGGACACACTTGACTTCCACCAATATCATTTCCAAGTAAGAAAGTTACACCTGACATTGGGAGTGTCTCAACCAACCCAACCATAACGGAACCATTAGCAAAACCAGACTCTAAATTCACTCTGCACAGAGGGACAGAGAAGTAATTATTCCCTACACCTTGTAAGATTACAGTTTCATCAGAGGAATTAACATTAGAGCCTAGAACACTGGTCAGCATAAGGGATTGGCAAGCACCTGTATCACGATATATTTTAACTGATTTCCTGTCATTACTGTCCAGAGGACTGACAAAACCATCAGACAGGAAATTAGCACATGAACTCTTGAGAGTGTCACCCACGTTACTGCTCAAAAGAGAAGCTCCATCATGAGAATTTAAGTTACCCCTCAAAGCAGGTTCAATTAACTCAGTTAAAGAATTCTGGGAACTCTCAAGAGTGGACACTAGACCAATTGACTGAATATTTAAAGACTCCTTTTTGTTCACATCACGCTGTCTCCTGAAACATCTCTCCTTAGTATGACCAAGCTTACTACAATAAGTACATTTACTTTTCTGAAATCTAGAGGTGAAGCTGGTATTTACTTCCTGGGAAACATCATCCTTATTCTCTTTCCTGTTACCTGTAATCTGAGTAGAGGCAACGTACTTACTCTCAGCTTTCCTTTTCTCTCTAGAATATCTCTTGTGAGTGAGAACATATTCATCAGCTAAAACTGCAGCATCAGACAAATTATCTATTCTTTTCTCATCAAGATATAGGCTTGCATCTTTATTAACACACCTTTTGAAGTCCTCCAGCAAAATCATCTGCTTAAATTTGTCAAAATCAGAATCCACATTCTTAGAATTTAACCACTGCTCTAACAGATCTTCTTTGATTTTTGCATACTCAACATGGGATTGCTTATCTTGCTTGTAAGTTGTCCTAAATTTTACTCTATAAGCTTCAGGAACAAGCTCATAGGCCTTAATAATCAAGCTCTTAACTACATCATAATTATCAGATTGATCCTGAGGCAAAGATGCATAAGTAACTTGAGCTTTACCGGTGAGAACAGTTTGAAGGAGTACTGGCCAATACTTTTTGTGACAATTAAAACCTGTAGCTACCCTCTCAAACAACTGAAAATACTTTGTTAAATCAGATTCATTAAAAGGAGGGAGAAGTTTAACATTTTTAGCCACATCAAAATCATCAGAGCTAGATGATCCAGTTCCACCTTGTTTCAAGCGATACTCATGGTCTGCCTGAATCCTAGCAATTTCAACTTGTGCCTCAGCCTCCCTAGCACGGGCCTCCTGCAGGGCTAGCTGTAACTTAGCTAATTCAATCAGCGTTTGCTCATTTGGAGGAGTTACATTAAACAAGCTTTCATTAATCATGTCAACAATCTGATCTTTAGAATGATGAGAGCGAACAACAATTCCCAATTGTTGAGCAACAAGCTTAAGTTCATTCTTTGTTCTGTTTTCTACATCACACACTGTTTGCACATTTGACAAAAAATCTTTGGCTTCATCAAGTGTAGTAATAGTAGACATCATGAATAAGTAACAGTCACAAAATATCAAGCAATATCCTTATGATAATATCCTGAATATCCTGATAAGAGGTCGCCAAATTTATGTTACGGAACAGAGAAAGATAACGTACACTTTAAGTGAGAATACCAAGAGTCACCACCGTCCCGCAAAGTTCCAGGTTCAAAACAGAAGAGTTAGGTAAAATTACAAGTCAAAGTCCAACGCTCAAACCAACAACAAAACATTCAGGACTCATAAGGATAATGTAATGGCAAAAAACAGGCCAAATACATGGTCAACCGCAATAGCCTCTATTAACACGAAATTAGCAAGAGTAAATTTACTCAAGTCAGCCCCGACAAAATGAAAATACACCGGGCAACGCTCAGTCAATGCAAGATAAATCATTACAGATAAAAACTATTATTAATGATGGCTAACATCCACTCACATGAATCACAAAATATCACTAGGCCTACGAATCAACAACTTATGCTACACAGTACAAGGAAAAAATGCAACAACAGTTATACTCAAATTACACAGCTGCTAGATGGTTGGAGACTTCCTGAGAAACTCACAATAACAACTGTACAGGGGAGGACAGAGATGTGAACAAAATGAGGAGCAGATCTAAGTGGCAATGATGCAGAGACTGAGCTCATTATATAGGGGCCAGCAGAGCTTGATACAACTTGTAAGAAGGACGCGCAAATGAAGCCATGGGGACAAAGAGCTGAAAATCCCGCACTGAACAACAGAAAGGACGACTTACTCTACTATAACGGTAGAAGGGGGGGACTGAGGCAGAACACGCTCGTGATCAAACATGCAGCATACTGTGCGTTAAAATTACACAAAGGATGATGAAATCATAGGCTATGTAACAATATATATATATATATATATATATATATATATGCAAGGAAGAAGAAACCAAATGACAGGATCCTGGAGACTGTACTTTCCAAGGGAAAAAAAAAAAAAAAACAACGGAGAACCAAATTTAAGATCCGTTCATTTTGAGATGCCTAGACACCCTGCGTTTGAAAGACTGGAGATTATACAAAGTACGAAATACAGAAGAGGGAGGCAGCTCCAGAGTGACCTGTTGCATAAATGAAGAACTGGGAGTAACGGGTAACTCTTACATTAGAGAGTTGCACAGAGCAGAGTTGAGAATTTGTTGCTAGACGGGTGCTTCGCGCCTGTCGGGGAGGTGGTGGGATGCAAGCAGACAGTTCAGAGGAGCAGTGAACACTGAAGTAGCGGTAGGAAACAGATAAAGATACAACAGAGCGGCGAAGAGACAGAGGTTGAAGGGAGCCAGAAAGTGGAGGAGAGTTAATATGATGATAAGCTTTTGACTCCACTTTGCTAAGAAGAGCTGTATGTGGTAAGCCTCCCCACACATGAGAGTTGTACTCTACACAGGGGCGAATAAAACCTGCGTATAAAGTCAGGGGTAAAGAAGGTAATCATTTGGAAGGAGATTTTACAAGGGATGTAATATAATCTTTCAAAGATAAATCCCAAGAGAATCAAATCCCAATTATGTTTAAAGATAATGTAGAACTGAGCTAGATATTATTAAACATTAGTGAATACTCCTGTGGAAGATTTTGCCGGGTTGGTACGTGTAAGATCAGTCTTTGGTGCATTAAAAACAGCAAGATTACTTTTACCTCAGTCAGAGATATGAGCCAAGTCAGACATTAGGTGTGCCATAGCCTCTTCACTTGTTTGTTGAAGTACCGTAACTGCTGCGATGGACGTTGCGGGAACCAAATGGCGGAATCATCAGCATATGAGTTAATTGTGTTAGATATACAGCTTAGGTCATTGATAATAAAAGGAAGAGAGTTGGTGATAAGACAGAGATCTGAGGAACATCACTATTGATAGCCTTAGGAGATGAACGGTAGTCATCTACAACAACAGCTATATAACGACCAGAAAGGAAGCTATAGATGAAGGCGACAGTATATGTAACATATATGCAGTCACGTGTACACACACACACACACACACACACACACACACACACACACACACACACACACACACATAAACACACACACACACACACACACACACACACACACACACACACACACACACACACACACACACCATACCCCGCAGCAACCACCTGCTGACTGTCTATCAATCCGTCTGTCCGTCTACAGTCAAATGTCTCACTCCCGAAAGAGTGGCCAGAAACAAATCGCCTTCATGTCGCTCTGTCCTCTACTTTTTGACTCCCCTCCCTTCAGCTCACACTTTTCTCGCTCATTCATCTCCACTTTATCCCTCCACATCATCCTTGGTCTCTCTCCCTCTATTCCCCAAAGTGACGTACACTCTTCTAGTCAATCTTTCATTCTCCATTTTCTCAACATAGCGAAACCATCTCAGAGTAATTTTATCTTACCGCTTTCAGTGACACCTACTTTAGTACCATAACACTCCATCACTTTTTCAGACAATGGTCCGCCTCTCCACATAACTCCACATGCCTTTCTCATATAGCTTATCTGACGTGCGGACTTTCAGTAGTCTATTTCAAACCAGCGTTAACAAGGAATCCCCTACATTACATTGTAAGAGTAATTGCAAAGCTATACCATAAGAGATGTAATGAATCAAGTCTAAAGACTTGTTTACCTTACTCAACTACCCTTACTTGAAGAAAAACATTATAGTGATTAGGCATTTTTTAAACAGTGGTTATGGTTAAGACGAAATTTATTGCAATCTGTTCTTACGACTAATGGCAGAAATTATTTCTAGTCTCTTCCTACAATCGGTCACAAAGAGTCGGCCTATTTTTCCAATGCTATTAAAATGTTGGTTCAAAACCGTGAACGGTGTTAAAAAAAAAAAATGTATTAGGTAGCATTTACAGTCCTAGCGGAAAATATTATATTATCTCGCCAAAACCATTTTGCTTATAGTTTGTCCACCATGAACCGTTGGAGATTTTCGTACTGGGGAATTGGAATCTGCTCAACGGCAGAATATGAATCAGCATAAAGAATCAAGTTTTAATTTTTGTGTTTGTCTGTACCTAAAGCATCACCTGAGATAGCTAAAACGTAATGCTGACACGCAAAAGGATAGACACATATATCTCGATTCCTCCATGTTCTTTTTCTTTCTTGTTCTCCTTTCTCTTTTCTTAGACCCCTCCTTTAACCCGCGGCGTCCCGTCGACGTGAATTAATGTCCACACGTTTTGTCACTGCCAATCCCATTGATGTACATAAATGCGAATCAATTGCAAGGTCCCTAATTTGCACAATTTTCAATTTTTGCGAGTGATTTTTGGTACGTATACACGGGACACTTTCCTCTGCAAGATGCCAGGCAGGGATAATGCCTTACCCAGCATGACCTCCCCCCCCCCTGCATGCCATTGTCTCAGCAATTCACCTGTTACCAGTGACCTGGCCAGTAAAGCCATGTCATGCCACAGTACGAAATTCAGGGCCAGAGTGATTCCCCAATTGATTACAATATGGAGGACAAACTTTACATAGCATTAGAGGAAGAAACAGTCAGAAATGATGATCAGGTAATGTCGCCAAATAGGTCAGGCATGTTGATGTGTTTCATGAGTGAAACAATGCTGATATTGCCTATATTACTGTGTGAAAACCAATATTCTCTCATACCACATATAAATTCGTACCAAATAAATAAATAAATACCGTTTATGAGTGGTGTGGAATGGTTACACTCCCATAGAACTCGTTTTCTTTGGAGCCAGCCTGATAGAAAACCCAGTAAGGTAAAGAGGTACTGCTACCTGTATCGAGTATTTTAAACCTCAGGTGAGTTATTTTTCTATGATTTTTCTATGTTTCTCACCAAAAGTGGAGGTTTGAGCCAAAAAATAAAAATTTTAAAAAATGGTCGGGATTGGGGGGAGTCAGTGGTGGAAAAGTGGTCCGGATGGGGCTGGTTAATATGGCAAATCTGACCACCTTGGTTTTCAGATATAAAGATTTCATTCTCCACTCTGTTGGAAGCAAGGTAAGTATCGCCCAAATATGTCATCTTTTAAGGTCTTGGTTCATTTTAGACAAACCTTGCTAAAAGGGTAAAAGGTGAAGTTTTTCATATTTAACAATCGATCAAAGTGTATGATCACAGGATAGTGTCAAACTTTCGGCTGCTTTACTAAGAAAGTTTTTACTCAACCTTATTGAAACTTGGTGCACTGATTATGCTTTTAACCTAAATTAAATTATTCAGATTTGAAAACAACAGGAGAAAGGCCAGTGTCACAGGTCAAGGTCAACCTAATTATTTTTATCTAGTCTGCACCAAATTTAATGTCACGGTTAAGGGTCACACAAGGACGAAAGATTTTAAGTTTGAGAAAAATCGGACAAAGGTCAAGACAACAGAGCAAAATGAAAAGTTCTGTCTTAGATCGATCTTAGGCGTTGGTGTTTCGGTCTCTCATTGCTGCCTCTCGATATTTTCTTCAGAAAATTTTATTCCACTCAAGAGAGACTTTATGAATGGGAATCGGATACTCAGAGCATTAGTTAATCCCTTCATTACTCCGATGCTCTTTAACTTAACAATTTACAAAAGTCTCCGGACTTTTCTTACAGAGAGGCTGTAAATAAATCAGTTGAGTAAGTATACGATATATATATATATATATATATATATATATATATATATATATATATATATATATATATATATATATATATATTTATCAGTGATGTATGGGATATCTGCCTCTGCCTCCGCCTTAGTGGAGCCTCCGCAGTGAAAATAATATCCGCATTACTATCCGTGTCCGCGTCTTCAGACAACAAAAGCTTCGCATCATTATCCGCCACCGCGTTTTCGGATAATAAAAGCTCCGCATAATAATCCGCCTCCGCATCAAAGAACTGCAGAGGTTGCTGATCTCCACCCATCCAAAATTTCTCCTTTCTCTTTTTGTCATAATTCTTTTTCTCTCTCCTTTTCATCCACAACTCTCCTCTCCGTTCCACTCAGCTACCAGTCCCACTTCGTCTTTCTCTTTCCTTCTCTATTAGCTCTCTTCCTCCCTCCGTCTCTCATTGCTCCTCTTCTCTCTCTCTCTCTTTCTTTCTGTCGCAATAGTTACACGTGCTAGGTTAATATATAGGCAGATCTGGACTAAAGCCAATACTATTTCATAGTATGTCAAGACTTTTCTTATTTCTTTAATGTTATTAATTTATCAAAACATATACATTCTTCTCTTCTTTTAATGTATCTCTTTAATTTATTTGTCGCCTTTATCTTCTTTCTTTCTCTCCTCTCTCTCTTTGTTTAACTGCATAAATGTACTCTAATGGGAAAAAAAAATCTGCATCCGAGTCCGCAACTGCGGACATGGAGGTAAAAATAATCCGCAGTTGTGTCCGCATCCGCAAAAATTAATATCTTAACCTCCACGTTTTTATCCGCAACCGCATTTTATGAGAAAAAGATATCCGGCTCCGTCTCTGCCGTATCCAATACATCACTAATATATATATGTATATATATATATAAAGATGTAAGGATGACAGTGCACCGAAAGTCATGGGAACAAAGTTGAGGAAGTAAAACCACATGGAATTCCTCCCAGATATATATATATATATATATATATATATATTGTTACGTAGCCTATGATTTCATCATCCTTTGTGTAATTCTAACGTACAGTGTGCTGCCCGTTTGATCACGAGCGTGTTCTGCCTCAGTCCCCCCCTTCTACCGTTATAGTAGAGTAAGTCGTCCTTTCTGTTGTCCAGAGTGGGATTGTCAGCTCTTTGTCCCCTAGGCTTCATTTGCGCGTCCTTCTTACAAGTTGTATCAAGCTCTGCTGGCCCCTATATAATGAGCTCAGTCTCTGCATTATTGCCACTTAGATCTGCTCCTCATTTTGTTCACATCTCTGTCCTCCCCTGTACAGTTATTGTTGTGAGGGCTCAGGAAGTCTCCAACCATCTAGCAGCTGTGTAATTTGAGTATAACTGTTGTTGCATTTTTTTCTTGTGCTGTGTAGCATAGGGTTAATTCTTAGACCTAGTAAGGTTTTTTGTAATTCATATAACGTTCTTTTTGTCAGTCATTTTTGATAATAGTTTGTATCTGTAATAATTTATCTGGCATTAACAGAGCATTACCCAGTGTATTTTCATTTTATCAGGGCTGACTTAGATAAATTTACTCTTGCTAATTTCGTGTTAATAGAGGCTATTGCAGTTAACCATATATTTAACCTGTTTTTTGCCATTACATTATCCTTATGAGTCCTGAATGTTTTGTTGTTAGTTTGAGCATTAAACTTTAACTTGTAATTTTACCAAACTCTTTTGTTTTGAACCTAGAACTTTACGGGACAGTAGTGATTTTTAGTATTCTCACTTAAAGTGTACATTATCTTTCTCTGTTCCGTAACATAAATTTGGCGACCTCTTATCAGGATATTCAGGATATTATCATAAGGATATTGTTTGATATTTTGTGACTGTGATTTATTCATGATGTCTACTATTTCTACACTTGATGATGCCAAAGATTTTTTGTCAAATGTGCAAACAGTGTTGGATGTAGAAAACAGAACAAAGAATGAACTTAAGCTCGTTGCTGAACAATTGGGAATTGCTGTTCGCTCTCATCATTCTAAAGATCAAATTGTTGACATGATTAATGAAAGATTGTTTAATGTAACTCCTCCAAATGAGCAAACGCAGATTGAATTAGCTAAGTTACAGCTAGCCCTGCAGGAGTCTCGTGCTAAGGAGGCGGAGGCTCGTATTCAGGAGGCACAGATACACGCACAAGTTGAACTTGCTAGGATTCAGGCAGACCATGAGTATCGCGTGAAACAAGGTGGAACTGGATCATCTAGCTCTGATGATTTTGATGTGGCTAAAAATGTTAAACTTCTCCCTCCTTTTAATGAATCTGATTTAACAAAGTATTTTCAGTTGTTTGAGAGGGTAGCTACAGGTTTTAATTGGCCCAAAAAGTATTGGCCAGTACTCCTTCAAACTGTTCTCACCGGTAAAGCTCATGTAACATATGCATCTTTGCCTCAGGATGAATGTGATAATTATGATGTAGTTAAGAGCTTGATTCTTAAGGCCTATGAGCTTGTTCCTGAAGCCTATAGAGTAAAATTTAGGACAACTTACAAGCAAGATAAGCAATCCCATGTTGAGTATGCAAAAATCAAAGAAGATCTGTTAGAGCAGTGGTTAAATTCTAAGAATGTGGATTCTGATATTGGTAAATTTAAGCAGATGATTTTGCTGGAGGACTTCAAAAGGTGTATTAGTAAAGATGTAAGCATATATCTTGATGAGAAAAGAGTAGATAATTTGTCTGATGCTGCAGTCTTAGCTGATGAATATGTTCTCACTCACAAGAGATATTCTAGAGAAACAAGGAAAGCTGATAGTAAGTACGTTGCCTCTACTCACAATGCAGGTAACAGGAAAGAGAATAAGGATGATGTTTCTCAGGAAGTAAATACCAGCTTCACCTCTAGATTTCAGAAAAGTAAATGATGTGGGTGAAAGCGAAATTTGAACGTGAGTTGTGGGTGTTTGTGAGTGCATATGGGCCTGGTAGTGAAAGGGATGAACAAGAGAGGGAGTCTTTCTGGAATGATGTTGATGAGTGTCTGCAGAGTTTTGAAGCGAATGTGAATGTGGTAATGATGGGAGATCTGAATGCTAGAGTGGGAAATGTAGCAGTTGAAGGTGTAGTTGGTATGCATGGTGTGCCTGGAAGAAATGAAAATGGGGAACGAATGATAGCGATGTGTGTTGAGCGAGAGATGGTGATTGGGAATACGCTGTTTGAGAAGAAAGATATTTATAAGTATACATGGGTGAGACAGGAGGGTGGAAGGGTTGTTGATAGAGCCTTGATGGACTATGTGGTTGTGTCTAGGAATGTAATAAGAAGATTGTTGGATGTGAGAGTTCTGAGAGGGGAGGGTGGAGGTATGTCTGACCACTACCTGGTGGAGGGAAAGTTAAGAGTAGGTAAGAGATGGGTGAGAGCTAGGAGGGTTAGGTGTGGCAGGGAGGTTTTGAAAGTGAGTGAGTTGGATAAAAGAGAGAAAAAGATAGAGTATCAGGAGAAATTGAAAGATGAATGGAACGCAGTGAATGATCGGGAAAATGGCAGCGTGGAGGAGGAATGGCAGTTGTTTAAGAGTGCTGTGGTGGGGCATGCAGAAGAGGTGTGTGGTGTGAGACGTGTGGGTGGTGGTGTAAGAAAAGGAAGTGAATGGTGGTGCGAGGAAGTAAGTATGGCTGTGGCTGAGAAGAGACGTGCATATGAAGTGTGGCTGCAGAGGAAGGATGAGATGTCATATGAAAGGTATAAGGAGAAGAGGAATAGAGCGGGAAGGGCTGAGCGTGATGCTAAAGTGGCAGCAGATGAGAGGTGGGGTAGGCGGCTGACAGAGAATTTTCAGCAGAATAAGAAAATGTTTTGGAAGGAGGTGAAAAGGGTGCGAAAGGGAGAGTCTGGGAAGGAAGAACGAGTAAAAGCAGAGGATGGAAGGATGTTAATTGAGATGGATGCAGTAAGGAAGAGATGGGCAGAGTATTTTGAAAGATTGTTAAATGTAGAGGAGGAAAGGGTGGCTGAGATTGTGGCGGATGGAAGGGTGCAAGGAATAAATGTGTTGGGAGAGTTGAATGATTCTTTGATCACGAAGGAGGAAGTGGAGAAGGCAGTAAAGGAGATGAAAACAGGGAAAGCTGCAGGTATGGATGGGTGTGCTGTGGAATGCCTGAAGGGTGGTGGAGTGACTATTGTTGACTGGTTAGTAAGATTGTTGAATGTGTGCTTTGAGAAAGGTATGGTGCCAATTGACTGGGCAAGTGCTTGTGTGGTCCCGTTGTATAAAGGCAAGGGTGATAAGTATGAATGTACTAGCTTTAGGGGTATAAGTCTGTTGAGTGTTGTAGGTAAGGTGTATGGTAGAGTGTTAATTATGAGAGTTAGAGAGGGTACAGAGGGAGTGATTAGTGATGAGCAGTGTGGCTTTAGGAGAGGGAGGGGATGCGTTGATCAGGTGTTTGCTGTGAGACAAGTGTGTGAAAAGTTTTTAGCGAAAGGCAAGGATGTGTTTTTGGCATTTATGGATTTAGAGAAAGCGTATGATAGAATTGATAGGGAGGCTTTGTGGACTGTTTTAAGATTGTATGGACTTGATGGTAGGTTACTAAAAGGGGTGAAAAGTTTTTATGTAAATAGTAGAGCGTGTGTAAGAGTGGGAAATGCTGTGAGTGATTGGTTTCCCGTGAGAGTGGGGCTGCGACAGGGATGTGTGATGTCGCCTTGGTTGTTTAATATTTACATGGATGGTGTTGTAAGGGAGGTGAATGCAAGAGTTTTAGGTGGTCTGAGTCTGGTAAATGTTGATGGAGGAGAGTGGAATCTGAAGCAGCTGCTGTTTGCAGATGATACTGCACTGGTGACTGATTCAGAGGAGAAATTGAGACAGTTGGTAGAGGAGTTTGGAAGGGTGTGTGAAAGGAGGAAATTGAAAGTAAATGAGAATAAGAGTAAAGTGATGAAGTGTACGAGGTTGATAGATGGTAGGGGGATGAATATATGGTAGGGGGATGAATATAGTTTTGAATGGTGAGTTGCTTGAGGAGGTAGATTGTTTTAAATATCTAGGGTCACATGTTGCTGTGGATGGAAGAATAGATGCAGAAGTGAAGTTTAGAATAAATGAAGTAGGAAAGGTGCTGGGAGGAATGAAAAAAGTGTTTAAATGTCGTTCGCTTAGAATGGATGTAAAGAGAAGGCTGTATGAGGGTGTTGTGGTACCGACTGCATTATATGGGGCTGAAACATGGAATATGGGTGTAGCAGAGAGGAAAAGTTTGAATGTAATGGAGATGAGATGTCTGAGGAGTATGTGTGGAGTGACGCGTATGGATCGGGTGCGAAATGATGAAGTGCGAAGGAGAACTGGAGTTGTTCGGGAGATGGCTGGTAGAGTTGAGCAGAGGGTGTTGCAATGGTTTGGGCATATGGAGAGAATGGATAATGAGCGATTGGTGAAAAAGATAACTAGATCTGATGTGAGAGGTGTAAGGCTGAGAGGAAGACCACGAATAGGATGGGTGGACAGTGTGAAGAGAGCACTGGATGCGAGAGGGATGTCTGTTGAGCAAGGAAGAGTGGCTGTGCGTGACAGAAATAAATGGAGAGAAATTGTGAATGAATAAGTGATGACGCAGCCCTGAGGGGATATTCTCCCGCATTTGGTCTGATCAGCTAGTCAGGTCAGGTGCGGGTAAGGGGATGGGTCTGTTATGATGTGGCAGGGGTAAACCAGTTCTGCTGTCGGGCCCTGCTGCGGATGTCACTGATTGCATTGCGCAGTTGACCCTTGTGCGGTGTGGTGCGGTGAGGATCTGTCCGTTCTCCCCTTTGGGGCTAAGATGCGAATGAATGTGTTTGAATGGATGAGTAAATGGAGAGTGAGTCGTCCTGTCTTGGCTACCTCCCTTTCCTTGGGGGAAGCAGCCAAGGTATATAGATAGATAGAAATGTAGCCTACTTATTGTAGTAAGCTTGGTCATACTACGGAGAGATGTTTCAGGAGACAGCGTGATGTGAACAAAAAGGAGTCTTTAAATATTCATTCAATTGGTCTAGAGTCCACCCTTGAGAGTTCCCAGAATTCTTTAACTGAGTTAACTGAACCTGCTTTGAGGGGTAACTTAAATTCTCAGGATGGAGCTCCTCTTTTGAGCAGTAACGTGGGTGACACTCTCAAGAGTTCATGTGCTAATTTCCTGTCTGATGGTTTTGTCAGTCCTCTGGACAGTAATGACAGGAAATCAGTTCAAATATATCGTGATACAGGTGCTTGCCAATCCCTTATGCTGACCAGTGTTCTAGGCTCTAATGTTAATTCCTCTGATGAAACTGTAATCTTACAAGGTGTAGGGAATAATTACTTCTCTGTCCCTCTGTGCAGAGTGAATTTAGAGTCTGGTTTTGTCAATGGTTCCGTTATGGTTGGGTTGGTTGAGACACTCCCAATGTCAGGTGTAACTTTCTTACTTGGAAATGATATTGGTGGAAGTCAAGTGTGTCCAGCTCCTCATTTGTCTAGTGAGCCAGTGGCTGCGTCCCAGGATTGTGATGTCCCTGATGTGTTCCCTGCATGTGCTGTCACTAGGGCTAAGTCTAAAGTTACTGGTGATTTAGAGGATAATGATGATGATGATGTTATCCTAGCTGACACTTTTCTTGCTAATTTGGACCACTCACCAGATGAGGCAGTACCCCGTAGTGTTGATAATTTGTCTCGTCAAGAGTTGGGTTGAGTTGCAGGTTGCTGACCCTGAGTTGAAAGGTCTAGCTAACTCTGCTTGCAGTGAGGAAGAGTCAGCCGGTGCTTCTACTTGTTATTATATAAAGTCAGGAGTGCTTATGAGGAAGTGGAGACCCCCAACAGCATCAGCCGACTGTGAATGGGAGGTTGTACATCAAGTTGTCATCCCTCGTGTTTGTAGGCAGGATATCATTAGAGTGGCTCATGATTCCAGTTTGGCAGGACACCTTGGAGTGAGGAAGACTGTGGCACGCATTTTGAAACACTTCTACTGGCCAGGTATCTTCAGGGATGTTTCCTGGTATTGTAAGTCTTGTCACACCTGTCAAGTTGTGGGGAAGTGTAATCAGACCGAAAAGGTTGCACCTCTAGTTCCCATTCCTCCTTTTGAGGCGCCTTTCACCCGTGTGTTGGTGGATATTGTGGGCCCTCTTCCTAAGACTTCTTCAGGATTTTCTTATGTGTTGACCCTGATTGATATGGCTACTCGTTATCCTGAAGCCATTCCACTTAGAAATATCTCAGCAAAGAACGTGGTTAAGGAAATGCTAGGATTCTTCACAAAGTTTGGTCTGCCCAAGGAGGTACAGTCAGACCGAGGAAGTAATTTCATGTCAAATGTTTTCAAGCAGTCTCTGAAAGAGTTGGGCATCACCCAGATCACGTCTTCAGCTTACCATCCCCAGACCCAAAGAGCGTTGGAGAGATATCATCAAACACTCAAATCGATGCTCAAGAAATACTGTTTGGAACATCAGAAAGACTGGGATAAAGGTCTTCCATTCGTTGTGTTTGCTGGAAGATAATCTCCAAATGAATCACTGGGCTTCTCACCTTTTGAACTACTGTTTGGCCATGAAGTAAGAGGACCCCTTAAGTTACTCAAGGAATGCTGGCTGTCGGAGGAAGATGACGTCAACCTGCTGGAGTATGTGATGAAGTTCAAAGAACGGCTGTCCACTGCTTTACAGCTGGCGAGAGAGAATTCAGGAGCTGCTCAGGAGAAGATGAAGACTTGGTATGATAAGAAGTCCAGGTTATGCCACTTTCAGCCAGGAGATCAGGTTTTGATTCTGCTACCAGTGCATGGGCAACTTCTTCAAGCCAAGTTTAGTGGTCGTTATTTCGTGGAGAAGAAACTCAGTGATGTCAACTATGTCATCGCCACACCAGATCGTAGAAAGAACAAGCAACTATGTCACATCAACATGCTAAAGTTATATCACAGGCGGGACGAAAATAATCCAGTCTGCACTGTAGTTGTTCCACCCGAGTCTGCAAGTGAAGCTCCCCCATGCAGTATGAGCCTGAGTGATAGTTTGGGGAAGAATCCTGATATCATGAATGATCTCCAGACTAAGCTTTCTCATCTACCTCCCGAGGAAAGGCAGGAGTTTTCGGCATTACTGCAGGAGTACCTGCAAGTGTTCCGTGCCACTCCAGGAAGAACCACTGTGTTGATGCATGATGTCGATGTTGGAGACGCAAAGCCAATTAAATTGCCTTCTTACCGTGTGAACCCAGTGAAAGTTCCTCTCATCCAGAAGGAGCTTGGCTACCTATTGGACCACAAGATGATTGAGCCCTGTCAGAGCGAGTGGAGTTCTCCTGTCACTCTAGTCCCTAAGCCAGGTGGGTCACAGCGACTTTGCATTGACTACAGACGTGTTAATCAGATAACTAAAACAGACACTTACCCTCTCCCTCGTGTGGAGGGTTGCATGGACAAGATCGGAAAGGCTAGGTACATAAGTAAGTTTGATTTGTTAAAGGGATACTGGCAAGTACCTATGACTGAACGTGCTAGGGAGATCTCATGTTTTGTAACACTAGGAAAGAAAATGTTATTGCAGATTGCTTATCTAAACTTTAGACAGATTGTTTTAGAGTAATAAGAAATTTCCTTTGTAAATTTCTTTTTCTTTGTGGGGAGGTGTTACATAGCCTATGATTTCATCATCCTTTGTGTAATTCTAACGTACAGTGTGCTGCCTGTTTGATCACGAGCGTGTTCTGCCTCAGTCCCCCGCTTCTACCGTTATAGTAGAGTAAGTCGTCCTTTCTGTTGTTCAGAGCGGGATTGTCAGCTCTTTGTCCCCTAGGCTTCATTTGCGCGTCCTTCTTACAAGTTGTATCAAGCTCTGCTGGCCCCTATATAATGAGCTCAGTCTCTGCATTATTGCCAATTAGATCTGCTCCTCATTTTGTTCACAGCTCTGTCCTCCCCTGTACAGTTATTGTTGTGAGTGCTCAGGAAGTCTTCAACCATCTAGCAGCTGTGTAATTTGAGTATAACTGTTGTTGCATTTTTTTCTTGTGCTGTGTAGCATAGGGTTAATTCTTAGGCCTAGTAAGGTTTTTTGTAATTCATATAAGGTTCTTTTTGTCAGTCATTTTTGATAATAGTGTTTTATCTGTAATAATTTATCTGGCATTAACTGAGCATTACCCAGTGTATTTTCATTTTATCAGGGCTGAGTTAGATAAATTTACTCTTGCTAATTTCGTGTTAATAGAGGCTATTGCAGTTAACCATATATTTAACCTGTTTTTTGCCATTACATTATCCTTATGAGTCCTGAATATTTTGTTGTTAGTTTGAGCATTAAACTTTAACTTGTAATTTTACCTAACTCTTTTGTTTTGAACCTGGAACTTTACGGGACAGTAGTGATTTTTAGTATTCTCACTTAAAGTGTACATTATCTTTCTCTGTTCCGTAACAATATATATATATATATATATATATATATATATATATATATATATATATATATATATATATATATATATATATATATATATTATTGCTGGATGGGGGCGTCCATCATTCACTCACACAATGTAGAGGTGCCATATGATCTCTACACTAAGTGACAAGCGAAATGGTTTCCTCTACCCAGGAAAACAATTACTACGCTGGGTGGTAACCATATAACTGGTGCTTCTGGCAGGGTTAAGTGTCCCCCAGTTTCCCCTATCCCAGTGTTTCTGAAAGTGTGGTCCGTGGACCCCCAGGAGTCAGTGGAACGTTCCAAGGTGTCCGCATGGTAATTTGAGCATTAGATAATACATACAATAGTAAACAAACCGTAAAATGTAAATTGTAAAATGAATAATGTTATGACAGTTATGTGAAGTAAAATTTGAACAGTTATGTTCAAGTTAAGCCATTAATAAATAATTCAGTAACAATTTTAGGACATTATAGCCTAGAAACACTTTTAAACTCAAGAGATAGGGGTAGGAAGGAAATCTCATAATTAAGGGTCCACCACATGATTAGTTGTAATAAAACGGGTCCGCTGAACGAGAAAGTTTAAGAACCACTGACCTATCCAAAATCACTTAATCATGGCAGTTGTTTTTGAGAGCCTCAGAAAACCCAATACCTGCCCAGGGTCCCAAACAAGTGAGCTAATTCGTATGGCTATGTGAAATGTGAGAGATGTGAGTGAGAAGAGAAAGAGGGTGGAAATGATGAATGTGTTCAAGAGTACGAGATATGCCGTGATGGCATTGTGTGAAACGAAGATGAAAGGGTGAGAAGTGTAGGAATGGGAGGGTGTGAAATGTGTAAGATCGGGAACGAATGGGAGAGGAAGGGAGTTGCTTTGTTGATGAATGAGGTGTGGCAGAGTGGAATGAGAGACTACAAATGTGTCAGCTCGAGGTGTATGTATGTCAAGTTCATGTTTGAGAAGGTGAAAGTGGCAGTGATTGTTGCATATGCACCGTGTGAGGACAGGAGAGAAAGACAGGTTTTGGGATGAGCTGGATGAAGTAGTGGGAGAAATGCCCAGGAAGTATAAAGTGATCGTAATGGGGGATATGAATGGAAGAGTAGGCACTGGTCCTGATAATGACATAATGGGTTGTAATGGAGTACCAGGAGAAAATGATAAAGGGAAGCGACTGAAGGATATGTGCTAGGAGAGGAAGTTGTGCATTTGTAACTCGTATTTCAAACACAAAGATGCACATAAATATACATGGTATAGAGGGAATGAGGATCGTGCTAAAAGAAGCCAGATTGATTACGTGCTTGTAGAGAGGTTGATATGGGGAAAGGTTGCTGATATGAGGGCCGTGAGAGGATGTTGTGGAGGACTGTCAGATCATATGATTGTGGTATGCGAGATCCAGCTGAGAGGAGTGAGGTGGATCAGGAGAGAGAGGGGCCGTCAGGAAATAAGACTGAAAGTTGAGAAGTTGAGGATCAAAGAAATAGCAGATGATTACAGGACCATAGTAGAGAAGTTAGAAAAAGTGAATTGGAATGAAATGGATCTGGACAGCCTGTGGAATGCATATAGGGATTGCTTAGTTAGAAATGCTAAAGTGGTGTGAGGTAAATGATGATCTAGGAAGAAAAATGAATGAGAGCTACTCAGAATAAAGTTATTCTGGAAAGATACGCGGAAATGTAGAAGTGAAAGCGGCAAGAAATGTGCAGGTGTGAATGATGTAGGTGGTAGATTATTAACTCATGCGGATGAAGTAAGGACCAGATGGAAAGAATATTCTGAAAGCCTGATGGATGGGAATAGAGAGACCAGAACAACTGTAAACATTATTGTTTTGGGGTGTGTGCAGAGAAGGAATGCAGTGCCAGGAGATGTGACACTCGCACATGTGATGAGTGCTGTGAAGCGGCTGAAATATGGGAAAGCAGTTGAGGTTGATGAGGTATATGCAGAGATGCTTAAGTGTATTGGAAAGAGTGGAATGAAGTGCTTGTTGGAGATATGTAAGAAGGCATGGATGAGAGTAACTGTGCCTGAAGAGTGGAAAAAAGCTGTGATTGTACCTCTGTACAAAAAAAAAAAAAAAAAAAAAGGTGAGCGAAATGAGGGCAAGAATTATCGTGGTATAAGTTTATTGATTGTATTAGGGAAGGTATATGGAAGAATTATCATAAAATAAGAGAGATATCAGAAGTCCTAGTGAGTGATGACCAGGGTGGCTTTAGGAGTGGCAGAGTATGTGTGGATCAAATAGTTGCAGTGAGACAGATAGAACAGAAGGCTTGTGAGAAGGACCATAAGGTGTTTATGGCATTCATGGATCTGGAAAAAGCACACGACAAAGTGGGCAGAGAAGGATTGTGGAAAGTTTTCCGCATGTACGATGTAGATGGTAAGCTGTTAGGTGCCGTCAAGAGTTTTTGTAATGGTAGTGAAGCATGTGTAAGAGTTAATGGGCAGCTAAGTAAATGTTTCACGATTAGGGTGCGCGTGAGACAAGGTTGTGTGATGTCCTCATGGTTGTTCAATATATAAAAATAAACATAGGCTATATATATATATGGGGTGACGAGAGAAGTAAAAACACGAGTAATGGAGAGAGCGATGACTTTGGTAATGAATGGTGATGGCTGGAATATTTCAAATTTATTGTATGCTGATGATGCAGTACTGCTTGCAAGTACCGGACAAGAACTTGGTAGGCTAGTGGAGAGTTTTGCTGATGTCTGTGAGCGTCGTGCCTTGAGAGTAAAGGTAGAAAAGAGTAAAGTGACGGTTAGTGAGAGGGATGGTGACTGCCAGTGTGATGTTTCAGTGAATGGAGAGAGACTGGAATTGGTGAGAGAGTTCAAATACCTGGGTACAGTGGTAGAAAAGAGAGAAAAATTTGCAAAGTAGAGTGATGCGAGGAAGAAAAGTAGCTAGTGCAATGAAGGCCTTGATAAGAAACAAAGGCTTGAATGTTGCAGCTGCACGAGGCTTACGTGAAAGAGTGTTAGTGCCAACTTTAACACATGGATGTGACACTATGGTGTGGCATGAAAATGAAAAGTCAATAGCAGGTGTTGTGGAGATGGGACTGCTGAGGAATTTATGTGGAGTGCAGGGGGTGGATAGGATACGAAATAATGTGATTCGTGAAAGCATGTGAGGTGATGTGTGGGGTAAAGAGAAGACGAAAGGGGTTGCAAGGAACAATGGATGTGAGACTAAGGTTTGGCATGAAAATGAAAAGTCAGGAGTAAGAGAAGTGGAGATGGGACTGCTGAGAAATTTTTGTGGAGTACAGAGGGTGGATAAGATACGAAATAATGTGATTCGTGAAAACATGTGACGTGGTGTGTGGGGTAAAGAGAAGACGAAAGGGGTTGCAAGGGACAATGGATGTGAGACTATGGTGTGGCATGAAAATAAAAAGTCAAGAGTAAGAGCAGTTGAAATGGGACTGCTGCGGAATTTATGTGGAGTACAGAGGGTGGATAGGACACGAAATAATGTGATTCGTGAAAACATGGAAGGTGGTGTGTGGGGTAAAGAGAAGACGAAAGGGGTTGCAAGGAACAGCATGGTGGAATGAAGGGGTCAGGCAGGCTGTGGCACAAAAGAATAAAGCATATAATGAATGGATGAGAAATAGAGGCATGGAAGAAGTTGAGAGATGGAAGAGAGAGTTGTATGTAGAAAGGAAGAGAGAGGTGAATAGATTAGCAGGAGAGAGTAAGAAGAGAGTGGATGAGGAATTTGGAAGGAATTTGAATGTAAAGTGGAGGGAATGTAAGAAAATGATCTGGAAGGAGGTAAATAGAGTTAGGGTGGCAATGAAGTCAGTAGGGAAGTGAAAGATAAAATTGGTAGATTACTAGTGGAGACAGGAAAAAAAGTGAGCAGATGGAGAGAACACTTTAAGGAATTGTTGAACACAGAGAATGAAAGTAATGCGAGTATAAGTGGCTGGGGAATGGCTGTGAGAAGGAGGGATGTGAGAGGGGAAGGAGAAATCAGTTGGATGGAGGTTGTGGAAGCAATGAACAAAGTCAAAATGGGGAAAACCCCAGGAATTGATGGAGTGTGTGGTGAAATGATGAGGCATGGGGAAGAGATAGTAGTAGAATGGATGTGGAAGATGTGCAGATTGGCCTGGGAGGAAGGTAGAGTCCCGGAGGATTGGAAGTCAGGTATAATTATTCCCTTGTACAAAGGAAAAGGGGAAAAAGAAGTGTGTGGTAATCATAAGGGCATTTGTTTTCTTAGTATAATAGGAAAAGTATACGGTGGGATACTTATTGACAGAGTTAGGGAAAGAACAGGGAAATTAGTTGCAGAAGATCAGGGGGGTTTTAGGAAGGGAAGAGGTTATGTAGATCAGATATTCATTCTTAGATCTCTAGTGGAAAAGATTCTAGAGAAGGGAAAAAAGTTGTATGCAGCCTTCATGGATTTGGAGAAAGCATATGACAGGGTGAATAGACAAGGATTATGGAGTATTGGAGTATACTGTGTATATATATATATGTATATATATATATATATATATATATATATATATATATATATATATATATATATATATATATATATATATATATATATATATATATATACATATATATATATATATATATATATATATATATATATATATATATATATATATATATATATATATATATATAGTTATTTATTTATATAGATAGATAGATAGATAGATAGATATCACGTCCTCAAAGCTAAATACAGAGTTATGCTTTATCCACGTATACTGTATCTGTTTGTGTGTATATTGGTGTGTGTGTGTGTGTGTGTGTGTGTGTGTGTGTGTGTGTGTGTGTGTGTGTGTGTGTGTATTTATCTGTATCGTTGTGTGTGCGTGTATATATTTGTTCATGTGGCTATTTGATTTTCTGAATATGCGTGTGTGTGTGTGTGTGTGTGTGTGTGTGTGTGTGTGTGTGTGTGTGTGTGTGTGTGTGTGTGTGTGTGTGTGTGTGTGTGTGTGTTTCTGCCTGCTTGAGTACTTGTTTTTTTTATTCATGGAAGAAGGAACCAAAGGCCAGGAGCTTGCAACGATTGGTCCATCCAAGAATAAAACTAAAACATGATACCAGACAGCGAGATTCATTCTGAGATGCCTAGACACACTTTGTTTGAATGACTGGAGAATATAGGCAGTAGGAATACAGCCAGAGGGAGACAGTTCCAGACCTGACGTTTTGCATACATGTAGGACTGAGAGTAACGGTTAACACTTGCATTAAAAAGTTGGTCAGAAAAGAGATGAGAGTTTGTTACTAAGCAGGTGGGGGAATGCAGGCAGACAGTTCAGAGCAGCAGTGACAACTGAAGCAGCGATAGAAAAGAGATAATGATGCAACTGTGTGGCGAAGAAACAGGTTGAAGGTAGCCAGTAAGAGAATCAACGAAACGAAAAGCCTTTGATTCCACTTTGATAAGAACTGTATGTAGGGTGCTTCCCCATACATGAGTGTTGCACTTTACACAGGGGCGAATGAAACCCGAATATAAAGCCATCAAGTGTGCAGGGGTAAAAAAGGCACCGATTCGGCTTAGCACACCTAATCTCTTCGACGCAGATTTTGCAAGAGAGATAATTTGATCTCTCCAAGACATTTCCCAAGAGAATGAAACCCCAGGTATATTTAAAGATGATGCGGGATTGAGTTGGATATTGTTGAAAATTAGGGGATACTCCTGTAGAAGATTTTGCCGAGTTGATGTCAGAACTGAGTTTTTGGTGCATTAACTCCCTGGCGCCCAGCGTCCAATATGATGGACGGACCAGGGCGTTTTCAGTATTCAGTGAAGACGGGAACCCCGGGCTTCGCGACTTGGAGCAGATAGGCAGAGGGCAGTATGCCTATTACCCGTCCAGTGAAATCCCTCACACAGGAACTCTGGCTACTGATGGGCTAACGACAACAAGATTACTTTTACCTCAAACAGAGATATAAGCCAAGTCAGACATTAGGTGTGCCATAGCCTCATCCCTCGTTTGTTGAAGTAGCTGCTGAGATGGACGCTAAGGGGAGCGAAAGGAAGGTGAAGGGTGGAGTCATTGGCGTATGAATGGATGGGGTTAGATATACAGCTTGGAACGTCATTGGTGAATAGAAGGAAAAGAGTTGGTGATTGAACAGAGCCCTGAGGAAGACCACTATTGACAACTTTAGGACACTGGTTCTCAAACTGGGAGCCATGGCCCCCAACGTGGCCACGGCAGGATTTTATCAGTTACATGTTAGTGTAAGTAGTAAATTAGAGTGTGTTTGTGAAATTGTACTTAGAGTCCTCTTCCCATTTGTCACATATTCATTTGAATCTCGTTTCCTTATCCTTCTACACATAAAAAATAATATGGGCCCATATATGTTATGTACACTATCAGTGACAACCTCGAATCAGTTGACTGACTGAAAGCAAACAGTGATATCCATCCCATTGATGTGTAATAACAGATGCATTATGATTGAGAGTTGTAAGCATTAACACAAATGGAGAGCAAATAAACAGCTTTTTCATCATTATTTGCGAGGGGCTTGAGAGAAAACTAAAAGGGGGTGATGAGGATGTTAAGATCAAAACAAGTGGGGAATGAAATGAAAAAAAAAAAAGAAGAAAACTACTGTTCTAGGAGAAGAAAATGGCCGTCTACAACAGCAGCTACATAATGACGAGAAAGGAAGCTAGAAATGAAGGCACGGGTACAATGACAGAAATCGTGAGAGAGCAGATTGGAAATATAGATATATACCAGACTCGATCAAAAGCCTGTGAGATGCCAAGTACAATGGCAAAGCTTTCGCCGATGACCCGAAAGGAAGATGGCCAGGAATCTGAAAGGTGGGTTAGAAGATTGCCAGTGGAGCTTTGATGGCGGAACCCATAGTGATGATCAGAAAGAAGGTTGTGATAGGAAAGGTGCATTTTTCTTTTTTGGCTAACAATAGACTCAAAAACTTTTGAATGCAGGATGTTAATGCAACTGAGCGATAGATAGAGGGCAGGGAATGGTCACTTTTCTTTGGGACAGGCTGAACGAGAGCAAACTTCAAGCAATAAAGAAAGGTACAAGTTGACAGACAAAGGCAAGAGTTTACCTAAGTAGGATGTAAGCACAAAAGCACAGTTACTGAGGACAATAGGAGGGACCCCATCAGGTTCATATGCCTTGTTAGTACTGAGATCATGGATGCAGAAAATACATGCATTGATGAAATTTCAATTTCATCCATGCAGAAGTCAGAGGAAGTGATGGAGGAGCAGCACCGGAGTATTCTTAGGTAGAGTTACAGGAGAAGGTCCGAGCGAAATGTTCTGCTTTATCAGTAGAAGAAAATGTAGTCATCAGAGTAGAAAAAAAGAAGGGAATGATGGTGAGGTAAAGTCGTTAGAGAAGTTATTGGCAAGGTGTTAGAAAGAATGGGAAGAAATTTAGCTGGAGAATTTAGAGTGTTCAGTACAAATTAAATTATCATTAGCAGAACGTAGAGCAAGCTTAGCACGATTCTGTGCAGAAACATTAACGAGAAAGGAATCAGGGGTGGGTTGGCTCTGATACCTTTTGAAGGTGTTTTCTGTGTTGTGGATTGCATTAGAATAAGCGTGATTAAACCAAGTATTTTTTTTTCCATTAGTCGCAGGATATGAGAGAAGAATGTATACTTCCATGTCCATGAGAATAACCTCTGTCATGCACAAGACACACTCAGATGGCTCTCAGCCATGGAAGCAATAATTATTCTAGGAAAAATCAAAGTAATGCCTGAGGGCCTTCCAATCAGTGGCTACAAATTGCCACAGCCACCGCATCTTGGAAGGGTCCACAGGCGTTACTGGAGTGACAGGAAAGATTTAGGTGAAAAGATTGTGATCAGAGGAGCCCAACGGAGAGAAAAGATTAACAGCATAAGCAGAAAGATTACTGTAAGAAAGAGGTCAAGTATGTCTGAAATTATCTCCAAGAAAGTCAGGGATATAGGTAGGGTGATGTACCAGTTGTTCGAGGCCATTAAGGATAGAAAAGATGTAGGTTTGTTCACCAAGTGGATCAGCAAAAGGAGAGGAGAGCCAAAGGTGCTGGTGAACATTGAAATCGCCAGTGATAGAGATGTCAGAGAAAGGGGAAATTTATTGGATGTGTTCCATCTTAGAATCACTTTTCATCCTCCTTGGGAGTATCATCCTGCTCGACTGGAGTGTTTCTTCTCTCTCTCTCTCTCTCTCTCTCTTTCTGTGAGGGGCGGTGGAGGTGTTTGATGTGGGAATCGTTATCTGTGTACAACTATGTGTAAGTTTTTATCTGTCCACGTGTCTGAGTGACGGCGTGTAATGAGTACCTGTCTGTCTGTGCATGTGTGTGTGTGTGTGCGTGTGTGTATATGTGTCTGTATGTGTGTGTGTGTGTGTGTGTGTGTGTGTGTGTGTGTGTGTGTGTGTGTGTGTGTGTGTGTGTGTGTGTGTGTGTGTGTGTGTCTGTCTGTCTGTCTGTCTGTCTGTCTTTGTGTTTGTACTGGTATGTATCTGTTTGTCTGTTCGTCTGTATGAATAAGTGTCTGTGTTTAGCTGTCTGCATGTATGTCTGTCTGTGTTCTAATCTGCGTGAGTATCTATATATCTTTCTGTGTGTCCGAATGTGAGTGTCTGTGTGTCTGTCCTTTTGTTTATCTATCTCTGTGTGTGCGTCTGTGTGTCCGATAGTGTGTGTGCCTCTGTCAAAGTTTGTGTGCATTGTTGTGTCACCTACTGTGTGTGTGTGTGTGTGTGTGTGTGTGTGTATCTGTGTGTGCTTCTGCGAATGTTTGTGTGTTGGTCTGAGCATTTGTCTGTGTGTACGAGTAGGTCTGCCTGTGTATCTGTCTGTTTCTATGTGTGTCCGTGTATCTGTCTGCGTGTAGGTATGTCCCCTTCTGTCTGTGTGTAGGTATGTCCCCTTCTGTCTGTGTGTGTATGCCTTTTTCTGAGTGCATTTTTGTATGTGTTTGTTTCTTTCTGTGTGTGTGTGTGTGTGTGTGTGTGTGTGTGTGTGTGTGTGTGTGTGTGTGTGTGTGTGTGTGTGTGTGTGTGTGTCCAGCAACGTTGTGGCAATTCTTGAGAGAGAGAGAGAGAGAGAGAGAGAGCATCCCAGTTATACGAGAAACTATGACTTGTTTTTCATTAGTTTTACGACCGATTTCGTCGATCCGCTATAGCTTTATTGGTCAAAAAACGAACACAATTTTGATGCTGGCCGTAGTCTATGCGAAACAAGGCTTACACACACACACATATATATATATATATATATATATATATATATATATATATATATATATATATATATATATATATATATATATATATATATATATATATATATATGTATACCTAGGCTGCTTCCCCCAAGGAAAGGGAGGTAGCAGAGACAGAACGACACACTCCCCATTTACTCATCCATTCAAACACATTCATTCGCATCTTAGCCCCAAAGAGGAGAACGGACGGATCCTCACCGCACCACACTGCACAAGGGTCAACTGCGCAGTGCAATCAGTGACATCCGCAGCAGGGCCCAACAGCAGAGCTGGTTTACCCCTGCCACATCATAACAGACTCATCCCCTTACCCGCACCTGACCTGAAATAGCTGATCAGACCAAATGCGGGAGAATATCCCCTCAGGGCTGTGTCATCACTTATTCATTCACAATTTCTCTCCACCCATTTCTGTCACGCACAGCCACTCTTCCTTGCTCAACAAACATCCCTCTCGCATCCAGCGCTCTCTTCACACTGTCCATCCATCCTACTCGAGGTCTTCCTCTCAGCCTTACACCTCTTACATCAGATCTAGTTATCTTTTTCACCAATTGCTCATTATCCATTCTCTCCATATGCCCAAACCATCGCAACACCCTCTGCTCAACTCTACCAGCCATCTCCCGAACAACTCCAGTTCTCCTTCGCACTTCATCATTCCACACTCGATCCATACGCGTCACTCCACACATACTCCTCCGACACCTCATCTCCATTACATTCAAACTTTTCCTCTCTGCTACACCCATATTCCATGTTTCAGCCCCATACAATGCAGTCGGTACCACAACACCCTCATACAGCCTTCTCTTTACATCCATTCTAAGCGAACGACATCTAAACACTTTTTTCATTCCTCCCAGCACCTTTCCTACTTCATTTATTCTAAACTTCACTTCTGCATCTATTCTTCCATCCACAGCAACATGTGACCCTAAATATTTAAAACGCTGTACCTCCTCAAGCAACTCGCCATTCAAAACTATAGTCATCCCCCTATATATATATATATATATATATATATATATATATATATATATATATATATATATTGCAAGACGCCATAATCCCTTAAGGGGTGGCCATTTGACTTTGAGTTATTGGTTTTATGGGGAGGGGCACTAACCCTTCACCAACCCACTTGTTGACACGTAGGGAGCACTTATGGGTTGGTTATATGGTTACCACCCAGCGTTGTAAATGGTTTCTTGGCTTACAGGAAACCATTTGGCTTGTCACTCAATGTAAAGCTACCTGTAAAGGAAAGAAGAGCAATAAGAAGTGACAGGAAAGATGAGAGATATAGGAAGAGAGGAGGGCAGGCACAGAAAAATAATGATAAAGGATAAGGAAGGAGTAGGCAGCACTACATCAAGTGAGTGGATGATGGTCGCCACCACCTACCACCATTTATATATATATATATATATATAAAGATATATATATATACACATACTATATATATATATATATATATATATATATATATATATATATATATATATATAGATAGATAGATATATATATATAGATAGATAGATAGATAGATAGATAGATAGATATGTATATATATATGTATATATACATTATATATATATATATATATATATATAGAGAGAGAGAGAGAGAGAGAGAGAGAGAGAGAGAGAGAGAGAGAGAGAGAGAGAGAGAGAGAGAGTGGTATATGGGGGCACCCATCATCCACCCCATCTACCCACTTAGCTCCTATCATCCACCCACTTAGTGTAGCGATACTCTGTTTTTTCGGCAGCTCTACATTGAGTGGCAAGCCAAATGACTTCCTGTAAACCAGGAAATCGTTTACAACGCTGGGTGTTAACATTATAACCAACACGTGTTCCCTACGTGACAACAAAACTAAACAACTAACTAAAAATACGAACAGAGAAGCCTCGAACCAGGACTGACGACTGAGGACCAAACAAATGACATGGTACGGATTGCGACATGGCATGTAAGGGATGCAAATGATGAATTGAAAGAGAAAGAAATTGCCCAGGTGCTTGAGGGTGCAAAAGTAGATGTACCGGTATGTGGGTTAACTGAAACTAAATGGAGAGGTGAGAGTGAAAGAGAATGGGTGTATGGATGGGATGTATGGGCGGGAGTGGGTGAGAATGAGAGGGCAAAAGGAGTGTGTATTGCTGTGTGCAGGATGTGGAAGAAGAATATAGAGAGTATGGATCAGTTGGCTCAAGAACTGTGTGGGTAAAATTGAAAGTCGGACTACAAATGTGGGCAATTGTGTGTGCATGCGCCAATGCACGATGATGCAAGCAGAGTAAAAGACAAGTTCTGGACAACTATGGAAGAGTGCATGGAAGTTTGTAAGGAATGGGAGAGTGTTTTTTGCTAGACATATGAATGGAAAAGAAGCGAATGTGAAGGCGGAGGGAGTATATACTGAGTAGGGTGTGCCTGCAGGAGTGGATGAGAATGGCAGTGCTCTAGTAGATATTTGTGCCGGGAGTGGTTTGGTGATAGACAATACCCTTTTCAGGCACAAAATGATCCACAGGTATACGTGTCAAGTGATGAGAAGGGTGGGTAGTGAACAGAATGAATAGAAGGCAATTACTGATCATAATGTATATGGATGATAGAATAAGAAGGTATGAAATGGATGCAAGAGCATATAGAGGTTGGGGGAGTGCAAATTAGGGACCTTGCAATGTTGCCGTGTTAATTTACGTCTCCGGGATATGAGTGCACATCATGTGAGGACGTGACTTCACGTCTCCGGGACGGGGCGGGTTAAGGAAACGCAGTAGGAGATACAGGATTTTTGAGAGTCAACCTATAGAGGAAAATTTCATTGCATGCAAAGAGGCATGGGCTGAGGCAAGGAGAATAATAAGAAGGGCTAAACGTGACTCCTGGCAGTCCTTTGTGTCCATGGTGAATCGATCAACTCCGCTCACTAAAGTCTGGTCCACTATTAAAATACTAAATAATATGTGCCCAAACATCCCTGTGACCACCCTGCAGGTGAACAACACCATCTACGATGATCCCATGGACGTTGCAAACATCCTCACCTGGAGTTTTTCTCATGTTAGTAGCTCAGTCAATTATGACCCGCGTTTCCAACATCATAAACGCATGACTGAGCTACAGATATTGGACTTTGCCACAGAAGACATAGACTCCCTGTGCAATCAAGAGTTTACACTTGATGAACTGCTCCTTGCCCTTAAATCATGTAAAGACACCAGCTGGGACCAGACACCATCAAGTAGGGTATGATCCAGCATCTTAATCAGCACAACCTGATTAACCCGCCCCATCCTGACCACTTTTCCACCACTGACTCCCCCCAATCCCGACCATTTTTGGATTTTTTTTTTTTTTTTTTTTTTTTGGCTCAAACCTCCACTTTTGGTGAGAAACATAGAAAAATCATAGAGAAATCGCTCACCTGAGGTTTAAAATACTCGATACAGGTAGGAGTACCTCCTTACCTTACAGGGTTTTCTAACAGGCTGGCACCAAAGAAAACGAGTTCTATGGGAGGATAACTATTTCACACCACTCATAAACGGTATTTATTTATTTACTTGGTACGAATTTATATGTAGTACGAGAGTATATTGGTTTTCAAGCAGTAATATAGGCATTATAAGCATTGTTTCACTCACTAACTCATCACCATACCTGACCTGTTTTTGCCACAGTACCTGATCATCATTTCTGACTGTTTCTTCCTCTAATGCTATGTAAAGTTTGTCTTCCACATAGTCATTGATTGGGGAATCACTCTGGCCCTGAATTTTGTACCGTGGCATGACATGGCTTTACTGGCCAGGTCACTGATGACAGGTGAATTGCTGAGACAATGGCATGCAGGGGGGGAAGGTCATGCTGAGTAAGGCATTGTTCCTGCCTGGCATCTTGTAGAGGAAGGTGTCACATGTATACGTACCAAAAATCACTTGCGAAAATTGAAAATTGTGCAAATTAGGGACCTTGCAATTGATTCACATTTATGTACGTCAATGGGATTGGCAGTGACAAAACATGTGGACGTTAAAGAACGTCGTCAGGATGCCACGGGTTAAGATGCTAGCACTGTACAATGAGATTTGGGCGTCTTGAATGTTCCCAAACTCATGGCACTTTGCGCACGTCATACCGATACCCAAAGAGGCTGGTCGTCTTATGAATTCCACTTAATTTCATCTAATTGTATTGACTTCTTGTCTATGTAAGGTCATGGAAGAAATGGTTAATAATAGGCTTCTTTTTGTTTTATAGTCAAAGAGTTTGTTAAATGGTCAACAATGTGGCTTCCGTAAATACAGAAGTTCACTAGATCATTTAGTGAATTTGGAGCATTGTATTTCAGAGGCATTTGCCAATAAAGAATTCATGATAGGGGTGTTCTTGGACATCCATAAAGCCCATGATATGACATGGTGACACGGTATACTAATGAAGCTCTATGCTTATGGTTTAAGAGGAAATTTGCCTATATTTCTAACTTCCTGAGGGACAGGACTTTCTCTGTCAAATTGCCCCGTGACATAACATCGGATATATTTATCCAGAAAAATGGAGCGCCGCGGGGAAGTGTGCTTAGTCCCACTTTATTTAGCATTATGACCAATGATATTCTGTCACCAGCTCTCGTCCCGAGGTATCTTAAATATCACTCTGTGCAGACAATTGTCCAATATGGCACTCCTCCCATAATGCACAATTTTCGGCTGTGCGTATTCAAACAGCCCTTGATTTCATCCATCAATGGGCCTTGCAGTGGGGATTTAAGTTTTCCATCCCTAAGTGTGCTGCTGTAGTTTTTGCTAATTGTAATGTACCTAATTTATGCTTAACTTTGGATAATCAGGCGGTACCTTTTTGAAAATTCATTTTTTTTGGGGGGGGAGGGGAATTCATTTTGATTGTTGTTTGAACTTTAAAATTCATGAAAATAATTTGCTTGCTCGTTGTGATAAACCATTAAATGTCCTAAAGTAACTAGCGGGTACTACATGGGGTGCCAACAGAAAATCTTTATTAACCCCTAACCCGCGGGCTTGTTTTGCATGACTTGCGTGTCTCGCAGGCATATTCTAGCTCCGACAGACTCTCTAAAAATATTTGCCAAAAATCAGTTCTTAGTCCTAGAATAATTAAATTACATATGCCTATGGCACATACCTTCAGCTTTCTCCTGGGATGTTTGTTGAACCTTCGTCGAGTACCGTAGGACTTGTGGAGACCTCTGAAGTTGGGTAACGAAGTCTCCACTTTACACTTCCCGACAACCCGTAATATGATTACTACAGCCTGATATTATCACTAGAAAGTCTATTCTATGATTCTCAAATAGTTTGGAATCCATACTCCATAAAAAAAAAAAAAAAACACTGTGAAAGCAATGAAAATTATGAGCGCGAATGACCTTCCCACTTGCACTCGTTCGTCGCTGGTGTTCTGTCATTTATTATTCATAAAAACACTCACACTTTATATTTCTATTACTGTATAACACTTATTTATATATACAGTCTTTATCCATAAGTTTCCTTTAGTAATAGTAGTTTATTATCACTGTAGGCATTCAATTTCTCTTTCAGTAAATTACGTAGCATTCACTTTCTTGTCCGTTGAGAGTGAATCTGTCACCTTCACTTCCACTTTCATAACTCATAGTATTCATACATACTGGAGTGAAGCTTTCACTTTCATTACTCCTAGTATATATACTCGTATTCTTATATTACTACTCATTTACATTTCTCTTAACATTCTCTATTTTATTTGCATTATTTACATTTCTATTTTATTTACACTGTGTTATGCACTGTCACTTGCTATAACTGTTTTCCACTGTTCACTTATATTTACATTCATTGCTTTCACTTGCTGTTTACACATTATTTACATTTCCACTTGCATTGTTTTATTTACCAGAAAGATCGTAGTCACTATCATTTTCATTGACAAATTAGCCAGTTGACATTCCACAGCAGTCACTTAGCCTTTTACCTCTTTCCACATGAGGTTTAGTAGGGGTAGAGGTCACAGGGCCCTTTTCATGGGGCTAAAAACCGGCGGTATTGGACAGGCACGAATCCAACATGCTTTCACCTTGAAAGACGACAGTAAACTGAATACAGCGTGGTGACCTAGCCGCCTAGGGGGAGTGCAATGCTGCCAAGGTCAGCTTGGTGACAGCTGCTAATATATATGCCATGAAATGATTGGCAGGAAATCTAGACAAGACATAATGAATTAGGTAGATCCAGGTGAATGTAAATATCACTTAGGCTTCTCCCTTCCTTTCTTATATATATTTTTATTACGAGAATAGATTATACGGCATATTTCAATGGGAAATAAACAGCAAAAATTAGTGAACAAGTGCACATGAGGTGTTGACAGGTGATAATTAGTCAATTCCAGGTGTATAGCACTATCACTTACCTTATTTCTTTTTTGTATATACTATTTGGCATAAGAATAGGGCATAAGGCTTACTTCAATAGATGAAATCAGTGGAAAATTCCAGGGAAGATTTATTTAGCATAGCACGGCTGGGCAGGCGAGAGGAGAGGGTAATGGAGGGGAGGTAGGGAGGGGAGTCAAGAACTGGGAGAAATGGCTAAATTGTCAACAATGGATGGGAGTACAGATGAGATTAGGAGTGACGACTAGTGTTGGACATTGGCAGTACTGATAGATGATACAAGCCACCACTTGAAAGCCTGGGCAAATTGAAAATAACACAGAATCACAAAAGTGACACCCCACGGTATGATCTCTTGCTCCCAAGCGTCATGAAAGTGACTCCCCGCGGTTAAGGGGTTAATTGTGTTTAAGTCCCTTATTCGAACGAAGCTAGACTATGGCGCACAGGTGTATGGCTTGGCATCTGATGCCACGTTTGGAAGGTTGGATATATTCCAGAATAAATGTTTGCGAATGTGTCTTGGAGGCATCCAGTGTACCGGTGTAGCTCATATGGAAATGGAGGTGAATATGCCTCCCCTCCATATTCATCAAAACCATCTGGCCTTAGCCTATGGCATATGAACAGCAAGGAAAAGTAATATCAGCAATGTGGCCTGTACCCCCTGTGTCAATGCCACCATCTTATGTGGGGACTGCGTCGGCCACTTGCTGTTTGCCTCCACTTACTAACCCAGGAGCTTGATGTGGACCTCAGTGACTGTGACAAGTTAATGACTAAAAATATACCACCTTGGGAGGCACTTGGCTTTACTGTTGATGTGTCATGGCTCCCAGCACCAAAGACCAATGTGCCGGAGGTGGAGGTCCACCACTTGCTTTAGAATGTCATCGACCGTCACTTGGGGTCCCACCAATTGTACACCAATGGCTCCAAGTCGAATGAATGTGTGGGTGTTAGTGTGTGGTCAACTGAATGTGCACTCATGTATCGGTTGCCAACTCAAACATCTGTGTTTACCTCTGAACTTTTTGCCATTGACAAAGCCATAGACTATGCTGTAACTTCTTGGCATGACTCATTTGTCATATTATCAGATTCCAAATCGGCCCTTCAGGCAATTGCATCATGTACTACGGACTCTAGTGAGATCGAGGGCCGCATTATTAATAAATTGCATCCGTGCGACAAGTCCTTCTCACTGATCTGGGTGCCTGGTCATTGTTGTATTTACGGCAGTGAGCAGGCTGACATACTTGCAAAGTCGGCTGTAGAGCTCAGGGAGTCATGGGATGTTCCTTGTGATCTACGGTCGACTCTCTCTCAAAAAGGAATCAATAAATCTTCTGTGGCAAGGTCAGTGGACCAGACTAAATATTCCAACCTGTAAGGCGTGCCTCGGCGACTGGGATACTGCCAACTGTCCCAGTCGCCTTGAAGAAAAAGTACTGGTGAGATTATGGCTCAATGCCACCGTTATAACACACATGAAACCGTATATGGAAAGATGCTTCCCACCTCACTGTGACATCTGTGATGCGGTGTTATCTATCGGTCATATCATCCTGTGCTGTCGGCGATTTATTCGTGAATGTACGTCACTAATAAATTACTGCAATGCAGCAGACATCCCCTTCACCCTCTCCACCATCCTGAGGGATGGGGACATTGTTATGACTGATAAATTGATGGCTTTCTTGAGAGAGACCAGACTGATCAGAGTGATATGACTTTTTTACTATACGGTTTTTGTTTTTATCGACTGTAAATATGTATATCTTGTAATATTAATTAGGGTTGACAGTTGACATATTTGAAATAGTTCCTGCTTATGACTGATCTATTTCTAAAATTGGTGTCTCCTACATTACACCCAGTTCCTCGCCGGACAGTCACCAACTGGTGGGTGCAACTGTGTAATATAGGACGGTCTTGGGCACTTGCAGTCAATGGTGGTCTGTTGGGCGAGGTACTTCACTTTTTGTACATATTATGTAAATACATTATACCATCCTGTTTAAGTTGTCCTAAATAGGGCCGACAGCTGACGTATATAGAAATGTTCCTGATTCGTGTGGTTCTCTTTCATACAGTGATGTCCCCTATATTAGGTTGTGCCTTGACTGACAGTCGCCAGGTGATGAGTGCAGGTATGTAATGTAGAAAGGCATTACATATCTGCAGTCGATGGTGTTCTATTGATCGAGATATTGTTATCAATATTGTAGGTTTAGTAATTTGTCTTTTTAGGATTTAGTACAGGTTAGTGATTTGTCCATTAGGTTATTAATTTTAGGGATTCTAGGTTAATTAGGCATTTTTTTTTTTACATAATGTAAGATTTCTATCTATCTACCTATCTATCTATAGCCCAACGCCCTAATCCCGCAAAGGGTGGCCACAGACAAAACGCCTCCAAGTCGCTCTGTCACCCACCATTTGACTACCCTCCCCCCAACTCACCCCCCCTCCCTCATATACCTCTCAACTCCATCCCTCCACCTCATCCTCGGTCTACCTCTCCCTCTCCCTCCCTCCACCTCACCTACATACACCCTCTTGGTCAGTCGTTCATTCTCCATTCTCTTCACATGTCCAAACCACCTCAGTGTATTTCTCCTAATCTTCTCAACCACATCCACATCCACCCCACAGTGTTCCTTCACTTCTTCATTCGTCAACCTGTCCCTCCATGTCACTCCACATGCTCCTCTCAAGTAACTCATTTCCACTGCTCTCACTCTTGACTTGTTCCCCTCTTGCAATGTCCATGCCTCGCTTCCATACGTCAGTGTAGGGATCACAATACTATCATGCAGTGACTTCTTAACTTCCATACTCACCTCCCTATTTCTCATCAATGCTTTCAGTGTACCAACAACCTTCCTTCCCTGCTGTACCCTTTCACGCACTTCATCCCCCAAAGTTCCATCCCTACTCATCACATTACCCAATTACTTGAATGCACTCACATTCTCCATATCCTCACCATTCAACCTCACTGCACACTCTGTTACTTCATTCCTCTCAAACACCATAACTTTACTTTTGTTTACATTAACTTTCAGATTCCTCCTCCTACACACTGTCCCAAATTCATTCATCAAACCTTGCAACTCCCCTTCATCTTCACTCAACAGTACTGTATCATCAGCAAACAGCAACACCCGAAGCTTCCAAATCTCACCATCATTCATTACAGCCACCCCCACATCCACTGCCCTTCCCTGCTCCTCCTTTACAACCCCATCCATGTATATATTAAACAGCCATGGAGACATCACACAACCCTGTTTCAGTCCCACATTGAGATCAAAGAACTCACTCAGCTCACCATGCACTCGCACCGTAACCCTAGCTCCCTCGTACATACTCTTCACAGCACTCAACAATTTCCCCTCCACTTCATATATTCTTAATACCTTCCACATACCTTGCCTATCTATTCTATCATAAGCTTTCTCCAAGTCCATGAAGGCAGCATACACTTTCCTTCCCTTCCCTAGATACTTCTCCACTAAACATCTTAGAACAAATATCTGATATACACACCCTTTTCCCTTCCTAAATCCCCCTTGTTCTTCTCCAACTAGCTCCTCTGTCATATGCCTAACCCTATCAATGAGTATTCTACCATATATTTTACCAGTCACACTAAGTAGGCAAATACCCCTATGGTTACCACATACTTCTCTCTCCCCTTTTCCTTTGTATAAAGGAACAATTATACCTGATTTCCAGTCCTCTGAAACCCTTCCCTCTTCCCAAGCCAATCTACACAACTTCCATATCCACTCCACAACAATCTCACCCTCATACCTAAGCATTTCACCACACACTCCATCAATTCCTGGGGCCTTTCCCAACTTAATCTTCTTCATTGCTTCCACTACTTCCGCCCTACTGATCTCTTCCTCCCTCCTCTCATCTCTTCTTCTTCCAGCCATTCCCCAACCACTTATACTCGAACTGCTCTCACTCTCTACATTCAACAAATCCTTAAAGTGCTCCTTCCATCTCCTCAGTTTCTCTCTCTTCTCCACCAACAATCTATTATTCCTGTCTTTCACTTCCCTACTATTTCCCCTTTCACACTGGCTTACTTTCTGTACCTCCTTCCAAAACAATTTCTTACTCTCCCTCCATTTCACACTCAGATTCCTCCCAAACTCTTCATCCACTTTCTTTTTACTCTCCTTCACCAGTCTCTTAACCTCCCTTCTCCTGCTCACATATACCTCTCTCTTCTCTCTCTCATCTTCTCACCTACCTCTACTCGCTAACCATTCACTATATGCCTTCTTCTTTTGTTCCACAGCTCGTTTCACCTCATCATTCCACCATGCTGTCCCTTGCACACCCTTGCATCTCCTCCTCACTCCACAAACCGCCTCACACGCTGCGCCTATCTCTTCCATGAATGTCTTACATACGTCTTCCACCCCTTCCATCTGCTCTAGCTCATACCTTCCCAATCTTTCTTCCACTATGCTCTTATACTCTGTCATTTTCTCACTATCTTGCAATTTCTCCACTCTTCTCACAGGAGTTGCTTCTTCCTGTCTTCCCCTTCGTCTCCTCAACCACTTTCTTTGCAGCTCTACCTTGGCCATCACTAAGTGATGGTCCAAGACTCTATTCCCCCACCCTCTCCACACTCTTGCATCCAACACTTCTCTTCTCACTCGCTCATCCACACACACGTAGTCTATCATTGCCTTTCGTTCAACAAGTTCACCATCCATCCTCCTCATTACTCTCCATGTATACCGGTGGATCATCTTATGCCGAAAGTAGGTGTTAGCTATTGCCAACCCCTTTCCAGCACAGATGTCCACCAAAGCACTTCCATTCCCATCTACGTCAGCTGGCACACCCCACTGACCAACCACTCCATCCACTCGTACATTCCCAACTTTGCCATTCATGTCTCCAATCAACAGCACTCTCTCGCTCCTCTCAAACTTGTCCATACACGCTTCTACACTCGCCCAAAACTCATCTTTCACTCTTGCCACTCGATCCTCTGTCAGGGCATACACACATACAATCGCCCACGCTTGTATACCTACTTTCATCCTCACCCATACAATCCTTGCACCCACTGTTCCATACTCTCTTATATTCTCCTTCCACTTCTTGCTTATCATCAGACATACTCCCTCTCTTGCCCTCTCATTTCCATTGACTCCTGCACATATACCTAAACCATATTCCCATTCTCTAACCCTTTCACCTGGCCATTTAGTTTCAGTCAATCCACATATATCCACTTTTGCATCCTCAAGCACCTGAACAATCTCTCTTTCACTTCATCATTCACTCCTCTCACATTCCACGTTCCCACCCTAAGAACGTCCTTTGTCCGTTCCTTAGTCGTCAACGTATGGTCCGTCCGGGTCCGAGGTGCTTTATTTGCTTTTTTAGTTAGTTCTTTTTACGGGGTGGGGCACTAACCCACCACCAACCCTTTTAGTCACGTCATACGACAAGCAGGGATACTGGGGGAGTATTCTTGAAACCCCCCCTACCCCCAGGGGTAAGATTTTAAAAGAAATTTAAAAAAACAAAAGGTAAAAATAAAAATAAAAATACAAAAATAATAAATTCAGTAAAAAATTATTATATATATGTACATGTGTATGTGTGTATGAAAGTGTGTATATATATATATATATATATATATATATATATATATATATATATATATATATATATATATATATATATATTATTACGATGTTGTGACCAAGATTCCACAGTCCATGAATTCCTGCAAGCGTGTTATCACCTGCCGGGATCTCGTGGTCGTGGAGGAGGATGACATTGTAAAGGAATTGGCTCAGCAAGATGTCATAGATGCCCATTTCATAACTAAATTCTCGGAAGGCAGGAGGACAAAGACAGCCACTGTTGTCCTGACGTTTGGCAAAGTTTCTTTACCTTCCAACATCAAATTGGATACGAAATTCTTAACGTAAGACCAAACATCCTGAACACACAGGGTTAGACCTATATACAAACTTGCAGGAAAGGTCTCTGCATCAATTTGTAAATTATCCGACACGTGGAGCTATTATCCTAGGTCTTGTCTTAGCTACATCACAAAATGTAGTGAGTAATGTTATTGTAGGAGAAGAATTTAGTACAAGTGATCATCGCACACTTACATTTAACATTAAATTCAGTGAAGACAGTGCCAAGGCCAGTTGTGAGAAAGTGCCCGACATTAAGAGAGCAAATTTTAAGAAATTAACCCCTTAACCGCGGGGCGTCACTTTCGTGACGCTTGGGAGCAAGGGATCATACTGCGGGGCGTCGCTTTTGTGATTCTATGTTATTTTGAATTCACCCGGGCTTCCAAGTGGGGGCTTGTATCATCTATCAGTACTGCCAATGTCCAACACTAGTCAGCACTCCTAATCTCATCTGTACTCCCATCCATTGTTGACAATTTAGCCATTTCTCCCCGTTCTTGACTCCCCTCCCTACCCCCCCTCCATTACCCTATCCTCTCACCTGCCCGGCCGTGCTACGCTAAGTAAATCTTCCCTGGAATTTTTCACTGATTTCATCCATTGAAATAAGCCCTATGCCCTATTCTTATACCAAATAATATATACAAGAAAGAAATAAGGTAAATGAGAGTGCCATACACCTGGAATTGGCTAATTATCACCTGACAACACCTCACGTGCACTCGTTCGCTAATTTTTGCTGTTTTTTTCCCCTTGAAATATGCCATATAATCTATTTTCGTAATAAATTTACATATAAGGAGGGAAGGGAGAAGCCTAAGTGATATATACATTCACCTGGAACTACCTAATTTATAACGTATTGTCTAGATTTCCTGCCAATCATTTCAGTGAAATACATAGCTGTTTCAAGAGCTACGTTGGTAGTACTGAATATCCCCTAAGTAGGCCCCTACCCGGGCTGGCCCTCCTTTATCAGTTCTCTCTCATCTTCCGAAGAGGAGGTACGGCTCATCCTCTTGCTGACTTCAGGGCCTTTTTCACCCCCATGCAAAGGGCCCTGTGACCTTTACCCCCTACTATACCTCGTGTGGAAAGAGGTAAAGGGCTGACAATTGATAAAAGAGTGACTACGATCTTTCTATTGAGTAAAACAGTGCAAGTGGAATTGTAAACAATGTGTAAATAATGTGTAAACAGCAAGTGAAAGTAATGAATGTAAATATACGTGAACAATGGAAAATAGTTTTATAAGTTACTTCAAGTGACAGTGCATAACACAGTGTAAATAAAATAGAAATGTAAATAACGTAAATAAAATAGAAAACGTAAATAGAAATGTAAATGAGTAGTATTATAAGAAAACGAGTATATACCCTAGGAGTAATGAAAGTGAAAGTTTCACTATAGCATGTCTGAATACTATGAGTTATGAGAGTGAATATGAAAGTGACATTCACTCTCAATGCTAGTATACAGGACGAGAAAGTGAATGCTACGTATTTTACTGAAAGAAATTGAATCCCTACAGTGACAATAAACTAATACTACTGAAGGAAACTTATGGATAAAGACTGTAGATATATATAAATGTTATATAGTAATAGAAATATAAAGTGTGAGGGGTTTTATGAATAATAAATGACAGAGTACCAAGAGCGAACTAGCACAAGTGCGGCGGTCATACGCGCTCATAATTTTCATTGCTTTCACAATGGTTTTTTTTTTGGAGTATGGATCCCAAACTACTTGAAAATCATAGAGTAGTGTTTATAGTGTTAATATCTGGCTGTGGTAATCATATTACGGGTTGTCGGGAAGTGTAAAGTGGAGACTTCGTTACCCAACTTCAGAGGCGTCCACAAGTCCTACGGTAACCGACGAAGGCTTAACAAACATTCCAGGAGAAAGCTGAAGGTATGTGCCATAAGCATATATAATTTTAATATTCTAGGACTAATAACTGATTTTTGGCAAATATTTTTTGAGAGTCTGTCGGAGCCCGAATAACCCCGCGGCACACGCAAAACATCGGTAAACATGCCCGCGGTGTAGGGGTTAAAGGCAATTGCAGGTGCAGGTGATTGGCATCCCATTGTCGAAACTTTAGATATCAATGACGCGTGGAATTACTTTACAGAAACTCTCAACAGTGCCATCAGATTATGTATTCCAATGCGCTGCAGAAGGCCCGCCAAAAATTCTAAACCCAAATGGTGGAACTCCAACATTAAACATTGTCTTGAAGCAAAAAATCTTGCATATAAGATTTTAATACCACAGAGTCAAAGTGATAAAAATAAATACGATGCCTTTCAACGAAAAGCCAAAAAGTTTATTAAACGCAGTAAGAAAAACCTTGAGACACATATTGCAAGTATCAGTAAATCAAATCCCAAAGAATTTTTCAGTTACATAAGAAGCAAAATGGTATTAACTCCGTCAATTGGTCCCTTAGTAACAAATAACGGAGAGCACTCTGATGATGAACTATGATGGCGAAAATTCTTAACACTTTGTTCGCGTCAGTATTTACAACAGAAAATATACACACAATTTCTACTGTTTCCCTCATTCCTATAGAAGAGGGCAACATAATCACTGACATTACAGTTAGCAATCACAACGTACTGTTTGCAATAAACAAATTAAAAGAAAATAAAGCATCAGGACCAGACAAAATATCGCCACGTGTATTGAAGGAACTACAGAATGAAATATCAAAGCCTTTAGCTGAACTTTTTAACTTATCACTTAAGAGCAGTAAGGTGCCACATGAATGGAAGCTTGCTAACGTAACCCCAATATTCAAAAAAGGCAAGAAAGCCCAACCAGAAAACTACCGCCCAATTAGTTTAACATTGGTGGTTTGCAAATTGCTTGAAACTATTATCAGAGACAAGTTTGTAAAACACTTAGAAACAAACAATTTCATTAAAGATTCGCAACATGGTTTTCGGAATAATTGCTCTTGCCTCACGAATCTGCTGGACTTTTTCAATGACATACTGAACATGTATGACGAGACTAAATCTGTTGATGTGGTCTACCTCGATTTTTAAAAGGCTTTTGACAAAGTTCCACACAAAAGACTCCTTCAGAAGCTAAAGGCACATGGTTTCAGCGGCAGTGTTCACGGGTGGGTAGAAGATTGGCTCACCGGACGAAAGCAAAGAGTTGTAATAAACGGAAAAGAGTCAGACTGGATAAACGTTACAAGTGGAGTGCCGCAGAGTTCAGTGTTAGGTCCTATTCTTTTCATACTATATGTAAATGATATTGACAAAGGATGGTGTTGTAAGATTTCAAAATTTGCTGATGATACTAAAATAGGTAACAGAGCAGATACAGCACTGCAAAGACAAGCAATTCAGAGAGATCTTGATCAATTGTTTAACTGGGCCCAAGTCTGGCAAATGGATTTCAATATTAATAAAGGCAAAGTGTTAAACATTGGCAGTAAAAATGTAAGAGCAAGTTATAGCATGAATAATGTCCAACTTGATAGGGTAAACCATGAAAGAGACTTAGGAGTTATAATAACAAATGATTTGAAACCAAGCAAACAATGTACAGAAGCTGTGAAAAAAGCCAATAAATTGATTGGAATCATAGGCAGTGCATTTGAATATAAATCCGATAATATTGTTCTCACTTTGTATACAGTAATTCATTAGTACGCCCGCACTTGGAGTATTGCATTCAGTTTTGGTCACCGTATTATAAAAAGGATATGGAAAAGCTTGAAAGAGTGCAGTGAAGGATGACAAAGATGATACCCAGATTGAGAAATAAACCGTACGAGGAACGTTTAGAAGCCCTGAATCTCTTTACCCTAACAAAACAGAGGATACGAGGAGACTTAATTCAAGTATTCAAGATATTCAAAGGACACGATAACATGGCTGTCGATAAATACTTCACAGTTGATCACTCGATTTACACTAGAGGCAATGGGCATAAAATAATTGGCAAACGATTCCAGTCACATGAAGCTAAGCATTTCTTCTTTAATAGAGTTGTAAAAATATGGAATAAAGTTCCCTCCAACGTAATAAACTGGATACATATTTGGCATCCAACCCCCAGCTTAATATATATACTCCTGAACAAAACACTTGTGTATGTATAAATTTCTATTTTATTTTATTTTAGTTTTTTAAAGCCTGGATCAATTTATTAAATACAAATATAGTATATGCACAGCCTAGGCTATGCACAGATAGCCCTGAGTTAACGGTCACTACTCATACTTTCGACCTGTGATGGGCTGTGGATCACTGAGGCTCTCTGTTCATTACGTGGCCACCATCGGGATTTTTTTAATGTACCAGGGGTCACTGCTTGAGGAGGTGACCTGTTTGCTTGTCCTGCATGGGAAAGTTCCTAGTCTCAGTGGAATGAATGGAGCTGGGGCCTGATTGACTGCTGCCTACCTTAATAGCAACAGGCAAGGCTGCCTCACCACCCCTGAATATCCACACTGTGCACTGTGCAATTTCCACACTGTGTCCGCAGATGCCCCATCAACTTAACTTACCCGTACATAGTGCCATGCATTAGTTATTTATTCATTTTATTATTCATTGTACTTTACTACTTTTTCTTTCAGGTTATTCATACTGGTAGCTTATAGATAATGTATTATAGAATGTAGATTTTCCTTTTCAGTCTTTTCTATGAAATCTCCATGTCAGTTTTTCCATGGTGCATGGTGGTTTTTCTCATTTTTTCCTGCCAGTTTTAACTGGAGGGTTTGGAGGCGGGGGGAGCCTTCTTGCTTTACTATCCTTATCCTTCAGCATGTAGAGTTAGATCTTGTAGTCATAGTCTACTCTGTAACAAACATCCTCGTAAGGACCAGAAGGTCTGTTGATGTTTGCTTTCCTTTGTACTCCTCTGTTGTGCAAAATGTCAGATTTATGGACATCACGAAAAGACTTGTCGAGCTTCAAACGCGGTGTGTGGCAAGTGTGCGGCTGTAGGCCACTCTGCTGACAATTGTACATCAGAGACTGAGTGTTGCTTTCATTGACAGGGTGCTCACTCCACTTCCTCTAAGGTTTGTCCCACGTGGAAGGAGGAGAAAGAGGTCTGCACAGTGAAGGCAACTGAGGGCATATCCTTTTGCAATGCTAGGAAGAAGGTGGAGTTGCATGCAACTCCCAAGCCTAATGTCTCCTATGCATCGATGGTTGTGTCCCGTCCCATGATATGCATCGTGGAGACACAGACTGACATTACTTTTGCTCCTCATCCCCCACACCCAACCTCTCAATCTCGCCCTCCTGTACGCTCCAACTCTCTTACGGACATCTCTGTCACTACTTCCTACTCTCAGGCTGCCACTGCTCCTTCGCAGTTGGTGCGGCAAAAACAGAAGTCCATCAAGTCTGATAAGATTAATTTGACCACCCTCAGCAAGCCGGCATGTCATCATGTCCTTCCTGCTCCTGGTCCAGTGAGGAAAAGAAAGGGTAGCTCTTCCTCGGTGGAGTCTGGGAGCCTTATAACTGATGAAAGTATGGAGGTTTCCACCTTGGGGGCATTAAAAAAGCTAAGCACACTGGCTACCCTCCTAAATCTTAAACTGTTGCATTGACTGTGTTACAGTGGACTTACAGGATTCTCGGGAATAAATTACACAATATAGCAATCTTGCTCTCTATACACAGGCCAGAAGTTACTTGTTTACAGGAGACGAGCTTGGTGGATCCTCCTGATCCTCCTCAGTTCAAACACTGCCACTCATATAGAAGATATGATGGTCACGGAGTTGCCATATACACACACAAATCACACCCACTAATGGAAGTGATTCTAAATTCTACTCTGGAAGCTGCCACATGCAGAGTAAAATTTTATAACACATATCAGTCTATTTGCTCTCTCTACTGTCCTCCACATGGTACCAATGATAGTGATGCTTTAAATTCACCATTTGGGACTAAGATGCGAATAAATGTGTTTGAGTGGATGATTAAATTGGGAGTGTGTCGACCTGTCTCGGCTACCTCCGTTTCCTTGGGGGAAGCAGCCTAGATTTATAGACAGATTTGAACATTTGCCTGGAAATAAGTTAGTGTTGGGCGATTTTAATGCCCATCGCTATGAATGGGGTAGCTTGAGGATTGATGGTCGCAGGGAGCAAGTAGCCGACCTAATACCACAGTCCAACCTCTGTCTTCTGAACGATGGTAGAGCAACTCGTGTAAATGATCATACTGGTAGCTTTTCGGCCATTGACTTATCTCTGGCTTCCCCTGGTATACATCGAGATTTCTCATGGGATCCTTATGACGACTCCTTGGGAAGTGATAATTTACCCATCTGTCTTTCTTATACACGCGACATCGTTTCGGACCCTCCACCCCCAAAATTTCACTATAAGAAAGCAGATTGGGGATCCATCTCAAGGATTGCCAATTTAGATATATCTGGGGAGACCATTGATGTTGAGGTCGAAAATGTAACCATTTATATATTACACGTGGCTAGTCCCAAGACTTTTACAGTTCATGCGAAGCATAGAGCACACTGATGGACGCCGGATTGCTGACAAGCATTGAGAAAACACAATAGGATATACAAGATTTTTGATAGTTTACAGAGGAAAATTTCATTATGTGCAAACAGGCATGGGGTGAAGCAAGGAGAATAATAAGAAGGGCGAAACGTGACTCCTGGCAGTCCTTTGTGTCCAAGGTGAATCAATCAACTCCACTCACTAAAGTCTGGTCCACCATTAAATTGTTTAATAATAAATGCCCAAACATCTCTGTTGTAGTGACCCAAAGGGTTTTCTCATTGATATTATGACCGAAATCCCTCTGAGAAGACAGTGTAATTGTTTTCCCTAATTGCTGATGTCAAATTGATGTCATTAGGAAATAAGTCCAAAGTACTCATAGTAATATACTACAGTATGGGAGAGGAGAGAATATTTTAGTTGCTCCATGTAACAAGAAGGAGAACGGGTTTGTTTTACCTATTTTTTTGTTTTAGTAACTAAGAAGGTTTTCCCATCGTTTGTGATACAGTGTGATCTGACAAATTGCGAAGAGTTACTTACTAAGGAATCTGTAACTTTTTCTAATACATAAACCTAATATGGAGCGTGAAAGAACCATGGCTTTGGTTGTTTTGGGTCTGGGGTGGCCTTGAGCGGGTTGTCCTTGTCTGGGAAGTGGTAAAGACTGGCTGTTTGGGCCGCGTCTGTTTCTTGGAATATGTAAGGTAAGATTAATTCTCAATGGCCAAAATTAAAGTAAAATTAACTAATGAGACAGTGGTGTATGGTATATACTGTTAAAGTATCATGCCAGTAACCCAAAACTAGACCAAGCTTTGTTCTTTTCACTCAGGGTGAGGCAGATGAAGCCCCCAGTTTAAAAGACAATAAATAAGGGAACCCGTTTATGTAAGCTATAGTACTTATACCAATATCAGTGAATGTATCATAACATAGAAATGCACTTAACTCTGAAATACGTAGCTAAGCTAAGGAGTAAGATAAGAATACTCAGTGTATGCTCCTTATTTTCCAAAGTAGAGCCAAGCTTGGTTAGACAATAAGTAATATTAAGGATTAAATGTTCCTAAGGATAATGTTGAATTTATAGGAACAGGGTCAAGTGTTCGAGTGTTTCGAGTGCTGGAGGAGATTTACCGAGATTTGGGCCCCCAGAATAGTCAGGGACGGTTTCTAGGCCATGGACTGCCTAGGGAACCACGTCCAAGCAAGGAGGGATAAGTGAATGACTGATGGTGCTGCGATAAGTGGATGATTCATGGTGCTATATTAAGGATAAAGTGGATGTTGTACTTAGCACTCAGTATATTTTTCTCATTTTTTTATACTGTACCATTCTAGTATCAATAAGTAATGTAAATCCTTAATTTGAGTTTCCTTTAAAATTACCTTGTCACAATGATCATGCACTGCACAATTACCCTTTTTTAATTAGTAAGAGGAATTTTAATAATAAGGACTAACCTTGGGTCGAGGATTCCCTGAAGTCTGAGATAAGAGAGAGATTGACGAGAGGGGAATCAATGCAGACACTTAGTCGAAGAAGAAGAAGGTAGGGCCCTTACACTGGTGGCATAGCGGTTGGGATAGTGCAGTTTCATTCACTGTGATAGGTTATTTGATTATTAGAGAAATAATCATGAGTACCCCTAACGTGGCTGGGTGGGAAAATGACCGTAGTGAGGAAAGTCAAGGTGAGGCTGGCACAGGCCAAGTTCAGGAAGAGTGCGCAGGAAGCCAGGTTGACCTAGTAGGAGTAGAAATAGATACCCTGCACAATGATATCCAAGAGCTTACCCAAAATGTGATAATTATGCATGCACAGTAAAATGCGTGGCTTGAAAAACAGTGCCCCCGAAGAATACCATAGTGCCCCCAACGACAGGGCAAGCCAAACACAGCTTAGTATGCCCGACGATGCGCCGACACCCCCACACGGACCCCACGGGGTGGCCGCCACCAGTCACCACCACTCCCGGCAACAGCGACATGTATCAGCCCAGGCCGTGCGCCCCTGTGTCATGCAGCCACCACGTCTCCGCCACCGTAGGAGGAGGACACTACCTTCGCGGAGTGGAATTGTTGAGCCAACTAGGGGTGGAGTTAGAAAAAACACTCCAGACGGCGCCCCTCTGGTAGAGACGATCTATGGTCGCTCTGAAAGTGTTCTGGTAGAGACGATCTATGGTCGTTCCGAAAGTGCTCCGGTAGAGACGATCTGTGGTCACTCCCATCTTCGTGAGACGATCTACGGTCGCTCCGAAAGTGTTCTGGTAGAGACGATCTATGGTCGCTCCCATCCTCGTGAGATGATCTATGGTCGCTCACATCCTCGTGAGATGATCTATGGTCAGGCCAAAAGTTCTCCGGTAGAGACAATCCATGGTCGCTCCCATCCTCGTGAGACGATCTATGGTCGCTCCGAGAGTGTCTTGGTAGAGATGACCTATTGTTGCTCCCTTCCTCATGAGATGATCTACTGTCGCTCCGAGGGTGTGCAGAGAGAGGTGAGTGGAGAGACGTCCCCACGGCAGGAGACTAGAGCCCAGGCTTCCTGTCCCAGAGTGACCCAGACAGGCCTCACAGCCTCCCCTGGTCTCTGCTCCCTACACCTGGCTCTAGAGCAGACGCACCTGACGGACCCCAGTGGAAGTCGCTGCCGCAGCCCTCACCTGTCGGCGCCCCTAGATGCTGGAGACCGCAGCCCACAGTCTCTCTCGGTTCTCCCCAGGACACCCGGGCATGATCTCTCTATGCCCCCACGACGCCGGGACTTATCACAGAGGTTCCTGGAGCTATTCGGCCCCAGTCCCGGGGGGCCACACGCCTGAGCCAAGCCTGGAAGCCACGGGAAGCCCAGGACGCGAGAGGACGCCCTTACGAGTTATCCCGTGCCCTCTTGGCACGCCTCGCATTGGCGGTGCCCCTATCCCGGCAGGCTCGCCGACGACATGTGCCTGCCTATCCCCCTGATGAATACATGTGATATTGTAGCACGAGTGATTTAGGTTAAGTGTGATTTCCCCTAATGTAAGTATTGTGCAGTGATTTCATATAGTGAATATCGGGGTGAATAAGATCACAGTGAGAAGTTAAAGGACGAGAGTGTGGAACAAGATCTGATTGACTATACGTGTGAGTGACATCCCTGTTATACAATTAATAAGCCTGTGCCGCCGAGAGATTCCCCTATAAAGACACCCCCATTACTGTGAAGGAACATTGTGAAAGGAAGTATTAATGGTATTCTCTCCCTCCCCCACGCTACCCATAAATCTTGTTTACAACCCTCTTTCACTCCCATATCTCAAGTAAGTGTAAATCAAGAATAAAATCAATTACCAAAGTCTTTTGGCTAGTGGAAACCATATAAACTTCACGGCTAATATCTGCCGCCCTCCAGTATTACCATAACTTTCCCCTAGCTGTCACAAGTCACACCCCACACCTCCCCTATCTCCTTCTAGTGAGACTCAACCCCCCTCCCGCGCCCCCGCGCACACCTATATTTACTGCACTCCTGATACACTAGGATTGTTTGTGTTGTCATTACTATCAGAGAAGCAAGTGTCCTTCGAGATACACATATCCTAGATAAGGTTTTATATTGCTATATATTGTGCTGTAATATCTGCTGATTTGTCCTGTGTCTGACTGTGGTAATATACGTGTAAAGGTTGTTGCCTAGAGTTTTTGTGTCCTGCCTCTCTTTATTGCACTAAGCTCCGGTCTCAAAAGAGGACCCCGCTCCACGTTAGGTGAAATAGGAACGAGAAGTCGAGCCTAATTTCACCTAGCATTACACACAGCATCTCAAGGAGCAGGCTGAGGCACGTGAGAACACAAAGAAACAAGAAAGCTTAGTTATGGTTTTGGCCAACAAAATGGATTTAATGTTGCAGGCAGCTACTACCTCAAGTGCAGGCCAAGATACTAATCTAGCATTTAATCTACCTGTTACCTCAACCCCAGGGAAGACAGCAGTATTGGTAAATAATCCTCAGGTACAACAGTCTGTTGCAGCTGGGGCCTAACTCTAATGTAAGTCTTATCAAATCTACATTCAACTGTAGTGACATCAAAGAATTATCTCATAATAAGTTGCATGGTATTCAGGCACAGACCGCCATCTGGATGTTTAGACGACAGGTGAAACAGCTGGGAGGAGACGATGATGAGTTGTGTAAGAATAATGCTTTTAACCAGATGGACGAGGAGCTTAATATGTTTGCTGAAGGGAAGTTCCAAAAATGTCCTAATGGTGGAACATTTGAGGATTTGGACAGGGTTTAGGTTGCAATGTCTAGTACACCACGAAATGCTGTTCAGGCTTTTCAGGAATTGAGTAACCTACCCTATTCTCTGGAGGATGATCCCCGGTAGTTTGTGAGTAAGTTCAAGGTGAAGTATAGGGCCATCTGTGCGGCATTCCCTATGGCAGAACCCCCAAATGAGGAGAAAATGTGGAAGGGGATAATTCTGGATAATGTCCCACAGACAATTAGAGCTAGGCTTAAAATTTTTAAAGGAAAAGGCATGACTGAGGAGTTTCTGTCAGAACTCGAGAGTGGCAGAAATTTTATGAGAGCACAGGTCAACAAAGTGGTAGGTAGCTCAGAAAGGGCAGAAGTCAAGCTTTGACCGTGCGAATGGTGTCAGGATGGTAGTAAACATCTCCGTTCTCAGTGCCCAAGGAAACCGCCACCTAGAAGCTGTTTTGATTGCTTGGCCCAGGGGCAAAGACAGGGACATGCAGGGTGCCCTGGAAGGCAGAACAAGGCTAACCCTCCAGGTAATGACCCAAATACCCTAAAGGCATGACATCTGAGTGGCGAAACTGCTTTCAGGTTAAGAAAAAAAATCTAAAGGTAAAATGAAGGTAGCTAAAGAGAAATATGCTATTTCCCCTAGAGCTCAGGTTGATGATGGGAATATTGCTAGCATAAAAAGAAGGGTTGCAACTCCAACTGTGACGATAACAATTAACAACAGGCAAGTAACAGCATTTGTAGACTCAGGCTCTATGGCAACACTCATTAAAAGCCAGTTTAGTGAAGATTTTAGATATAGAGGACCAGATTAATCCTACTAGCAAAGTGTTACAGTCAGTGTCAAATGATACGTTGAAGGTCCAAGGGGAAGTTATGGTGAAGGTAATAGTGTCAAAATCTTGCACAGTACAACATAAGATGGTTGTAGTTGTCCTCAGATATCCTGATGGGAGCGGAGCTGATTGGTAAAGCCAGATTAATGTGGAATGGAGGAACTCAGGACCTGTATTGGGGTGAGCAGTACTACAAAGTTTACACTGTTAAGGGTCATTCTGTCCGCTGTAAGTGTAAGAAACAAAGTAAGAGTTCAGTAGAGAGCACTGTGAAGGATTCAAAGCAAAATTGGTTACATGTTAAAGAAAACGTTTCATGTGTTTCACAGAAGCTATCCTACTTGAGAGTTGCAAGTAAGAAATTCCAGGAAGGCCAGATCATACTTGTTGAGAAGGATCATATTAGTACATCTTCCAAATGGGATAAGCTAGTCATGCACAGAAGCTGTTTTGTGGTCGATGAGAATGGAGGCTTCGATATACCAGTAATTAACTCTAGCCGAAAGCCATTCAGAATTAGTCCAGGGAAACGACTAGGGAAATATTCCGTGATTGAAGAATGTCAGATCACTTATGTACATTTTTCTGGGAAAGAACTTGGAAGCAAAGAGAACATTGTGCAAATTGGTCAAACTGAAACTCCGGTTAACTTCTGCCAAGCACACAAGGATTTGATGACAAAGGACAGTAAGGATATGAAGATAACATCAATATGGGGATGTTCAGTATGTGGTTGGTCTGACCATAAACTGCTTGAGATCATTGCAGGAGTAAGCGAAATCGATAATAGTCTAATTCCCCACAGTGACAACACCACAGCAGAAGGTGATAGAAAGACTAGGCTTTCCTCCATAATTCAAAAACTTGACTGGAAACACATAGCTGATGACCACCGAAAACAGCTGATAGAAGTCATTTTGGACAACGACCATCTCTTCATTTTAGATGATAGAGAGTTGGGCAGGTTGAATGTTTCTGAGGCACTTATTCCAGCAGTAGATGATGAACCAGTTAGGATGCCATTGTATAGACACCCGGAGAGATCTAAGAAAGTTATTGCAGAGATGATTCAGAACATGTTAGATAGAGACATTATAGAAGAGTCCACGGCAGTGTATGTGTCACCAATTGTGCCTGTCAGCAAACCAGATGGGTCCAAGAGGATGTGCACTGATTACTGAGCAGTGAACAAGAAAGTGAAGATAAATATTCAGCCTCTACCTAAGCTTGATGAGCTAGTGGAAGAGAGTGCAGGAAGGAAATTTTACAGTACCTTAGATGAACCCTCCAAAGATTTGACAACCTTTTCCGATGGGCTGAGCTTGTATAGATTCAAAAGACTACCCTTTGGTCTCTCAATCAGTCCAGCAATCTTTACACGGAAAATGCAGGAAGTCTTGAGACCCTTTCTTAAACAGGGATGGTGTCGGAATTACCTGGATGATGTAGTTCTGTGGGCAGATTCTTTTGAGCAGCTAGTTGCTAGACTGCGTGAGACCTTTCAAAGGCTACAGCAGATGGGCATGAAGCTAAACTTGAGCAAGTGTGACTTTGGACGTAGAGAAGTCAAGTTTCTGGGTCATGTAATTTCAGAAAAGGGGATAAGACCAGACCCAAAGAATGTTGAAGCAGTAGCTAAGATGTCAATACCTACAAGTGTGAAGCAGGTCAGGAGATTTATAGGGATGTGTAATTTTTACCAAAAGCATATCCCAGATTTTACATTGTTGGCTAGTCCATTAACTAACCTGACGCAGAAGGATTCCCAGTTTGAGTGGACTGATGAATGCGAGAAAGCTTTTGTGACTCTAAAAGAGAGGCTAATAAGTGCACTGGTGCTGGCCAAGGCAGACCAGATCGAGAAATTTGAGCTGCACACAGATGCAAGTGACACTCATATTGGTGAAGCCTTAATGCAGATTCATGATGATAACCATTTAAGACCCACTGGATATTATTCGAAGACACTGAATGCAATCGAGAGGAATTACTCAGTTACAGATAAAGAAGCCCTGGCTGTAGTTATTTCTTGCAGATTTTTCAATCACTATCTGTGGTGTAAACCTTTCATTATTGTCACAGATCATCAGCCTTTGACCACCATTTTCAAAAAGAGAGCAAACCGCCCTCGGATATCTAGATACATCTTAGAGATGACAGACTATATTTATCAGATCAAGTACAAGAAGGATGCTAAGCACACAGTGCCAGATGCTCTGAGTAGACCAGTAGGAACTATCACAGACTTAACAGAGAGTGCCTTACAACCAAGTAATGATATTAAGTATCTGGGATTAACAGCAGAAAGGATTAGAGATGCTCAAAGAGTTGATAAGGTGTGGAGCAAAGTGATAAGTTTCCTGGAGGGGGGCGACCTTCCTAAGAGGACCCTAGGAAATAAGCCATTTTACTATTTCGAAATTGTAGATGACATATTGTGCTTAAAGAGAGAGGAGATGGGCAAAGTCAGGTCATGCTTGGTAGTCCCTAAGTCACTTGTAGCTATAGCATGTTCAGTTGCCAATAATGACTCATCTAGGAAAGCGTAAGACATTGGCCAAATCAAAGCAGTATTTCTACTGGCCATTGTTACTGAAAGACATCCGAAATTATGTAAAGTCATACAAGTCTTGCCAGCAGTTTAAAAGACATGGAGCAGTAGTTCACCAGTGGAAGGATTTACCGCCGGTAGATGATAACGGTCAGAGGGTCTCCATAAATTTGATTAATCTGCAAGGAAGTAGAGCAGGTTACCGGTACTGTTAACTGTCACTGACCATTTCTCTAGGTTTCTGAGGATTTATCCATTACGAAACAAAACTTCAAGGGCTGTTGCCAAGGAATTCAAGAAGGGTATATGTCATTTTGATAAACCAGACTTGGTCATAACAGACAATAGAGGAGAACTTTCTGGATCTGAATTCAGGGACTTTTGTAGGAGAGCTAATGTCAAATACGGACGTACTATCCCTTACCATCCTCAGGGAAACTCAGTCATAGAAAGAGCTCACCGAACACTGATGACCGTGCTAGCCATTTTAAGTCGACAGCATCCAAACACTTGGCCAAACCATATCCAGGAAACAGAGAAGGTTTTAAATGAAGCCGTCCATACAACCTTGGGGAATTCTCCATTCTTTGCATTCTATGGTAGGCATCCAAGTAGAGAAGTAGGCAATTAGCATTACCACCAGATGAAGATGTAAATGATAGTGACACGTTAAATGTTAAAAACTTACTTAAAGAGACCCTGAAGAGAAACACCAAAAGATATACTGATAAAGCTAATATGAATAGGAAGAACACAAAGCTAGAAGCTGGAAATCTAGTGTGGGTGTATGTCGAGGAACCCTTGCCTGGAACAGCAGTTAAGCGAAATAGAAAGTGGAAAGGGCCATATAAGATAATCAGTGTAGTAGATGAAGGGCGTGCTTACGAGCTGGAGAACATTTTTGATGGCACAGTGATTGAAAGAGCAGCTGGAAAGTTGAAGAATTGCATTAAGAGAGAGGAGATTTTGGAAAAAAAAAAAAAAAAAAGATAAATTCCTCACTGAGGAGGAGGAGAAAGACATGTTGACAGAGGTTAGAGCCAGGAGACTCCTAAGAAGTTTAATGACTACCTGTTAGGATAAGGTACTACTAATTTTAGTATTGTAGCATGTAAGGTATTATCCAGTAGTTTTAGTGACAACAATTGGACCTCAGTAGTCACGGAAGTTGTTTCAATTAAAGTTTAAGAATTGTCAGGGATGTCAGTGAGATTATATTACATTTTTTGGTCAATTGAGTATTATGCAATACCTGTTTTTATAGAAGTGTGATAAGACTACCTCCTGTGGTACGGGTAGGTGTTTGATTAATTTTGAAGTTTTTTTATAGAAGTGATGATTATGATGATGAGATGATGACCTCCTACATGATGGGTGATATAGAATAGTGCCATGATAGGAGAGGGCTGTAGTTCTTCACGAATGGGCAAAAAGGATGCTGGGATGTGACAAAGCGAAGACACCCCTATGGGATAACTGTGTTCTATGGGTGTTTATTCCGATTCATGTACAGTGCGGCCTGTATATATTTTTTTATTTAGAAGAATAGTTGTTTCGATTCTGTACCGGTATACAAATTGGTTTGGGACTTAGGATTAGGGCTTTGTGAGGGTAGTATCTACCTGAAGGTTCCCACTCAGAGTATTGGGCTAATTGTTGACCAGTGGTAAAGCACTTCAAACATGGGTGTTTCCTATGTAGCAGTATAAGTGTTTGGTTCATAAACTTTTAGTCTGTACTTTGGTTTTCTATGGGGCTTGGGGAAGTTGATAATCATCCCATACAAAATATAGGGCTGGTCGCCTTGCGTATTCTGGGATTATCTGGTCGTATCTTAGTGGAATTTCCCAGTACATGTCTTACAGTACAGTACAAAGTTCTGAAGAACAAGAAAAAACAGTCTGTGAGGTGTCTTACTTCTCGAGCATGGGGAATGTGTAACATTCCATTATAGCAGTATAGGAGAAATAGACATTGCTTTTGATGTTTGACTTCTAGTGTGATGTTTTTTAAGCGAAGAAAGTCTGTTGCTAATGACTGTACTAATATCTATATGTTTTTACTTTTGTTTTCGAGGAATTTTGGTCTTCCCCAACACCGGTGGGGTGTAGTGACCCAACGGGTTATTTCATTGATATTATGACTGAAATCCCTCTGAACATAGTGTAATAGTTTTCCCTAATTGCTGGTCCCAAATTGAGGTCATTAGGAAATAAGACCAAAGTACTCAGAGTAATCTACTACTGTATAGAAGAGGAGAGAATATTTTAGTTGCCCCACGTAACTAGAAGGAGACCGGGTTTGTTTACCATTTTTATTTTAGTAACTAAGAAGATTATCCCACCGTTTGTGATAAAATGTGATCTGACAAATTGCCAAGAGTTACTTACTAAGGAATCTGTAACTTTTTCTAATACATAAACCTAATATGGAGTGTGAAAGAACCATGGCTTTGGTTGTTTTGGGTCTGGGGTGGCCTTGAACTTGAGCGGCTCATTGTCTGGGGAGCAGTGAAGACTGGCTGTGTGGGCTGTGTCGTCGTTTTCTTGGAGTATTAAAGGTAAGATTAATTCTCAATGGCCAAAATTAAAGTAAAATGAACTAATGAGACAGTGGTGTATGGTATACACTGTCAAAATATCATGCCTGTATCCCAAAACTAGGCCAAGCGTTGTTCTTTTCAGAGTGAGGCAGATGAAGTCCCCAGTTTTATAAGAGAACAAAGAAAGGAACCCGTTTATGCAAGTTACAGTACCTATACCAATATCAGTGAATTTATCATGACATAGAAAAGCACTTAACTCTAAAATACTTAGCTAAACTAACAAGTAAGATAAGAAAACTCAACTTATGTTCCTTATTAACCAAAGTAAAGCCAAATTTTGGTTAGACAATGAGTATTATTAAAGATTTAACGTTCCTAAGTACAGTATAATGTTGAATTTATTGGAACGGGTTTGAGTGTTCAAGAGATTGAGTGTTCGAGTGCTGGAGGAGTTTTACCGAGATTTGGTCCCCCGGAGTCGTCAGGGACGGTTTCTAGGCCATGGACAGCCTAGGGAACCGGGTCCAAGCAAGGAGGGATAAGTGAATGACTGATGGTGCTTCGATAAGTGGATGATTCATGGTGCTATATTAAGGATAAGTGGATGTTGTACTTAGTACTCAGTATATTTTTCTCAATTTTTATACTATACCATTCTAGTATTAATAAGTAATATAAGTCCTTCATTTGAGTTTCCTTCAAAATTACCTTCTCACAATGATCATGCACTGCACAATTAACCCTTTTAATTAGTAAGAGGAATTTTATTAAGGGCTAACCTTGGTCGAGGATTCCCTGAAGTCTGAGAAAAGAGAGAGATTGATGAGAGGGGAATTAAGACGTGGACGTTGCTAATATCCTCGCCAGGAGATTTTCTCATGTAAGTACCTCAGCCAATTATGACCTACATTTCCAACATCACCAACGCATGGCTGAGCTACAGATATTAGACTTTGCCACAGAAGACATAAACTCTCCATACAGCCAAGAGCACTTGATGAACTGCTCCTTGCCCTTAAATCCTGTAAAGACACCAGCCCTGGACCAGCCACCATCACGTACAGTATGATGCAGCATCTTAATCAGGATAACCTGATTAAGATGTTAGCTTTGTACAATGAGATTTGGGCATCTCGAACGTTCCCAAACTCATGGCACTTTGCATACCGATACCCAAAGAGGTTGGTCGTCTTATGAATCCCTTTTCATTTCGTCCTATTGTGTTAACTTCTTGTCTATGTAAAGTCATGGAACGTATGGTTAATAATAGTCTTCTTTTTGTTTTAGAGTCGAGAAATTGTTAAATGATCAACAATGTGGTTTCCGCAAATACAGAAGTTCACTAGATCATTTAATGAATTTGGAGCATTGTATTGCAGAGGTATTCGCCAATAAAGAATTCAAGATAGGGGTGTTCTTGGACATCCATAAAGCCTATGACATGACATGGCGACACGGTATACTAATGAAGCTCTATGCTTATGGTTTAAAAAGGATATTTACCTTTTTTTTTCAAATTTCTTGAGGGACAGGACATTCTCTGTCAAACTGCCCCATAACATAACATCGGATATATTTATCCAGGAATACAGGGTGCTGCAGGGAAGTGTGCTTAGCCCCACTTTATTTAGTATTATGATCAATGATATTCTGTCATCAGCTCCCATCCCGAGGAATCTTAAATACTCCACTCTATGCTGACGATTGTGCAATATGGCACTCTTCCTGTAATGCACAATTTTCGGCTAGGTGGATTCAAGCAGCCCTTGACTCCGTCCACCAATGGGTCTTGCAGTGGGGATTTCAGTTTTCCTTCCCTAAGTGTGCTGCTGTAGTTTTCACTAATCATAAAGTCCCCGATTTTGTGTGTGTGTGTGTTTTTTTTTTTTTTGCATAATCAAGTGGTACCTTTTCAAAATTCTGTAAAGTTTTTGGGCCTCCACTTTGCAGATTAAATTTTAAACTCCACTTTAATACTTTGCTTCCTTGTTGCGATAAACCGTTCAGTGTCCTCAAGTACCTATCGGGTACTATATGGGGTGCCTTAAGAAAATCTTTATTTTTGGTGTATAAGTCCCTTATTAGGTCCAAGCTAGACTATGGTGCACAGGTTTATGGATCGACATCCAATGCCACATTGAAAAGATTGGATATGTTACAGAATAAATGTTTGCGAATGTATCTTGGAGCAGTCTGGTGTACCTGTGAAGCTCGTATGGAAGTTGAGGCGAATGTGCCTCCCCTCCATATTCGCCACGAACACCTGGCATTGTCCTACAGCCTACGGACACGTAGGAAAAGTAATATTGGCAACGTGGCCTGTACCCCCCAGCGTCAATACCACCATCTTATGCGGGGTGTGTGTTGGCCACTTGCCGTTCGGCTTTACTTACTAACTCAGAAGCTTGATTTGGACCTCAGTGGCTGTGACAAGTTGGTGACTAAAAATATAGTGCCTTGGGAGCCACCCGCCTTTACAGTTGATGTTTCCTGGCTCCCAGCACCAAAGACCAAGGCGCCGGAGGCAGAGGTCCATCACATGTTTTGTAACATCATCGTTCGTCACTTGGGGTCCCACCAATTGTACACTGATGGCTCCAAGTCGAGTGAATGTGTGGGTGCTTGTGTATGGTCAACTAAATGTGCCCTCCAGTATCGGCTGCCGATTCATACATTTGTGTTTACCTCTGAACTTTTTGCTACTGACAAAGCCATAGACTATGCTTTAAATTCTAGGCATGACTCATTTGTCATATTTACGGATTCGAAATCAGCCCTTTAGGCAATTACATCTTGCACTACAGACTAGCAAGAGATCCAGGGCCGCATTGTTAAAAAGTTGCATTCATGCAACAAGTCATTCACACTGACCTGGGTGCCTGGTCATTATCATATCTACGGCAATGAGCAGGTTGACTTACATGCAAAGTCGGCTGAACAGCTCAAGGAGACTTGGGATGTTCCTTGTGATCTACGGTCGAGTCTCTCTCTCTCTCGAAAAGAAATCAATAAATCTTCTGTGGCAAGGTCAGTGGACCAGACTAAATATTCCAACTTCTAAGCAGTACCTGGGCAACTGAGACACTGCCAACCGTCCCAGTCACCTGGAAGAAAAAGTGTTGGCCCGTTTACGGCTTAATGCCACTATATTAACCCATATGAAACCATATATGGAAAGACGCCTCCCACCGCACTGTGACATCTGCGATGCAGTGTTATCTAAGAGTCATATCATCCTGCGCTGTCGGCGATTTATTCGTGAACGGGATTCACTTGCTGTATATATTACTGCGGTGCAACATACATCCCTTTCACCCTTTCTGCCATCTTGAATGATGGGCACATTGTTATTACTGATAAATTTATGGTTTTCTTGAGAAAGACCAGATTGATCAGAGTGATGTGACTTTTTTACTTTATGGTTATGGTTTTTACCGACTGTAAATATGTACATATTGTACTATTAACTAGGGTTGACAGTTGACATATTTGAAATAATTCTTCCACTGATCTATTTCTAATATTGATGTCCCCTACATTATACCCCGTTCCTCGCCTGACAGTCACCAGTTGATCAGTGCAACTGTGCAATATTGAAAGGTATTGGGCATTTGCAGTCGTTGGTTGCCTGTTGGGTGAGGTCCTTCACCTTTTGTATATATGTAAATTCTTTATGCCTTCTTGTAAAAGTTTTCTTAATTAGGGTCGAGAGATGACGTATATGGAATAGTTCCTGACTCTTCAGGTTCCCGTTCATATTTTGATGTCCCGTATATTATTTTCTGCCTCGACTGACAGTCAGCAGGTGATGAGTGCAGGTATGTAGTGTAGAAAGGCATTACATATCTGCAGTTGATGGTGTTCTCTTGGTCGAGATATTTTTACCATTAGTGTAGGTCTAGCTATTTGTCTCTTTAGGATTTAGTATAGGTTAGCGGTTTGTCTGTCAGGCTATGAGTTTTAGGGTCTTTAGATTAGGCAGCTTTCATTTTTCTTTAATAATCAATGTAAGGTCTAAAAATATAAAAAATACAAAATAAAAATACAAAAAAATAATAAAATGAAAGTATACATTTATATATGTGCGTGTGTATGTGTATATGAAAGTGTCAGTGTATATGCATGGATATGTGTGAATGTAGGTACAGACGTCGGAATAAGTTCGTTTCCTTTTCAGTGTTTGTAACACTGCATGATAGAGAGGCATTCCCTCCTCCTTCCTTCCTCATAGTCCCACACTCCCACCCATCCCCCCTACTTTTCTCTCCGACCCCATAACCCCACCCGGTACCCTCCATACTCTCGCTCACAGCCAGCTGTAGGGGTTTCTGTAGTTCAAGCACCTCTCTTATTACGTGTAGACCGAATAACTAATAAAGGAATAGTATAGTATATAACATAAACCAAGTTAGAAAAAGGTTTACTACACTGTGAGTGTATGTGTGTGTGTGTGTGTGTGTGTGTGTGTGTGTGTGTGTGTGAGAGAGAGAGAGAGAGAGAGAGAGAGAGAGAGAGGGAGAGGGAATAAATCTGCTGTGATTAAATGTTGTGGCAGTAGACACCTCTTTTGCACATACACACACTCACAGAGAGAGAGAGAGAGAGAGGGGGGGGGAGTTACAAGAAAAAGTTAGGATCTTAATGACTATGCAGCCCCTACCTTGGAGATCTTGTTTGCCTGGGAATGCATATCCAGTTCATATTTATTCTGGTGTAGGATTCTGCCGATGAATCCCTTAAACTTCTCTACTGCAGTGTCAACAACGTCCAAGTTGAGTCAGTTCCATGTGGAGCAGATCTTGCACGTAAAAAAAGTTTTCACGTAATTATGCTGGCAATTTTTTTTTATTTACAGCTTCCAACCATGGTTGTGTGCCAAGTCCGTGTTAAGAGTAGGCAACTCTTTATGTAATGATTGTGAAACCCATTCGGATTTTAAACACTTTAATGAGCTGACCTCGTAGTCTACGGGTTTCTACTAAAAAAGTCCCACAGCCTTCAGGCGAACCTGATACCTTAGTCTCCTGAACTCATTTTAAGTCGACGTATGTCTTTTTCAAGAGACCAAAATTCCACAGCAACTCAAGAAGTGGCCGTATTAAGGATATATAGACTGTGAAAACAATCTCTTTATTCCGAGAGACAGAGAAAGAGAGTAAAATGATGATGGGGATGAGAAAGAGCGGTGGAAGGAAGAGTGAGAAGGAAAGGAGGGGAAGAAGAGAATACTGCAAAAGAAAGAGAGAGAAAGAGAGACTTGGAATGGTAAGAACAATATTAGGAGAAATACTGATAAAAAAAAGTGAGTGAGAGAAGAAACTGAAGCAGAGAGGAAGAAAACACGCAGGTGAAAAATTGGAACAGTGTTATAAGAGTGACACAGGGACGGAAGCGCACACACACACACACACACACACACACACACACACACAAACTCACACTTTTTGAATATTTGTCGACCTATGTGTCTGTGCCTGTCAATGTACTACCCCCTCCCCTCTCTCTCTTTCTCTTTCTCTCTCTCTCTGGATTCTTTATCTCATTCCCAGTTTCCTTTTCCCTCCTTCCCCTTTCTTTATAGCTATCTGCTCAGTCCCTACCTTCCGCCCTCTCTCTCCTTTCCTTCGTCTCATTTCCCTTCTGTCACTCCCTCCTTACCTCAATCATCTTTTCTTTCTCCCTCCCTGTGTCACAACTTTGTCTTACTTTTTTCATCTGTCACATGTCTTACCTTTTTTTCTCCATTACTCTCTCCGTATTTCTTTACTTATACTAAATCAATTTCCTTCACTGCTTTCTTCCCCCAGTAATATCTACATGCTCTTTTTCTCTCTCCTCTCTTCGTCCCTCCCTGTCACCCGAAATCGCTTCTTTCATTTCTCTCTCCCCACTGTCTTTCCCTCCCTCCCTCCCTCTCCCTCCCCTTGTCTTCCCTGCTTAACATCCCCCTCCTCTGTCTTGCCCTAAAAATTAACTTATACTTTCTCTCTGCAAATTTCTATAATTTCTCAGTTTCTCTCCCTCCCTTTATACTTGAATTTTACATTCGTCTTAGCCTCAATGTTTTCGTCTTATCCTGCTTAGTTCTTTCCCTGCGTCCTTGCCAAAATAACACACTTTCTTCCTCCTCCCTGTTACCCTGCCTCCTTTTCTAATTTTTCTCATTTTCGTTCTCAGTATTCCGTTCCGTCGCTCTCTCCCACTTTCTCCTTTTGTTATCCCTATTTCTATGTTTGCTCCATTCCCATTCTCTCTCAGCTATCTCCCTTTTCGTCTCTACTTCCCAGTCTCCATGCCTTTCTATTCATATCTCCCTTTTCCCTTTCCCTTTCACGCTGCTTGTAGCTCATTTCACCTCTCACTGTCTCTTCTTCTCACTCTCTGTCTATTTTCTTAGTTCTCGTTGTTCTCTCCTTGACTCTCCCCTTCTTATTTTCTCCGTAACTGTCCTCTCATTTCTCATTTTTCCACTAGCTCTCCCTCTCAGCCTGTCACTCCCTGTCTTTTAACTCTCTCTCTCTCTCTCTCTCTCTCTCTCTCTCTCTCTCTCTCTCTCTCTCTCTCTCTCACACACACACACACACACACACACACACACACACACACACACACACACACACACACACAGTGTAGTAACACTTTTTTAACTTGGTTTATGATATGTATTGTATTATTCCTTTATTAGTTATTCGGTCTACACGTAATAAGAGAGGTGCTTGAACTACAGAAACCCCTACAGCTGGCTTTGAGTGAGAGTATGGAGGGTACCAGGTGGGGTTATGGGATCGGAGAGAAAAGTAGGGGGGTTGGGTGGGAGTGTGGGACTATGAGGGAGGAGGAGGGGATGCCTCTCCATCTAGCAGTGTTACAAACAACTTAGTCCACGGAAACGGAAACGAACTTATTCCGACGTCTGTACATTATATATATATATATATATAATATATATATATATATATATATATATATATATATATATATATATATATATATATATATATATATATATATATATATATATATATATGCGAAGAAGAAGGAACCAAAGGCCATGAGCCCGCGATAATAGTTCCCTCCAAGAGAAAAACAAAATACGGAGAGAGCCAAATTCAAGATCCGATTATTTCGAGATGCCTGGACACACTGTGTTTGAAAGACTGGAGATCATAGGAAGCAGGAAATACAGACAGAGGGAGACAGTTTCAGAGTTGACCTGTTGCTTAAATGAAGGACTGGGAGTTTCGGTTAACTCTTGCATTAGTGAGTTGGACAGAAAAGGAATGAGAGTTTGCTGCTAGACGGGTGCTACCGCCCATCGTAGAGGTGGAGGAATGCATGCAGACAGTTCAGAGGAGCAGTGACCATTAAAGTAGCGATAGAAAAGAGATAAAGACGCAACAGTGCAGCGAAGAGACAGGTTGAAGGGAGTCAGTAAGAGGAGGAGAGTTAATGAGACGAAAAGCCTTTGCCTCCACCCTATTAACAAAAGCTGTATGTGGGGAGCCTCCCCACATATGAGAGTTATACTCCACACAGTGGAAGAAAAAAAAAACTGTATAGAGTCAACAATTGTGCAGGGGTAAAGAAGGAATGGAGTCGGCTTAGCACACCTAATCTCTTGGAAGCAGATTTTACAAGAGATGTAATATGATCTTTCCAAGACAAGTCCCGAGTAAATGAAACCCCAAGCATGTTCAAGGATGATGCAGGGTTAAGCTGAATATTATTAAACATTAGTAGGTATACATGTGGAAGATTTTGTTGGGTTGATAGGTGTAAGAACTGAGTCTTAAATGCATTATACACAACCAGATTATTTTTACCCAAGTCAGAGATATGAGCCAAGTCAGACATTTAGTGTGCCATAACCTCATCCTTTGTTTGCTGAAGTAACTGCTGAGATGGGTGTTCCGGGAACCGAATGGAGAGGTGAAGGATGGAGTCATCAGCGTATGAGTGGATAGGGTTAGATGTACAGCTTAGAAGGTCACTGATGAATAAAAGGAAGAGAGTAGGTGATAGGACTGAGCCCTGAGGAACACCACTGTTGATAGATCAAGGAAAAGACCCGATGGCTGTCTACAACAGCGGCAATAGAACGACCAGAAAGGAAGCTAACGATGAAGACACAGATAGAAGGATAGAAACCGTAAGAGGGCAGTTTGGAAATTAAAGATTTAAGCCAGACTCGATCGAAAGCCTTTGAGATGTCAAGTGCGGTGGCAAAGCTTTCGCCAAAGTCCCGAAAGGAGGATGACCAGGAGTCTGAAAGGTAGGTGAGAAGATCGCCAGTGGAGCGTCCCTGACGGAACCCATACTGACGATCAGAAAGAAGGTTGTGATAGGAAAGTTGCCTTAAAATTTTTCTATTAAGAAGTGACTCTAAAACTTTTGAAATACAGGATATATATATATATATATATATATATATATATATATATATATATATATATATATATATATATATATATATATATATATATTATGTATATGTATATATGTGTCTATGTATATAAATATATTTATTTGCCATAATCGCCAGGAGCTTAGGCCCAAATGGTCGATAGGAAAAAAAAAATAAGTTGGGGAACTTTTGATGAATGGTTGTGGACAGCGCAAACTTGTATTAGCTGATCTCTCCTCTAGCGTTCTAGGGCTGCCTCACTGACAATGGTTTTGTACATAGATCCAATAAAGTCGAGTTAGCTAGTTCTCATCTTCCTTCCAGGCCTATTAGAGATATAGTAGGTGTCTATATCTACTTACTGAGGATGCCTTTGCTTACTCGCCTCTGGAGTGTACCCCCCATTGATCGCTCTGGGGTGTGAGATTGCTCTGGGGTGTGAGATATACACAGGCATGTCCTCCCAAGAGTGGTTTGAGAGAGTAATCTCAGACTAAGTGTGTTTTCCCCAGGTACTTTGTCCCTTGCTTGTTGTTCTCTTTCTTCCCACTTCCCCCCCACGTGGGAAATGGTTACTATGGCAGACGCCCCTGCTGCCTCGGAAGGGGAAGGAGGAAGTACTGACCGACTGCTGACTGTTTGACGGAAGGACTGTCCCCGGACTGAATGGCCCCAGACACAATCTCTACAGATCAGTGTAAATAATGCATCGTTTGTTTTGATCCATGCATCTACTCCCCTGTCCAGCCTGAATCCCTTCATCATCAAGAAGGTGATTGATGGGTGTGCAGGTGAGGTAGAACAAGTGAAAAAACTTGCACATGGAGATCTCTTGTTAAAGACGATAAATTCTGCCCAGGTAAAGGATTTGCTAAAACTATGCAAGTTCCATTGTTATGATGTCCAGACCACGATCCTGCACGCCACGAATTCCTGCGGGGGTGTTATCACCTGTAGGGATCTTTTGCTTATGGAGGAGGAAAAAATCGTACAGGAACTTGCTCAACAACATGTAATAGAGGCGAGATTTATTACTAGATTTTCGGAAGGCAGGAGGACGACGATCGCAACCGTTACCTTGATATTTGAAAAAGTATCTCTTCCAGCTAATGTGAAAGTTGGATACGAAATTGTCAATGTCAGACCATACATCCCAAATCCCCTTGGTTGTGCAAAATGTCAGATCTATGGACATCATGAAATACGTGTCGATCTTCTAATGTAGTATGTGGCAAGTGCGCAGCTGTAGGACATTCTGCTGACCACTGTACATCAAAGACTGAATGTTGCTTTCACTGCCAGGGTGCTCATACCACTTTCTCTAGGGTTTGTCCTAAGTGGAAGGAGGAGAAAGAGGTCTGCACAGTGAAAGCAACGGAGGGCATTTCCTTCTACGATGCTAGGAAGATGAAGGAGTTGCATGCCTAATGTCTTGCATCGGTGGTTGTGTCCCGTCCCGTGATGTGCACTTAGGAGACAGACTGACCTTACATTCGCTCCTCATGCCCCACGCCCTACCTCTCAGTCTAAGCCTCCTGTATGCTCCAACTCTCTTATGGACATCCCTGTCGCTACTTCATACTCTCAGGCTGCTGCTGCTCCTTCGCACTTGGTGCGCCAAAAACAGAAGTCCGACAAGTCTTATAAGATTAATTTTACCACCCTCAGCAAGCCAGCACATCCTCGTGTCTTTCCTGATCCTGGTCCAGCGAGGGAGAGAAAGGGTAGCTCTTCCTCAGTGGAGTCTGGGAACCTTATTATTGCCGAAAGTATGGAGGTTTTCACCTGCAGGCACCGGGAAAGGTCCCCCGGAAGTCACTCACCCAGTTGCGGGGGCATAAAAAAACTAAGCACACTGGCCACCCTCAAAAATCTTAAACCGTAGCATTAACTGTGCCGCGATGGAATTGTAGGGGTTGGGAATAAACTACATAGTATAGCAATTTTCTTTCTATACACAGGCCAGATGTTATTTGTTTACAGGAGACGTGCTTCGTCGATCACCCTGATCCTCCACAGTTCAAACACTACCACTCATATAGAAGATATGAAGGTCACAGAGTTGTCATATATACACACAAATCACACCCACAAACGGAAGTGATTCTAAATTCTATTATGGAAGCGGTCGGGTGCAAAGTAAAATTTAATAACATGTATCTGTCTGTTTGCTCTCTCTACTGTCCTCCACATGGCCCCATTGATAGTGATGCTTTAAATTCACTATTTGAACATCTGCCTGGAAATAAGTTAGTATTGGGCTATTTAAACGCCCATCACTATCAATCGGGCAGCATGAGGAACAATGGTTGTGGGGAGCAATTAGCCAACCTAATAATACAGTCCAATGTCTGTCTTCTGAACGATGGTAGAGCGACTTGTGTAGATGATCGTACTGGTAACTTTTCGGCCATTGACTTATCTCTGGCCTCCCCTGGTATTCATCAACATTTCTCGTGGGACCCTTATGACGACTCCTTGGGAAGTGATCATTTACCCATCTGTCTTTCTTATACACGAGACATTGTTTCGGACCCTCCACCTCCAAAATTTAACTACAAGAGAGCAGGCTGAGGATCCTTCTCAAGGATCGCCAATTTAGATATATCTGGCGAGACCATAGATGTTAAGGTCAATAATGTAACTAATTCCTTAACCCGTGGCGTCCCTTCGACGTGAATTAACGTCCACACGTTTTGTCACTGTCAATCCCGTTGACGTTCATAAACGCAAATCAATTGCAAGGTCCCTAATTTGCACAATTTTCAATTTTCGCAAGTGATTTTTGGTAAGTATACACGGGACACCTTCCTCTACAAGATGCCAAGCAGGGATAATGCCTTAACCAGCATGACCTCCCCCCCCCTAGCACGCCATTGTCTCAGCATTTCACCTGTTACCAGTGACCTGGCCAGAAAAGCCATGTCATGCCATGGTACGAAATTCAGGGCCAGAGTGATTCCCCAATAGATGACAATGTGGAGGACAAACTTTACATAGCATTAGAGGAAGAAACAGTCAGAAATGATGATCAGGTAATGTCGCCAAAAAAGGTCAGGTATGTTGATGTGTTTCATGAGTGAAACATTGCTTATATTGCCTATATTACTGTGTGAAAACCAATATTCTCTCGTACTACATATAAATTCGTACCAAATAAATAAATAAATACCGTTTATGAGTGATGTGGAATGGTTACACTCCCAAAGAACTCGTTTTCTTTGGAGCCAGCCTGATAGAAAACACAGTAAGGTGAGGAGGTACTGCTACCTGTTTCGAGTATTTTAAACATCAGGTGAGCGATTTCTCTATGATTTTTCGATGTTTCTCACCAAAAGCAAAGGTTTGAGCCAAAAAAAAAAAAATTCCAAAAATGGTCGGGATTGGAGGGAGTCAGTGGTGGAAAAGTGGTCGAGATGGGGCGGGTTAAAACACACGGCTGAGGCTGCTATGCCCAAGATTTCTACAGTTCATGCGAAGCATACAGCACATTTTTGGACGCTGGATTGCCGACAAGCATTAAGGAAACGCAATATGAGATACAGGATTTTTTATAGTCAGACTACGGAGGAATATTTTATTGCATACAAACAGGCACAGGCTGAAGCAAGGAGAATAATAAGAAGGGCTAAACGTGACTCCTGGCGGTACTTTGTGTCCACGGTGAATCGATCAACTCTCACTAAAGTGTGGTCCACTATTAAAATATTAAATAATAAATGCCCAAGCATCCCTGTGACCACCCTGCAGGTGAACAACACAATCTGTGACGATCCCGTGGATGTTGCTAACATCCTTGCCAGGAGTTTTTCTCATGTAATTTGCTCAGCCGATTATGATCTGCATTTTCAACATCATAAATGCACGGCTGATCTACAGATAATAGTCTTTGCCATAGAAGATGTCGACTCCCCGTACAGCCAAGAGTTTACACATGATGAACTGCTCCTTGCCCTTAAATCGTGTAAAGACATCAGCCCTGGACCAGACACCATCATGTACGGTATGATCCAGCATCTTAATCAGGACAACCTGATTAAGATGTTAGCATTGTACAATGAGATTTGGGCATCTCAAACGTTCCCAAACTCATGGCACTTTGCACACGTCATACCGATACCCAAAGAGGCTGGTCGTCTTATGAATCCCACTTCATTTCGTCCTATTGTGTTGACTTCTTGTCTCTGTAAGGTCATGGAACGTATGGTTAATAATAGGCTTCCTTTTGTTTTAGAGTCGACGAATTTGTTAAATGATCATCAGTGTGGCTTCCGTAAATACAGAAGTTCACTAGATCATTTAATGAATTTGGAGCATTGTATTTCAGAGGCATTTGCCAGTAAAGAATTCATGATAGGGGTCTTCTTGGAGATCCATAAAATCTATGACATGACATGGTGACACTGTACAGTATACTAATGAAGCTCTATGCTTTTGGTTTAAGAGAAAATTTGCTTATTTTTATTTCAAATTTCTGAAGGGACAGAACTATCTCCGTCAAATTACCCTATAACGTAACATCAGATATATTTATCCAGGAAAACGGGGTGCCACAGGGAAGTGTGCTTAGTCCCACTTTATTTAATATTATGATCAGTGATATTCTGTCATCATCTCCCATCCCCAGGAATCTTAAATACTCGCTCTATGCTAACGATTGTGCAATATGGCACTCTTCCCATAATGCACAATTTTCGGCTGGGCAGATTTAAGCAGCCCTTGATTTCGTCCACCAATGGGCCTTGCAGTGGGGATTTAAGTTTTCTGTCCCTAAGTGTGCCGCTGTTGTTTTTACGACTCGTAACGTATCTAATTTGTGTTTAACTATGGATAATCAAGGCGGTGCCTCTTCAGAGTTCTGTAAAGTTTTTGGGCATACATTTTGATCATCATTTGAACTTTAAAATTCATGTTAATAATTTGCTTGCTCGTTGTCATAAACCAGTAAATGTCCTCAAGTATCTAGTGGGTACCACATGGGGTGCTGACAGTAAATCTTTATTAATGGTGCATAAGTCCCTTATTCGATCGAAGCTAGACTATGGCACACAGGTGTATGGCTCGGCATCTGATTCCACGTTGAAAAGGTTGGATGTGTTACAGAATAAATGTTTGCGAATGTGTCTTGCAGCTGTCCGGTGTACCTGTGTGGCTCGTATGGAAGTGGAGACGAATGTGCCTCCCCTCTGTTTTCTCTGCAAACATCAGGCTTTGTCCTACGGCCTACGGACACAAAGGAAAAGTAATATCGATAATGTGGCCAGTACCCCCCTGCGTCAATACCACCAACTTCTGCTGGGGGTGCCTTGGCCACTTGCTGTACGGCTCCACTTACTGACTTAGGAGCTTGATGTAGACCTCAGTGACTGTGACAAGTTGGTGATTAAAAATATGGCGCCTTGGGAACCACCTGACTTTATGGTTGACGTTTCCTGGCTCCCAACACCAAAGGCCAAGGCACCGGAGCCGGAGGTCCACCATTTGTTTCGTAACATCATCGTTCGTCACTTTGGGTCCCACCAATTGTACACCGATGGCTCCAAGTCAAGTGAATGTGTGGGTGCAAGGGTATGGTCGACTGAATGTGCCCTCAGGTATTGGCTGCCGAGTCATGCACCTGTGTTTACCTCTGAACTTTTTGCTATTGACAAAGCCATAGATTATGCTTTAAATTCTAGGCATGACTCATTTGTCATATTTTCAGATTCGAAATCAGCCCTTCAGGCAATTGCATCATGCACTACGGATTTGCACAAGATCCAGGACCGCATCGTTAATAAGCTGCATTCATGCAACAAGTTATTCACTCTGATCTGGGTGCCTGGTCATTGTCGTACCTATGGCAATGAGCAGGCTGACTTACTTGCAAAGTTGACTGTAGAGCTCGAGGAGACTTGGGACGTTCCTTGATCTACGGTCAAGTCTCTCTCTCGGAAAGAAATCAATAAATCTTCTGCGGCAAGGTCAGTAGACCAGACTAAATATTCCAACATGTAAGCGACTGGGACACTGCCGACCATTCCAGTTGCCTGGAAGAAAAAATGTTGGCGAGTTTGCGTATTAATGTCACTTCATTGACCCATATGAAACCATACATGGAAAGACGCTTCCCACCGCACTGTGACATCTGTGATGCGGTGTTATCTATCAGTCATATCATCCTGCGCTGCTGTTGATTTTTTCGTGAAAGGGCTTCACGTAAAAATTACTGCGCACAGCAGACTTCCCCTTCACCCTTTCCACCATCCTTGGTGATGGGGACATTGTTATGACTGATAAAATGATGACTTTTTTGAAAGAGACTGGATTGATCAGAGTGATGTGACTTTTTTACTATATGGTTCTGGTTTTTATCAATTGTGTATATATATATATATATATATATATATATATATATATATATATATATATATATATATATATTGTACTATTAATTAGGGTTGACGGTTGACATATTTGAAATAGTTTCTCCTCCCACTGATCTGTTTCTAATATTGATGTCCCCTACATTAAACCCCGTTCCTCGACTGACAGTCACCAGCTGATGTGTGCAAGTGTGCAATATAGAAAGGTATTGGGCACTTGCAGTCGATGGTGGCCTGTTGGGCGAGGTCCTTCACTTTTTGTACATACTATGTAAATACATTATACCATCTTGCTAAAGTTATTCTAATTAGGGCCGACAGCTGACTTATATGGAAATGTTCCTGACCCGTCTGGTTCCCTTTCAAATACTGATGTCCCCTATATTAGGTTGTGCCTCGACTGACAGTCAGCAGGTGATGAGTGCTGGTATGTAATGTAGAAAGTCATTATATATCTGCAGTCCATGGTGTTCTCTTGGTCGAGGTATTCTTATTTTTATCATTGCTGTAGGTTTAGCTATTTGTCTTTTTAGAATTTAGTATAGGGTAGCGATTTGTTTGTCAGGTTATTAGTTTTGGAGACATTAGGTTAATTAGGCTTTTTTTTCCTATTACATAATGTTAGGTTTTAAAAAATAAAAAATATATAAAAAAGATAAAGAATTTTAAAAATACAATAAAAAATTATTATATGTATATGTACAGTTGGGCAAGTAGGAAGTGCAAAAAAATATTGGGGTATATGGAGACATCTGGCAGTTCCTCGTAGTAAGTCCACGTATCTTTATGAATCAATCACTCAGAACCTAGAACCTGTGTCAGGTGGACCGTGATTGGCTGAGCTTTTGAGTGATGATGAAGCAGATATTCTTATCATATTGTACGGAAATCAAGGTTAATAACCAACAAGTGGCACAAAACAAAGTATAGGGAATACTACAGTATTTAATGATCGAACGTGGGGTATAACAGAGAAATAAGCGTCAGCTATCAGTAAAACGTAACTGTTAACACAGTACAGAAGTGCAGCACGTCAGCTGGCTGTTTCGTTTATTCATGGTCTTTGAAGCTGCTGAAGCGAAGCCTAGTGAATCAGACTAATAGATGTTGACCTGTAACGAAGAGAACAAGCACTACTTTCTTTAACGAATCTAACACTGATATCAGTTTCTAGGGTTATTACGCTGTGTGACATACGATGTCTATTAAAATGCGTAGACAGTAAATTAATACTAAATTTATTGTTTCCTTAATACTTTTTATAATTCTTCTCAATATAATATAAAGAAAAAGGAAAAAAGAAGACTGCGCTAGGGCACAATGATCTAGCGCAAAGGAGGAGGAGATAGAAATGGGGGGCAGCAAGCATGAGGAAAAACGAAAGAAAAGAGGGACAGTTGAAGAGGTAAATAAGACAGGAGTATTATTTATCTGTCTGTCGTATAAAGATCACACATGTTATTTTGGAGAGAACATTATTTTATAAATTTATGAGGAATGAATATTTTATCAGATGAAATAAGCTTTCTGTAAGTTACTGTAATTTTGTTCTATGCCTACCGTTGATGAGATACTCGTATATGATAGTTGAAATATTATCATCAGTGGCAAATATATGTTAAGCAAAAATAGTCCCTCATAATTGGTTACCATGCCATCCCTGTATTCATTTTCACCACATTAAAAAACATGTCCTATTGAATGACTGCTTTGAAGCAGTTAAAACGGTTGTGAGATATGTGTTGGAATCGGCGCTGTGCTCATCATCGCACACGGTAAACAGCCTGGCAATCGACAGTGAATGCCTGTAAGGTATACGCAAAAATTATGCAACATATCAAAGCAAGCATATGATCTTAAAACCCCGTCCACACCATTGGGCAGTGCCCGGCGGGCACGAATGATAAGCCCGTCATCAAAAACTTTGTGGCAATTTTAACGGGCAAACCAGCGAATTACCAGTGCCCTTAGCTGAGCGAAATCACCAGACACTTCCCGGTGGTTTGGAGCCTGGCATGGGCCGACAACCCCGCCATCCTGAAAGAGTTGGCTCTTTAACCAGAATGTTTTTCTGCACGCTCTCCATTATTTAATATTATACAATTGCAACAATTAATACTCGATACCTAGCTACTGCTTCTTCTTTTCAATGGGGTGCTTTGTGGGGTGAAGACAATTGACAATCGTCATGGTCGTGCCTGCCACAGACGTCGTAGGACACGCATGCTCATGAATCATATGCTGCATTTGTTTGTGTGCACTTGTGATAGGATTAATGTCATTCCTACTTACAAAACCACTTACACTCTCCAATGAATACACACAACAAGAGCTTATTCATTTGTATGAGTCATACAAAAAGGTAAAAATATTCTAATCTGGCAAGTCTAGCAACTAGTCAGCTCATTCATCCCTTATAATTTAATGTTTTCTATGTTAATTCTTTAGAAATGAGTAGATTTGTATCTCTTAATATATGGTTTCAATGAGGAAAGTCATATTTTCCTCCTCTGAGACGATTTACTAACTTAAATTTATTAATGCCTAAATTCGCCTTCAGTCAACGATTTCGACAAACCGTCCCAAATCCAGGAACGGTCAACAGTCATTTTTTGCCTGCTCGTGAGAGAGGTCGGAAGGCTGGACTGAAGTCGAGAGGACGCACGCTGAGAATCAGAATCGTACTGTTCTGTTCCCCTGTGCATTAATAGGGGTGGCCATCAATTTCCTCAGATTATGAATGATGAAATTACAAAATAAACAATTTGGATAATATAGTGTCATACAGTATGTATATATTTCTCAAAGTGGCTAATCAATCCAGAATAGAATATATTCTCTATAATAAGTATATATAGAAAACTATATGTATATATATATATATATATATATATATATATATATATATATATATATATATATATATATATATATATATATACAAAAATATGTGCTTTTCACTTTCACTCACAAAGTACACACTGCTTCCTACCCAGATGACTTAACACTCCCACACACACTTCATGACTGGTGTACTACAAAAAGACTCAGAATGGCCTCTTTTATGGTAGAACACAGTCATAACTCACACCTCACTATCAACAACATCCCTCTTGTCCCACATGTACACAAAATCTTTGGTGAAATGAAAGCACAGTAACAAGAATTTGGTAATATCTTGCAGCATAGAGCAGTTAGTTAGAAGCTGATCCGTAAAAATATTTATCCAAGACAGCCTTTCTGAAATTATCTTGATGTCCTCAAATGTGAATATTACAAAATCTTGGGTGCCGCAATATTAGTAAACAAAAGCAGAGTCTATCTTGTCCCTGGGACTGTGCCTTCAATGCGCATGCGCCACTTGGATATTTGGGATGTTACGAGCGTCGTACCGATTTTTTACTTATATTGGCTAGTAATCGACTTGAAGAGGGCAATTACAAAGTATTTCGTTCCAGCCAATAGTGAGTAATGTAACTCCACCTCTTTCAGTACAATAAAAGACTACTAATGCAAAATAAATGAGGATCTTGGAGTTCTTTTGATGCTAATCTAGCTGGATAAATATTTTTTACGTATTACTATGAAAATAATAAGTAGTTTCCCTTCATTTCTTCTCAATTATTTGAGAAAAAAATAATTCCTCTACACATTACAAACATTAATTTGAATCATAAGTCCACACAAAGATATATTATTAATGATTCATGAGAGTGCGACTGTTCACGGTCAGTGGCAGGCTCGACCACTTCAATGGCGGCCCCAAAGCACCCCATTATTGCGCATGGTGATACCCACTCAAGCGCTGCCGACCATCTACTGACAACTGGCTGACTTAACTGCTTGACTAGCTAGCCTACTCAGCAATGTGGACAACATCATAGTCATGGCCGACAAACTGTGCCCGATGAGAACACAGTCCGCTGCAGTCACTGCTCGATAGTGTGGACGGTGCTTAACGGCCTCAAGGGGAATGATTATTGTCAGGCAATATAATTACGTATTCAAATGCCGGGACAACCCCACGGCAGCCAGTGTTAATTGATGCTAGTTACCCATTTCGTAACCTCTTTATTTAACTGTCTTCATTGCTGTCTGTTTCCTACCCTCTCCTCCAAGCAGTGTGGAGGAGGGATCGATGTTGGTTCGGTGTTGCACATTAAAACTGGATATTTGATCACCTAGTCCCTATTTGATGTTACAAAACGATGTTGCATGCACCTCATGGACGTGAAAGTAATTAAGTGGAGCTGCTGGGAAGAATTGTAAGGTAACCATCCCATAATATATGAATGTTACTGATTATCTGGCTGTTTATTTGAGTTTCCAATGCAGTGCATTTATACAAAGATATACTCCGTAGGGGGTACTTTCTTCAAAAACGTGGGCGATAGTTAAAGGGTTTTGGCGCCCCTTCGGTCCAGTCAGTCCATTTTACCTCTTCCCTTCTTTCTCTTCCTCGTTTACCTTCCCTCGTTCTTTTTTTTTTTCCCTCGTACTTGCTTTCCCTCCTCTCTGTCTCCTTCTCCCTTGCGCTACAAGGTTTTTTCTGGCCTGTACCTCATACCAATTAATCTGGCCAGGCATGTATGGCAACATTGTTCCTGCCGAGATTCTGATGGGCTGGAGGTGTTTGTTCGATTTCGTTGTTGCTAAAACTGATACTCTTTTTATTATCAGACATGATACTGAGTTTGTCGACAATACAATCGTCAAAAGCACTTAAGAAATCCGTTATGTACTTAACAATAATTAAGTTTTCGTAGGAAGATGGAGATATTGAGTCAACAAAGTATTATAACACCAAGTCAGGGTCAGCATTCGAACAATTCCTTTAAATCTCCGACACTCCGTAATATAACACAAAATTAAGGAAACCTGCTGAATCTGAGAGTTGGTATAACACACATTTAAATTTTAAGATCAGTCCGCACCCTTAAATCGTGCCACAACTCTGAATAATTAAAAATTCTAATGAAAAGACGAGTTCTGCGGGAAGGGAGGTTTGAAAAAATCACGAAAAATCAAAGTAGGCTAAAGGAAAACTATTTCATTATATATCCTTTATTATCACAGTACGGACTGATCTTAAAATTTAAATGTGTTATAGCAACACTTAGTTTAAGCAGGTATCCTTATTTTTCTGTTATAATACGGAGTGTCAGAGATTTAAAGGAATTGTTCGTATGCTGACCTTGACTTGGACTGTTATAATACTTTGTTGACTCATACCTCTATCTTCCTACGAAAACTTCATTGTTGTTAAGTATATAACGGATTTCTTCATTGTTTTTGACGATTGTATTGTCGACAAACTCAGTATCACATCTGATAATAAAGAGAGTATCGGTTTAAGCAACAACGAAATCGAACAAACACCTCCAGCCAATCAGAATCTCGGCAGGAACAGTGTTGCCATACATGCCTGGCCAGATTAATTGGTAAGAGGTATAGCACAGTCTTCTTGATCCTATTTCAATATATTAAGAGGAAATATAAAAGGTAATATGGAAACAATAGATTTAGTATTTACTGCTTACACATTTTAATAGGAGAAAGGTTGCTGGTTCCTTGAAAGCAATGATAAGAAACAGGGATGTGAGCATGGAAGTGAAAAAGTTACTACTGTATATGACAGTACGGTGACAGTAGCAGAGGCGTACCCGGGGGGGGGGGGGCACTCCCTTAGCTCTCTGGGTCCTTTAAAAATTTATATATATTTACTTCGATAACAGCAAAACATGAATAATTGGCAAGTACAAACAAAGAGTAACATATGAGCCAGCAGCTCTCTGACTCTAAACCTGCATATGACCTCCTAGTAATTATCGGATTACCTGACCTCACCTCACTACGGGCCCCCCCTTTAGAAAATTCCTTGGTGCGCCCCTGTGTGATACCAACTCTAACTTATGAAAGTGAAGCTTGGACCTTGTAGGAGGGACTTAAGTCAAGAGTGAGAGCAGTGGAAATGAGTTATTCTTGGACCTTGTTGGGGGGACAAAAGTCAAGAGTGAGAACAGTGGAAATGAGTTATTTGAGGGGAGCATGTGGAGTCACATGGAGAGACAGACTGACAAATAAGGAGGTGAAGGAGCGTTGTGGTGTGGATGTGGATGTGATAGGAAGCGTTAGGAGAAACACATTGAGGTGGTTTGGCCATGTGGAGAGGGTGGAGAGTGACAGACTAACGAGGAGAGTGTATGTGAGTGAGGTGGAAGGAGGGATAGGGAGGGGGATGCCAAGGATGAGATGGAGGGATGGAGTGGAGAGATATATGAGAAAGGGTGTGTGTGAGCTGGGAGCAGGGCAATGAAATGGCGGGGGACAGGGTGAAATGGAGGCAATTTATTTGTGGCCACCCCTTACGGGATTAAGGTGTCTGGCAGTAGATAGATAGACGCTTTAATAGACATCATATGTCATAGTATTAACCCTAGAGATTCATGAAATATCAATATTAGATTCGTTAAAGAAAGCATTGCCTGTTGTCTTTGTTAGAGGTCAACATTTATTAGATGATTTACTTGGCTTCACTTCAGAAGCTTCAAAGATCATGAATAAACGAAACAGCCAGTTACGTGTTACAGATTGCTAACGCTCATTAGTATACTCCACGTTCGTTCATTAAATACAGTAGTATTTTCTATAAATTGTTTCCTACCACTTATTAGTTATTAACCTTCATTAACGTATAATGAGAAAATTTGCTTTACCACCACTCAGAAATTCAGCCAATCACGTTTTACCTGAATGTTTCATTCAAAAAGATACGTGGGTTTACTACAGGAAACTGCCAGATGTCTCCATATTCTCTAATAATTTTTCCGCACTTTCTACTTGCCCAACTGTACGTGTGAATGTGTGTATGAGAGACATATGCATGGATGTGTGTGTGTATATATATATATATATATATATATATATATATATATATATATATATATATATATATATATATATATATATTTGCCTTAATGACCTGGGGCTTCGGGCCCAATGGTTGGTAGACAAAATAAATAAATAAATAAATAAATAAACAGAGGTTGGAACTTTGATGAATGGTTGCGGAGAGAGCGGACGTGTGCAGAACTCTCCTCCAGATTCTAAGGCTGCCCCACAGACAATTGTTTCTTGCACTTATCCCTAATAAAGTTAGGTTAGCTAGCCTTCATATTCATCCCTACCCTTATTAGAGATATAGTAGGTGTCTGTATCTGTTTACTGAGATTGCCTTTGCTTACTCTCCTGTTGAGTGTACCCCCGACTGATCGCTCTGGGGTGTGAGTTATACACAGGCGCGTCCTCCTGAGAGTGGTTTGAGAGGGTAATCTCAGACTAGGTGTGTTTTCCCAGGGTACTTTGACCCTTGCTCGTTTTTCTCCTTCTTCCCACATCCCCGGTAAGGGGGAAGTGGTTACTATGGCGGACGCATCTGTAGCCTCCCCCCTCCCTTCAGGGGGGGAGGCGGCCCTGACTGAACCCCGACTGATTTACGGACAGACCGCCCCCAGACTGACCGGCTCCAGACACGCCCTCAGCTAGACATAAACATCAACAACGCCACGTTTGTCCAAATTCACGCGGTTGGTTCTACTCCACTATCCAACCTCAATCCCTTCATCATCAAGAAGGTGATTGGTGGGTGTGCAGGTGAGGAAGAACAGTTTAAAATCTTGCCAGTGGAGACCTTCTCGTGAAGACCGTCAACTCGCGCCAGGTGAAGGATTTGCAAAAACATTATTATGATGTAGAGACAAAGATCCCGCACTCCATGAATTCCTGCAGGGGAGTTATCACCTGCAGAGATCTCGTGCTTATGGAGGAGGAAGAAATCGTACAGGAACTTGTTCAGCAAGATGTAATAGAGGCAAAATTTATTACTAGATTTTCGGAAGGCAGGAGAACGAAGACCGCAACCATTATCTTGACATTTGGAAAAGTATCTCTTCCAGCTAATGTGAAAGTTGGATACGAAGTTGTTAACGTCAGACAATACATCCCAAATCCACTTCATTGTGGAAAATGTCAGCTCTATGAACACCATGAAAAGACTTGTCGGGCTTCCAACTTCATGTGTGGCAAGTGCGCGGCTGCAGGTCACTCTGCTGACAACTGTACGTCCGAGACAGTGCTGCTTTCACTGCAAGGATGCTCACTCCACTTCCTCGAGGGTTTGTCCCAAGTCGAAGGAGGAGAAAGAAGTCTGCAGAGTGAAAGCGACAGAGGGCATTTCCTTCTACAATGCTATGAAGAAGGTGAAGGAGTTGCATGCAACTCCCAAGCCTAATGTCTCCTATGCATTGGCGGTTGTGTCTCGTCCCGTGATGTGCACTGTGGAGACACAGACTGACCTTCCTTTCGCTCCTCATGACCCACACCCTACCTCTCAATCTCGCCCTCCTGTATGCTCCAACTCTCTTACGGACATACCTGTCACTAATTCCTACTCTCAGGCTGCCGCTGCTCCTTTGCAGTCAGTGCAGCAAAAACAGAAGTCCGACAAGTCTGAGAAGACTTGTAATTTGACCACCCTCACCAAGCTGGCACGTCCTCATGTCCTTCCCGCTCCTGGTCCAGTGAGGGAAAGAAAGGTTAACTCTTCCTCGGGGGACTCTGGGAGCCTCGTTATTGATGAAAATATGAAGGTTTACATTAGCAAGCACCAGGAAAGGTCCCCCGGTAGCCACTCGCCTGGTCGCGGGGGGCATAAGATAACTAAGCACACTAGCCACCCTCATAAATCTTAAACTGTCACATTCACTGTGTTACAGTGGAATTTTAGGAATTTTGGAAATAAATTACATTATATAGCAATCTTGCTTTCCATACAGAGACCAGACGTTGTTTGTTTACAGGGGACGCACTTGCTGCATCATCCTGATCCTCCACAGCTCAAACACTACCACTCGTATAGAATAAATAATGGTCATGCAGTTGCCATATACACACACAAATTGCACCCACAAACGGGAGTGATTCTAATTTCTACTTTGGAAGCTGTTGCGTGCAGAGTAAAAGTTAATAACATGTATCTGTCTATTTGCTCTCTGTACTGTCCTCCACATGGCCTCATTGATAATGATGCTTTGAATTCACTATTTGAACATCTTCCAGAGAATACGTTAGTGTTGGGCAACTTTAACGCCCACCACCATCAATGGGGTAGCTTGAGGATCAATGGTCGTGGTGAGCAAATAGGCGACCTAATACTACAGTCCAACCTCTGTCTTCTGAACGATGGTAGAGTGACTTGTGTAGATGATCATACTGGTAACTTTTCAGCCATTGACTTATCTCTGGCCTCCCCAGGTATATATCAAGATTTCTCATGGGACACTTATGATGATTCCTTGGGAAGTGACCATTTATCCATCTGTCTTTCTTATACACGCGACATTGTTTCGGACCCTCCACTTCCACAATTTATCTATAAGAATGCAGATTAGGGATCCTTCTCTGGGTTCACCAATTTAGATATATCTGGGGGGACCATAGATGTTTAAGTAAAAAATGTAACTAATTCCATAATACACCCACATGAGGCTGCCATTCCCAAGACTTTTACAGTTCATGTGAAGCAAAGAGCACATTGGTGGATGCCGGATTGCCAACAAGCATTAAGGAAAGGCAATAGGAGATACAGGATTTTTGATAGTCAGCCTACAGAGGAAAATTTTATTGCATACAAACAGGCACAGGCTGAGGCAAGGAGAATAATAAGAAGGGCCAATTGTTACTCCTGGCGGACTTTTTTTTTTTACCCCTCTCAGTAAAGTCTGGTCCACTATTAACCTCTATCCGCCGGCTGACGTGTATGCACGACAGTATTCAGGGTGTGGAGGGCCACCGATTGACTTGATATACTGCACTCACTTTCCCGCCACTGTTTAAGTTCGGGCCCATTTTCTGTGATACCTACGGGGTAGGTAGGACCCACAGGTACCCTGCAGTTGCACGGTTCAGTTTGTACTCGGCAGTGGTAGCGAGAGGTGTCATGTCATCTTCCTTGACATCGTCCGATCCTGTCCCACCGCATGAAGGGCTGATTGCGCATGAATTGCTGATTGCCTCATCAATCTCCGTGAAAGTTCAGCCCTTATTGCCAGGTAAAGGGCTTAGTATAGTGTCATAGGACTTGCCCTTGACGATACTGTCTCCTCTCATATACTCAGCACGAGTACATCCTCTGAGGAGAAAAAAAAGCTACCACGTGGAGAGTGATCTCTCTCGCTTTCCAACCCCTACTCGCTCTCTAACGCCAGAGAGGGCTGTCCGACTTCTCCAGGAGCAAGGGACAGTCTACGAGAGTGATGATTTCGGCGATGAGGAGATGCAAGATGACCCAGGACATCAGGAAAGTGACCGCGGACCTGGCAGCCATCTGCGGAAAAAAACGCAGCAGAGCCGTTTCTCCCACACTCTTGCCGCCTGCTTGCACTCCTCCACACCTCAGCCTACCACTTCAAGGGCAGAATCTCCACAACCAGGCCCTTCTGTATGAAAACTGAGCAGGTGTGTGGGGAAGTGTAAATATTGTACAGCAGTGCAGAAGTTTGTGTATTTTCATAAATGATTGAAATGTGTGATATTGTAAGTGAATTATCGGAAGTGCTAAGATATAAGTCTTTTGTAAGTTCTACAAGTGCAGATAAGTGATTTATAGTAAGTGCAATACTGGAGTTGATACTCTTTGTTGGATATTGGTTAGGAAATTATTGGATATACCTTTAGTTTGCCTACCTGTTACCTGAAAAAAAATCACTTGTGAGCGGGCCACAATGAACAATACCTGCTTCGATATACCTAAATTATTTCACTCAGTACTCAGGGGGATTGTGCCAAATATGAGCATCAGTGTATTTGTGCTGTGAAGTACAAATAATGTTAGTTGTGTAAAACATTTATATGATTTTCACTATAACCCTGATTAGTACAAAGCAGTCTGATTTACAGTACAAATAATTACCTCATACTCTTCGATAATGCATGAAAGAGCAACAGCATTTACTTGTCAAAATGCAATTACCTGTAATTGTCATGTAAAGTGCAGTTCTAAGTCTTAGTAAAGGAGAAATATGATTATTTACAGAAGAAGTGAGTACAGAAAAACGACGAGATATTTCCTTTCCCACACACCTACGGGGCTTAGTGGCATGGTGGTGTGGGTGGTAAATCCTTGGGTGAGCCACATGAACCGGGTGATGACTCATTTTCACGGTGGTGAGTAAAGAGGAGTAAAAAAAACGAGTGGAATATTCCGCATTCCAAGGACGCTCGGGCAGTGTTACAATCACCACTCCAATCAGTGCTGCCAACGCTAGCCGACTGGACCAATGCAATGCCCAGCGGCCCGCGCTCAGAGCCATACGCCAAAACGTGAAAAAACACTCGTCTTCAACTCATCCTTACTCATCGAAGGGACCACCTAGAGACCTCGGGGTACCTTCATTGGAAAGAAGAGTTGATGAGTCTTATGAACTTTGATTCAATTCTCTAGCTATTATAGTTTGGCAGATATAAAGGTTTGAAGTAAGGGTATTTTTTCCAAAATCTCGGAAATCGCCCGTAGGGAGGAGTGTGCTGCGGCTGGGAACCCCCCGGCGGCTAAGGGTTAAAATACTAAATAATAAAGACCCATACATCTCTGTTACCACCCTGCAGGATAATAATAACATATATGACGGTCCCGTGGAACGTTGCTAACACCCTGACCTGGAGTTTTTCTCATGTAAGTAGCTCAACCAGTTATGATCCACGTTTCCACCATCATAAACGCATGGCTGAGCTACACATATTAGATTTTGCCAAAGAAGATGTAGACTCCCCGTAAAGAGTTTATGCTTGATGAACTGCTCCTTGCCCTTAAATCCTGTAAAGACATCAGCCCTGGACCAGACACCATCACGTACAGTATGATGCAGCATCTTAGTCAGGACAACCTGATTAAAATGTTAGCATTGTACAATGAGATTTGGGCATCTCAAATGTTCCCAAACTCATGGCACTTTGCGCACGTCATACCGATACCTAAAGAGGCTGGTCGTCTTATGAATCCCACTTCATTTCATTCAGTTGTGTTGACTTCTTGTCTATGTAAGGTCATGGAACGATTGGTAAACAATAGGCATCTTTTTGTTTTAGAGTCGAAGAATTTGTTAAATGATCAACAAGGTGGGTTCCGTAAATACAGAAGTTCACTAGATCATTTAGTGAATTTGGAGCATTGTATTTCAGAGGCATTTGCCAATAAAGAATTCATGATAGGGGTTTTCTTGGACATTCATAAAGCCTATGACATGACTTGGCGACGTGGTATACTAATGAAGCTCTATGCTTATGGTTTAAGTGGAAATTTACCTATATTTATTCCAAATTTCTTAAGGGACAGAACTTTCTCTGTCAGATTGCCTCGTAACATAACATCAGATATATTCATCCAGGAAAACTGGGTGCTGCAGGGAAGTGTGCTTAGTCCCACTTTATTTAGTATTATGACCAGTGATATTCTATCATCAGCTCCAATCCCGAGGTATCTTAAATACTCGCTTATACTCACGATTTTGCAATATGGCATTCTTCCCATAATGCGCAATTTTCGGCTGGGCGGATTCAAGCAGCCTTTTGACTTCGTCCACCGATGGGCCTTGCAGTGGGGATTTAAGCTTTGTGTCCTATAGTGTGCCGCTGTAGTTTTTACTCTTCGTAACATCCCCAATTTGCATTTATTTTTGGATAACTAGGCTGTACCTTTCCAAAATTCTGTAAAGTTTTTGGGCCTCCACTTTGATCGCATATTGAATTTTAAACTTCACTTTAATAACTTGCTTGCTTGTTGCAAAAAACTATTAAATGTCCTCAGGTACCTAGCGGGTACTACATGGGGTGTAAAAAAAACTTTATTAACCCATTGACTGTGGCTGTATCATATATGATATCTGAGTCCAAATGGCTCTCACTGCTGCTGTATCATGTATGATTTCCTGCTTTCAAAAATTCCGCCGTCAGAAATGGCACAAAATAAATCAGCTAGCAGTTCATGGCACCCTATAGAATATTTCCATACATAGATTATGCATTTATACGAAGTGCAGAGCTCAGCTCAGTTACCTACAAAATGCTGAAGGTAAATGTACGAAACCTTCTCCATGCCGCCTCTAGCAGTAGCCAAGCAAATATCGGATGAAATATCTGGATGAGTTTAGTAATGATAGTGAATTGTTGTAAGATGATGGCAAGGATGGTTCAGATGCTGTTTTACACCTTGTCTGATCGCAAGATTGACACTGAGGACACAGTACAACCATAATACATCGTTTGCCTGGCACCACCGCACAGGGAATATTTATTACTTCACGGACCTGTATCAGAGGTAATTTTTTTGTTTGCTATATTGTGTTATATACCATTGAACTTGGAATTTTTTTCTCTACCTTTTGGCAATACTATTTTTTTTTCTTTTTTTTTTTTTCTGAATATATGAAAACTGCCGCACACGGGATGTGCATGTAAACAAACACTGATGCAGTGAATGGGTTAATGATGTATAAGTCCCTTATTCGATCGAAGCTAGACTATGGCATACAGGTGTATGGCTCGGCATCCAACGCCAGATTGAATAGGTTGGATGTGTTGCAGAATAAATGTTTACGAATGTGTCTTGGAGGCATCCAGTGTACCCGTGTAGCTCGTATGGAAGTGGAGACAAATGTGCCTCCCCTCTGTATTCACCATGATCACCTGGCCCTTTCATGTGGCCTGCAAACATCAAGGAAAAGTATTATCGGCAATGTGGCCTGTAACCCCCTGCGTCAATACCACAATCTTATGCAGGGGGTGTGTTGGCCACTTGCTGTTCGCCTCCACTTACTGACTCAGGAGCTTGGTGTGGACCTCAGTGACTGTGACAAGTTGGTGTCAAAAAATATAGCGCCTTGGGAGCCACCCAGCTTTACAGTGGATGTACCATGGCTCCCAGCAGCAATGGCCATGGCGCCAGAGGCAGAGATCCACCAGTTGTTTCATATCATCATCGTTCGTCATTTGGGGTCCCACCAATTGTACACCTACTCATACATCTTTGTTCACCTCTGAACTTTTTGCTATTGACAAACCCATAGATATGCTCTCAGTTCTAGGCATGACTCATTTGTCATATTTTCGGATTCAAAATCAGCTCTTCAGGCAATTGCATCTTCCACTACTGACTCGCACGAGATCCAGGCCTGCATCGTTAATAAGTTGCATTCATGCAACAAGTCATTCACGCTGATCTGGGTGCCTGGTCATTGTTGTATCTAAGGCAATGAGCAGGCTGACTTACTTGCAAAGCCGGCTGCAGAGCTCGAGGAGACTTGGGACGTTCCTCGTGACTGACGGTCGAGTCTCTCTCGGAAAGAAATCAATAAATCTTCTGTGGCAAGTTCAGTGGACCAGACTAAATATTCCAACATGTAAGCTGTACCTGGACGACTGGGCCACTGCCAACCGTCCCAGTCGCCTGGAAGAAAAAGTGTTGGCTCGTTTGCAGATTAATGCTACCATCCTAATGCACATGGAACCTGATATGGGAAGACGCTTCTCACCAAACTGTGACATCTGTGATGCAGTGTTATCTATTAATCATATCATCCTGTGCTGTCAGCGATTTATTCGTGATTGCGCTTCACTTATAAATTACTGCAGCGCAGCAGACGTCCCCTTCACCCTTTCTACCATCCTGGGTGCTGGAGACATTGTTATGACTGATAAATTGATGGCTGTCTTGAGAGAGACCGGACTGATCAGAGTGATGTGACTTTTTTACTGTATGGTTATGGTTTTTATTGACTGTATATATGTATATATTGTACTGTACTATTAATTAGGGTGGACAGTTGATATATTTGAAATAGTTCCTTCTTCCCACTGATCTGTTTCTGATATACATGTCCACTACATTAAGCCCTGTTCCTCGACTGACAGTAACCAGCTGATGAGTGCAACTGTTTATTAAGAAATATATTGGGCACTTACAGTCGATGGTAGTTTGTTGGGCGAGGTATTTTACTTTTTGTACATAATATGTAAATACATTATACCATCTTGCTTAAGTTATTCTAATTAGGGCCAACAGCTGACGTACATGGATATGTTCCTGACTCGTCTGGTTCCCTTTCATATATTGATGTCCTCTATATTAGGTTGTGCCTCGACTGACAGTCAGCAGGTGATGAGTGCAGGTATGTCATGTAGAAAGGCATTATATATCAGCAATCGATAGTGTTCTCTTGGTCGAGGCTGTTTTACCATTAATGTAGGTCTAGATATTAGTCTCTTAGGATTTAGTATAGGTTAGCGATTTGTCTGTTAGGTGATTAGTTGTAGGATCTTTAGATTAGGTATTTTTGTTTAAAAATTATGTAAAGTAAAAAAATATAAAAATTAAAAGAAAAAATTAAAATACACAATATATATATATATATATATATATATATATATATATATATATATATATATATATATATATATATATATATACAGTATATATGGGCATGAAAGTGTGTTTGTTTTATGCAGGGATATATATATATATATATATATATATATATATATATATATATATATATATATAGATAGATAGATTGATAGATAGATAGATATAGCCTTAATGACCAGGGGCTTCAGCCCCAATGGTCGATAGGCCTCTATATATATATATATATATATATATATATATATATACCACTAGTTAACGGCTTGAGTTAGACCGGTGTATTGGACTGCTCTGTTCTGTGGATACTGGTATATTATAGTTGTTTATCTGTCACACGTGAGATAATGTTTATTAAGTGTCAGCACATGATATATTTATTAGGTTGTACTTACTGATATTGTCATTATTTATAAGATCTGTTAACTTAGAATAACTCACATTGCCCTAGCTTAATGTCACATGTTATATTAGTGTCCAGAGTCTATCTTTATTTTTAAGCCAGGTATTTACCTGCAACCCTCAGCTGTTTCACAACCCAAGGGCTAGTTTGTGTTCTGGTTTATCTTTATTATTAACATTTGGAACTTTAAAGTAACTTCTGCAAGAGCTACTTTGACAATCCTGTTCGAACCTGTTTGATTTATGTACTTGTAGCTTTAAGTTAGTGTTAAGTAACTTAATTCATGCATTTATAATTGCCTATTTCATTCCCCCTTAGCGTCATTGGTATATATTTTACACTTCATAACTATTTTCCCACTTTTAAGCTTACGACTTGGTGTGGCTAGCCGCCACTTGGTATTCTAAAATTTCCGTTGCGCACTTTACAGGAAATAAGAGAGTCCTTTAGTCCTACCATGTCGTACCAATCTCTCTCTCTCTTCTCTCTCTCTCTCTCTCTCTCTCTCTCTCTACATAAAATGCAGTATAGTGCCACATGGGGCGACCAATAGAGAGAGAGAGAGAGAGAGAGCTGCATACCTATCTATCTATCTATATATCTGTATCTATCTATCTATCTATCTATATATTCATATATATATATATATATATATATATATATATATGCAATATATATATATATATATATATCTGTCTATATATATATATTTTATGTATATCTATCTATCTATCTACCCATCTGTATCTATATATCTATATCTATATCTATATCTATATCTATATATCTGTATCTATATATATCTATCTATCTATCTATCTATATATATATATATATATATATATATATATATATATATGTATGTATGTATGTATGTATGTATATAGAGAGAGAGAGAGAGAGAGAGAGAGAGAGAGAGAGAGAGAGAGAGAGAGAGATCAGAAATCCTAGTGAGTGATGAACAGGGTTGTTTTAGGAGTGGCAGAGGATAAGTGGATCAAATATCTGCGGTGAGACAGATAGTACAAAAGGCTTGTGAGAAGGACCATAAAGTGTTTATGGCATTCAGGGATCTGGAAAAAAGCATATGACAAAGTGGACAGAGAAGGATTGTAGTTTTGCGCATGTACTGTGTAGATGGTGAGCTGCTAGGTGCCGTGAAGAGTTTTTATTACAGTATGAAGCATGTGTAAGGGTTAATGGCCATCAAAGTGAATGGTTTACGATCTGCCTGGGCGTGCAACAAGGTTGTGTGATGTCCCCACGGTTCTTCAACATTTATATGGATGAGGTGATGAGAGAAGTAAAAACACGAGTAACTGAGAGAGGCATGGCGTTGGTAATGAATGGTGATGAATGGAATATCTCAAATTTGTTGTTTGCTGATGATGCAGTACTGCTTGCGAGTATCGGACAAGAACTTGGTAGGCTAGTGCAGAGTTTTGCTGATGTCTGTGAGCGTCGTTACTTGAGAGTAAATGTGGAAAAGTGTAAAGTGATGGTTACAGAGAGAGAAGGTGACTCCCAGTGTAATGTTACAGTGAATGGAGAGAGACTGGAATTGTGAGAGAGTTGAAATACCTGGGTACAGTGATAAAAAAGAGAGGAAAATGTGCAAAAGAGGTTGAAAGTAGATTGACACAAGGAAGAAAAGTAGCTGATGCAATGAAGGCCGCGATAAGAAACAGAGTCTTCAGTGTTGCAGCTGCATGCGACTTACATGAAGGAGTGTGCCAACTTTAACACCTCCATCCGCCCTCTCCCGCTGATGACTCAGTGTGCCTGGTACCACTGTCCGACTCACTTCTTCATTTCTGGAACATTCGCTGCCTTTCCTCTAACTTACCCTCCTGAACACCACCTCTCCTCCTCTAAACTTCACCTTCTCCTCTTAACCGAGATGCAGCTGTCTGAGGCAACTGACAGCAAACCCTTTTCTGTATCCTCCTACTTTCTCTATACTCATTTCAGAGCCAACGGTGGCTGTTGTGTATATGAATGCAACGACCTCTCTTGCTCTTGTGTTCCTGAACTTGATTCATTTGAATTCTCTACTCTCTGGCTTCGGTTCTCCTGTCATTCTCTGACTAATTATATCTGTGCTGTTTACTTATCTCCTAATTCTATTGACTATCAAAAATTCTTCGACTATCTTACTTCTATGATGGAACACATTCTGTCCATTTCTCCTTTCTCTGAAATCTCTATTCTAGATTTCCATGTTCACCACCACATTGGGGTCTCCTCTCCTTTCACTGATCTGCCCGGGGAACAAGCCTACATCTTTTCTATCCTTGATGACCTAGAGCAGTTTGTACAGCACCTTACTCGTATCTCTGACCGCCTTGGAGAGAGCTCAAACATAACTGACCTCTTCCTTACTACTAATCCTTCTACTTACACTGTTAATCTTTTCTCTCTGTTGGGCTCCTCCGATCATGACCTTAGTACCTTAATCTGTCCTATCGCTCCAGTACGGTCTGTGGACCCTCCAAAGAAACGTTGTCTGTGGCACTTTGGAGCTGCAGATTAGAAGGCCATCAGGCAGTACTTCTTTGATTTTCCCTGGAATGATTATTACTTCCATGGTCGGGAGCCTTCTGAGTGTGCCTTGTGCATTACTGAGGTTATTCTTTCAGGCATGGAAGCATATATTCCTTTCTCATATCCTGTGACTAGTGCGAAAAAGTCTTGGTTTAACACGTTTGTTCTAATGCCATCCACAACAAGGAGAGGGTCTATAGATGGTACCAGAGCCAACCAACCCCTGAATCACATTTTTTTTATGTTTCTGCCCAGAATCACACTAAATCTGTTCTTTGCTCTGCTAAAAATAATTTCATTCGCACTAAATGCTCGCAACTCTCCAACAGGAATTCTTCCCACTCCTTCTGGCACCTTGCCAAAAACCTTTCTAACAACCTTACCTCATCATCCTTCCATCCTCTTTTCTACTCTGATGGCTCTGCAGCTATTTCTTCTACTGATAAAGCATATCTCTTCATTCAGAGTTTCTCCTCCAGTTCCATCTTAGACGATTCCGGTGCCGTGCCTCCAATACTTCCCCTCTCTGACTTCTGACATTAAAATTTCTTCAGCTGATGTATTTTCTGCCATCACTGGCCTCAGTACTAACAAGGCATATGGGCCTGATGGAGTCCCTCCTGTTGTCCTCAATAACTGTGCTTCTTTGCTAACACCCTGCTTAGGTAAACTCTTTCACCTTTTTCCAACTTGGACCTTTCCTTCTTGCTGAAAGTTTGCTCTCATTCAGCCAATCCCAAAGAAGGGTGACCATTCCCAACCCTCTAACTATCGTCCAATTGCTTTAACATCCGGTGTCTCAAAAGTTTTTGAGTCTATTCTTAACAGAAAAATTTTAAAGCATCTTTCCTATCACAACCTTCTTTCTGTTCGTCAGTATGGGTTCCATCAGGGATGCTCCACTGGCCATCTTCTCACCTACCTTTCAGATTCCTGGTCATCCTCCTTTCGGGACTTTAGCGAAAGCTTTGCCATTGCACTTGACATCTCAAAGGCTTTCGATCGAGTCTGGCATAAATCTTTACTTTCCAAATTGGCCCCTTACGGTTTCTATCCCTCTATCTGTGCCTTCATCTACAGCTTCCTTCCTATAGCTGCCGTTGTAGATGGCCATCATTCTTCTCCTATATCTGTCAATAGTGGTGTTCCTTAGGGCTGTACCCTATCACCAACTTTCTTCCCTTCATTCATCAATGATCTTCTAAGCTGTACATCTAACCCTATCCACTTGTACGCTCATGATTCCGCCCTTCACATTTCCATTTGATTTCTGCAACGCCCATCTCAGCAGTTACTTCAACAAACTAGTGATGAGGGTATGGCACAACTAATGTCTGACTTGGCTCGTCTCTCTGACTGGAGTAAAAATAATCTTGCTGTTTTTAATGCATCAAGGACTAAATTATTACACCTATCAACCCGCCAAAAACTTCCACAGGTGTACTTACTAATGTTTAATAATGTCCAAGTCAATCCTGCATCATCCCTGAACATGCTTGGAACTTGTCTTGGAAAGATCATATTGCATCTCTTGTAAAATCTGCTTCCAAAAGATGAGGTGTGCTAAGCCGACTCCGTGCCTTCTTTACCCCTGCACAGTTGTTGACTTTATACACAGGTTTTATTTATCCCTGTTTAGAGTGCAACTCTCATGCGTAGGGAGGCTCCCCACATACAGCTAGTGTCAATAGGGTGGAGTCAAAGGCTTTACATCTCAACTCTCCTCATCTTACTGGCTCCTTTTAACCTCATTCTCTTTGCCGTGCTGTTGCCTCTTTATCTCTTTTCTATCGCTGTTTCAATGGTCACTGCATGTCTGAACTGTCTGTGTGAATCCCTCTACCTCTATGACGGGTGCTACGCACCCGTCTAGCAACAGACTGTCATCCCTTTTCTGTCCAACTCTCTAATGCAAAAGTTAACCGTTACTCCCAGTCCTTCATTTATGCAAATGGTCAGCTCTGGAACCGTCTCCCTCTATCTGTATTTCCTACTTTCTATAATCTCCAGTCTTTCAAACGCAGTGTGTCCAGGCATTTAGGAATGAACGGATCTTGAATTTGGCTCTCTTTTGTATTTTTTCATTCTTGGAAGGAACTGTTTTGCAGGCTCTGACGTTGGTTCCTTCTTCCTCGCAGAATATATATATATATATATATATATATATATATATATATATATATATATATATATATATATATATAGATAGATAGATAGATAGATAGATAGATATAGATATAGATATATATGGATGTGAGACTATGGAGTGGCATGAAAATGAAAAGTCAAGAGTGAGAGTAGTGGGGATGGGACTGCTGAGGAATGTATGTGGAGTACAAAGGGTGGACAGGATACGAAATAATGTTATCCGTGAAAGATGTGGAGTGAGGAAGTCGGTGGACAGCAGAATCGAAGAGAGTGTACTAAGATGGTATGATCATGTGGAGAGAATGGATTACAATAGAGTGGTGAAAAGGGTATATCTGAGGGAATTTGAAGGAGGGAGGAGGCGAGGCAGGCCAAGGAGAACGTGGAAAGATGAGTGTATGAGGAAGAGGGGTTTGGAAGTCGGTGAGGCTAGGGAACTGACAAGAGATCGAGCTTGCTGGATGAATGTTGTGAGAAGAAGTGCATGATCAGGGATTTGGCACCACATTTTAATGTAGCAGTGTCCGGATTGACTCATTCGAGTACGCTATGTGAAGCTACAGAACGTGGTGAATGTTTTGGATGTATCCGATAGAGCCAGGATTTCGAGGACTTGAATGATCAGTGAATGGAAGCGTGGCTCATTGGAGTGGGCAAATCTGGGCTGTATGAACATTGCTTCTCCTCACCCTGCCCTAGGGTGGGAAAGGAGGTCCGGATGATGATTATATATATATATATATATATATATATATATATATATATATATATATATATATGGAGCCTCTGTGGTACAGTGGTAAAGTGTGAGTTTTCGTACACTGAAGAACGAGGGTTCGCGCCCCGCCAGGGTAATAAACTTTGGGAGCGTTCTTCTGGCCACGTACTACATTGGCGGACATCACGGGTGCTGTGGTTGAACCAGTGTCGCATACTATAAAGTATGCTTGCACCCAGTCGGCTTGCGTGGGCCGATTACACTTGGTTCACAGACTACACACACATCCAAAGCCATTCCAACACTACAATACACTTACAAGCACTTCTCACCCTACATACAATCTCTAACAGACAGCCTAAGCCACTTGGTAGATACATTGGCTGTATCGTCCCCGCTTCGGTCCTGCGGTGGACACTCAGACGGCTGATGAGATGATATATATATATATAGCCAACGAAAGAAATCTGTGATGAAAACCATTTTTAGTGGACAGTCCGTCATCGACATATCCGCGTCATTAAGCACACACACACACACACACACACACACACACACACATGGTAATAACTTACTCCAACAGCAGCTAAATGTTTCCTCCAACCCTCACATTCTCACACAATACAAAGCAGTCTTTCGCCAACTAACACGGCATAAAGTAACTTCAGTACACAAAGGCAGACACTTTCTTCAAGATACACCTACGAGTATGCACATAAAAAGAAAAATCTTAAAGTCTCTCTCTCTCTCTCTCTCTCTCTCTCTCTCTCTCTCTCTCTCATACACACACGGTATATTCTGCCAAACAGGTAGCCTACTCGCGTGCGCCAGTTTCATTCTCTTCTGGCGGGGTCGTTGCATTTCTCACGCCTGCACACCTGCCTTCTCTTTCATATCTTCTCCCTGTATATGTCTAGCCTTTTTCTCCTTCTTTTTCCTTGTTTTTCCGTCCTCTCTAATGCCTTTTGCTTTATGCCACTTTTTCCTTTTCTTCCTCCTAGCTTTTCTCTCTCCATTATCTATAGTCCACTTCTTACCATACTCCACTGTGTTCTTTGTTTGGCTCATTTTTAAGGTTTATAGTCAACCGCCGCCGTTAACCTACGCACGATGACGTAGATTATCTTTTCTTCACTTCAAGTTGATTTTCTTCAGCCTTCCCGAGACCTCTCGAGGGAAGAATATTTTAATCAAACTCTGCTGTTTCGCTCTATAAACCGATGTCCTTCTATACATTATTTTTTTTCTCCCGCCATACACAGGAGATAATGGTGTTGACATATTTGTGAATGTAATCTGAGGGTATTAGAAAAGTGGAAGGCCAAGATGATACGATAGACTGGATGTGGTAAGTGAACGTTTAAGGGTGTGAGTTAGGGAAGCTGAGCAAGAAAACCGGCAAAAGCTGTAACATTTTCGGTCGTAGTTGTTGTTTTTTTTGGATGCTGTGGTTGAGAAGAGACGTGCATATAATGTGTGGCTGCAGAGGAAGGATGAAGTGTCATATGAGAGGTATAAGGAAAAGAGGAATAGTGAGAGAAGGGCTGTGGGTGATGCTAAAGTGGCAGCAGATAAGAGGTGGGGTTGGTGGTTGACTGAGAATTTTCAACAGAAAAAGAAAATGTCTTGGAAGGAGGTGAAAAGGGTGCGAAAAGGAGAGTCTCGGAAGGAAGAGCGAGTAAAAGCAGAGGAAGGAAGGATGTTAACTGAGATGGATATCGTATGGAAGAGATGGGTGGAGTATTTTGAAAGATTGTTAAATGTAGAGGAGGAAAGAGAGGCTGAGATTGTGACAGATGGAAGGGTGCAAGAAATAAATGTGTTGGGAGAGTTGAATGATTCTTTAATCATGATGGAGGAAGTGCAGGAGGCAGTAAAGGTGATGAAAACAGGGAAAGCTGCAGGTATGGATGGGTATGCTGTGGAATGCCTGAAAGGTGGTGGAGCAACTAGTGTTGACTGGTTAGTAGGATTGTTGAATGTGTGCTTTGTGCAGGTTATGGTGCCAATTGACTGGCCAAGTGCTTTGTGGTCCCGTTGTATAAAGGCAAGGATGATAAGTATGAATGTTCTAGCTTTAGAGGTACAAGTCTGTTGAGTGGTGTAGGTAAGGTGTATGGTAGAGTATTAATTAAGAGAGCTAGAGAGGGTACAGAGGGAGTGATTGGTGAGGAGCAGTGTGGCTTTAGGAGAGGGAGGGGATACGTGGATCAGGTGTTTGCTGTGAGACAGGTGTGTGAATGTGAAAAGTATTTAGCGAAACGAAAGATGTGTTTTGGACGTTCATGGATTTAGAGAAAGCGTATGATAGAACTGATAGGGAGGCTTTGTGGACTGTTTTAAGATTATATGGGCTTGATGGTAGGTTACTAAAAGCGTACCCTGGGGGTAGGGGGGTTTTCAAGAATACTCCCCCAGTATCCCTGCTTGTCGTAAAAGGCGACTAAAAGGGTTGGCGGAGGGTTAGTGCCCCTCCCCGGAAAACAACTAACTAAAAGAACAAACAAGATGCCTCGGACAAGGACTGACCAAACGATGACGACCCAGGACCGGACAAAGGACTTGGTAATGAGTACATGGAATGTAAGAGGAGCGAATGATGAGGTGAAAGAGAGAGAGATTGTCCAGGTGCTTGAGGATGCGAAAGTGAATGTATGTGGAATAACTGAAACAAAATGGGGAGGAGAAAGTGTGAGAGAATGGGAGTATGGATGGGGTATATGTGCAGGAGTAGATGAGAATGAGAGGGCAAAGGAAGAAGTGTGTATAGTTGTGAGTAAAAGATGGAAGAAGAGCATAAGACAGTATGGATCAGTTGGTTCAAGGATTGTGTGGGTAAAGTTGAAAGTTGGAATACAAATGTGGGCGATTGTGTGTGTGTATGCGCCAAAGCAAGATCGTGCTAGAAGAGTGAGAGAAGAGTTCTGGACAAATGTGGAAGTGTGCATGGAAAAGTTTGGAAGGAATGAGAGAGTGTTTTTGATTGTTGATATGAATGGTAAATTTGGTAATGTGAAGGTGGATGGAATAGTTGGTGAGTGAGGTGTGCCTGCTGAGATAGATGAGAATGGGAGTGCGTTAGTGGACATTTGTGCTGGGAGGGGGTTGGTGATAGCCAATACCCTCTTCAGGCATAAAATGATCCACAGGTATACATGGCGAGTGATGAGAAGGGTGGGTGGTGAACTGAATGAAAGGAAGGCAATGATTGATTATGTGTGTGTGGATGAAAGGATGCGAAGATGTGTAAAGGATGCAAGAGTGTATAGAGGTTGGGGGAGTGGACTTTCTGACCTCTACTTGGTGGTGGCCAGAATTAGGATGCAAGTAAGATGGAGGAATAGAAGAAGGGAAAGACAAGAGGAAGGAGTAGTTGCAAGGAGAGTGGAAAGGTTACAAGAGGATGAGAAAAAGGCAGAGTATAAGAGAGAAGTGGAGGAACGATTGGGCAAATATGACTTGGAGCAGATGGGAGACGTGGAAGGTATGTGTAAGATATTTACAGAAGAAATATGTGCAGCATGTGATGTGGTGTGAGGAAGGAAGAGAAGACGGAGGGGGGTGCAAGGAACAGCGTGGTGGACTGAAGAGGTGAAACAGGCTGTGGCACAAAAGAAGAAAGCATACAATGAATGGATGAGAAATAGGGGCGTGGAAGAAGTTGAGAGGCGGAAGAGAGAGTTATATGTGGAAAGGAAGAGAGAGGTGAAAAGATTAGTAAGAGAGAGTAAGAAGAGAGTGGATGAGGAATTTGGAAGGAATTTGAGTGTAAAGTGGAGGGACTGTAAGAAAATGTTCTGGAGAGAAGTGAAAAGAGTAAGACAGGGTGGAAGTGAAGTTAGCAGGGGAGTGAAAGATAAAAATGGTAGATTACTAGTGGAGAAGGGAGAAAAAGTGAGCAGATGGAGAGAACACTTTAAGGAATTGTTGAACGTAGAGGATGGAAGTAATGCGAGTATAAGTGACTGTGGAATGGCTGGGAGAAGGAGGGAGGTGAGAAGACAGGAAGAAATCAGTAGGATAGAAGTTGTGGAAGCAATGAAGAAAGTTAAATCTGGGGAAGCCGCAGGAATTGATGGAGTGTGTGGTGAAATGCTGAAGCATGGGGGAGAGATAGTAGTAGAATGGATGTGGAAGATGTGCAGATTGGCCTGGGAGGAAGGTAAAGTCCCGGGGGATTGGAAGTCAGGTATAATTATTCCCTTGTACAAAGGAAAAGGGGAAAAAGAAGTGTGTGGTAATCATAGGGGCATTTGTCTTCTTAGTATAATAGGAAAAGTGTATGGTAGGATACTTATAGACAGAGTTAGAGAAAGAACAGAGAAATTAGTTGGAGAAGAACAGGGAGGCTTTAGGAAGGGAAGAGGTTGTGTAGATCAGATATTCATTCTTAGATCTTTAGTGGAAAAGTTTCTAGAGAAGGGAAAGAAGTTGTATGCAGCTTTCATGGATTTGGAGAAAGCTTATGACAGGGTGGATAGACAAGGATTGTGGAAAGTGTTAAGAATATATGGAGTAGATGGGAAGTTGTTGAATGCTGTGAAGAGTATGTACGATGGTGCGAAGGCTGCAGTGCGTGTGGATGGTGAACTAAGTGAATTTTTCTCTTTGAAAGTTGGTTTGAAACAGGGATGTGTCATGTCTCCATGGTTGTTCAATCTGTACATGGATGGGGTAATAAAAGAGGTACAAGGTAGGGTAGTGGATGTTGGAGTGGCCCTGGTGAGAGAGGATAGTGTTTGGAAACTCCCTGTATTGTTGTTTGCAGATGATACTGTGTTGTTGAGTGAAGACGAAGGGGAGCTGCAAGGCTTGGTGGATGAGTTTGAGAGAGTGTGTAGGAAACGGAACCTAAAGGTGAATGTAGGGAAGAGTAAAGTGATGGTCTTTGAGAGAGGTGAAGTTAGTGAATGTACAGCGAGGTTGGATGGTGAGCAATTGGAAAATGTGAGTACGTTTAAGTATTTGGGTAGTGTGATGAGTAAGGATGGAGGTTTGGAGGGTGAAGTGCTTGAAAGGGTACAGCAGGGAAGAAAGGTTGCTGGTTCCTTGAAAGCAGTGATAAGAAACAGGGAAGTGAGCATGGAAGTGAAAAAGTTACTACATGACAGTATTGTGATACCAACTCTAACGTACGGAAGTGAAGCTTGGACATTGTTGGAGGACACAAGTCAAGAGTGAGAGCAGTGGAAATGAGTTATTTAAGAGGAGCCTGTGGAGTCACGTGGAGAGACAGGCTGACGAATGAGGATATAAAGGAGCGTTGTGGTGTGGATGTGGATGTGATAGGAAGCGTTATGAGGAACACACTGAGGTGGTTTGGCCATGTGGAGAGGATGGAGGGTGAAAGACTGACGAAGAGAGTGTATGTGAGTGAGGTGGAGGGGGGAAGAGGGAGGGGGAGGCCGAGGATGAGATGGAGGGATGGGGTGGAGAGATATATGAGAGAGGGGGGTGTGAGTTGGGAGCAGGGCAGTGACATGGCGGGGGACAGGGCGACTTGGAGGCGATTTGTTTGTGGCCACCCCAAACGGGATTGAGGCGTCTGGCAATAGATAGATGGAGATAGAACGTGTGTAAGAGTGGGTAATACTGTGAGTGATTGGTTTCCCGTGAGAGTGGGACTGTGGCAGAGATGTGTGATGTCACCATGGTTGTTTAATATTTATATAGATGGAGTTGTAAGTGAGGTGAACACAAAAGTGTTAGGTGGAGTTCTGAGTCTGGTGTAGATGCTACTGCACTGGTGGTTTGGGGTTTCATTTACTCGAGACTTATCTTGAAAAGATCATATTACATCTCTTGTAAAATCTGCGTCCAAGAGATTGGGTGTGCTAAGCCGACTCCGTTCTTTCTTTACCCCTGCACAATTGTTGACTCTATACAGGGGTTTTATCTGCTCCTGTGTGGAGTACAACTCTCATGCGAGGGAAGGCTCCCCACATACAGCTCCTCTTAATGGGGTGGAGTCAAAGGCTTTTCATCTCATTAACTCTCCTCCTCTTACTGACTTCCTTCAACCTGTCTCTTTGCCGCACTGTTGCATCTTTATTTCTTTTCTATCGCAACTTTAATGGTCACTGCTCCTCTGAACTGTCTGCATGCATTCCTCCACCTCTACGACAGGTGCGTAGCACCCGTCTAGCAGCAAACTCTCATCCCTTTTCTGTCCGACTCTCTAATGCAAGAGTTAACCGTTACTCCCAGTCCTTCAATTATGCAACAGGTCAACTCTGGAACTGTCTCCCTCTGTCTGTATTTCCTGCTGCCTATGATCTCCAGTCTTTCAAACGCAGTGTGTCCAGGCATCTCGAAATGAATGGATCTTGAATTTGGCTCTTTCTTGTATTTTGTTTTTCCCTTGGAGGGAACTCTTATTGCGGGCTCATGGCCTTTGGTTCCTTCTTCCTCGCATAAAAAAAAAAAAAAGTTGGTAGAGGAGTTTGGAGGGTTGTGTGAAAGGAGAGAATTGAAAGTAAATGAGAATAAGAGTAAAGTGATGAAGTGTACGAGGTTGGTAGATGGAAGGAGGATGAATATAGTTTTGAATGGTGAGTTGTTTGTGGAGGTAAAGTGTTCTAAGTATTTAGGGTTATGAAGTAGGAAAGGTTCTGGGGGGAATGAAAAAAGCGTTTAGATCGTTTTCTTAGAATGGATGTAAAGAGAAGGCTGTATGAGGGTGTTGTGGTACCGACTGCATTATATGGGGCTGAAACATGGAATATGGGTGTAGCAGAGAGGAAAGTTTGAATGTAATGGAGATGAGGTGTCTGAGGAGTATGTGTGGAGTGACGCATATGGATCGAGTAAGAAATGATGAAGTGCAATTGAAAACTGTCAGTTGTTTGGGAGATGGCTGATCGAGTTGTGCAGAGTGTTGCGATGGTTTGGTCATATGGAGAGAATGGATAATGAATGATTGGTGAAAAAGATAACTAGATCTGATGTGAGAGGTGTAAGACTGAGAGGAAGACCACAAACAGAAGGGATGAACAGTGTGAAGAGAGCGTTAGATGCGAGAGGGATGTCTGTTGAGCAAGGAAATGGCTGTGCGTGATAGAAATGAATAGAGAGAAATTATGAATGAATAAATGATGACGCACCCCTGAGGGTATACTTTCATGCATTTTGTCTGATCAGCTGATCAAGTCAGGTGCGGGTAAGGGGATGGGTCCATTATGATGTGGCAGGGGTAAAACAACTCTGCTGTCGGGCCCTGCTGCGGATGATTGCACTGTGTAGTTGACCCTCCTGTGATGTGGTGCGGTGAGGCTCTGCCTATTCTCCCTTTTGTTGCTGAGATGCGAATTAATGTGTTTGAGTGGATGAGCAAATTGGGAGTGTGTCATCCTGTCTCGACTACCTTCCTTTCCATGGAGGAAGCAGCCTAGGTATATAGATAGATAGACAGGAATGCTTTTGTTAAGTACAACTACATGAAAAGAAAATGTGTGTAGATGTGGAGCCGAGAAATTGGGCCTGATTGTGCTTCGTTGCAGGAGACACTCTGTTTGAAGCGTGCCTTTATTATTATTATTATTATTATTATTATTACTATTATTATTATCATGATGATGATAATCATCATCACGATAATGATGATGGTGATGATGATGATGATGGAGATGATTATGATGGTGGTGGTGATGATGATCATCATCATCATGATCATGATCATGATGATTGTTGTTGTTTTTGTTGTTATTCTAATTCTTCTTCTTCTTCTTTTTATTATTATTATTATTATTATTATTATTATTATTATTATATATTATTATTTTTATTACCATATCATGTCCATCCCAGTGGGGCAACGAATGGCTTAGGCTGATACCTATAACACTTGGGGGATATGATTAGTACCGTCCACGATGATGATAATGGAGATATGATGACGACGATCCCCAGACAACTTTACTAGATTTTGGCGAAGATCTCTAATAGTGACCATGAAGGTAAATGACAGTGAACTACTGGAAATGATCTTTGAATTAGGTTATACCGAGGCAGGAGATGACTGATAAATGTACATACTGCAGATTGCTGTTTATAATGTAACTTGGAATGTGAAAAACACAAAGGTATTTATTTTTGCAATTATGTTAATTATGTTTCTCAGAAAAGACACAGATGCTCCTACGTAAGCATAGTAATACCGTGAATAGTATTATTATTATTTTTTTCAGAATGACTATAAAATATCATTTGCATTCAATATGAGACCGCATAATTGTAAAATCTTAAATAAGAAAAGTAAGTGTGAGCGGTAATTGAAAGGCATGAGACTGTGTGAACAGCAGATGTATGAGGGACAGAGGAGACACGTTGTGTGAAAAAAGGGCGTGAGATAAGTTCTGAGAGAAGCTGTGATGAAGAAATTAGGACAACTCTGGCATTCTCTTCCAGCTAAAACCAAGAGCATATATTCAGATCAGTTTGAGCACAGAAGCCACAAGTGTTACAGGTAACATTAATTGCTTAATAGGCGGTACAATTCACGTATTCTATTGCAGAGTACATCAGACGATTTTACTGCTCTGAGAGTGCATCAAAAGAGCCTCGGAGTTAGTATCACTTTTTCTTATGCGAGGGCGCTTTTGTTATAAGCAGTGTGTGTGTGTGTGTGTGTGTGTGTGTGTGTGTGTGTGTGTGTGTGTGTGTGTGTGTGTGTGTGTGTGTGTGTCCGCGCTTTATCGGAACAATTCAAATAGTTTTCATCCAATTAATAAGCAAACCTTGTGGAACTGTTGAGAGGCAGCCCACGAGGAAGCCTGTTGTTTTTTTAATAGTACTTGAAAGGTCAAGGTCACAGGGCTAGGTCAAAGTTTCACCTGGTATATATCACTAGTTTTATAAAATGGTCCATGAGCTGAACATGCCCAGCTTGTTTAGAGACAGGCATTCAGACTGAAGAATTATGAAAAGGATTGGAAGGTACAAAATCATGGACAAATTAACTCTGGTAGAACAGGGCAGAATTAGATCCGGCGATACTGACATTATATAATATAAGGAAAATATAGGTAACACACTAGCATCCAATGGCATTTTCAGTCAGCAATCTAAAACCTCAGGGAAAAACAGCACCCACATGCTCGTACAGATTCCGAAGCTCCCCTCAGAAATTAAATTCCACCTAATCAAAACAAAGATACTACCAATAATATAATATTCAACAGTTCCAGCCCATGTGACCTCCAAAACAGAAATGCGCAAATTACAGCGGGAGTATCGTACCCCCCACCCCTCCGTTTTGTCACAAATGTATCCCTACAGTGAAAACAGATGCTCAACATGCTTGGCTTCTCGTTCAACCCATGCTGTACATTTCCTGCTGCGAGAGGCTGCTCGTAAATTCTTGGAAAAACTCGGGACCTGTGATAACTTGAACTAATATAACAAAGTGCTCGACAGAGCTAAACCCAAAAAATACTCATGGTTTCCTCGAAGATTGATTTTTTTTTTTTTTTTTTTTGAGAATCTTCACTCCATCATTGTTTACTTAAGTCTCCCATTATTCATACTCCCTCCAGCACCACAGTACAGTGAAGGAGCGGCGAAAGACGGGAAAAATGGAGACAAAAAACGGAGAGGTTAGACGAGGGAAGGAGAATGTGAAGGAAGAATGTGGGGAGGGAGGATGAAGGGAAATAGTGAAGGGAAAAGAAACAAAGGCTATATGGAAACAAATGAGAGAGGGAGGGAAAGGTGATCGGAAACAGAGAAAACAGACGCAGGGGAAAGAAGGGATGCGAGGGAAGCAGGGACGGTGGAGACAACAATTTACATACGAGACAGAGGGGAAGCGAAATTAGGTGAAATAGGAAGGGTCTAGAAAGAGGGTGGGAATGAGAGTAAAAAGGAAGGAGGAAGAGTAGAGAAGACAACAGGGAAATATGAGAGGGGTAGGAAATGGAGAAAATGGTTAGGGGAGATGGAAGGAGGGAGAAAGAGAGGATTAGAGGAAGATATGTAAAGAGAGGGTGAGGCAAATGGGATAAAAGTTTAAAGAAGGAGTAGTGTGGCGAGAGAAAAGGGGGGCAGAAGATAGGGAGAAGGGAGATGAACTGCGGGGAAAAGTTAAGGAAAATTACAGAACAAAATGAGAGAAATAAAGAGAAAATTGAGAAGGAGGGAGGTGAGGGGTGATGAAAACAAACAAAAGTCTGAAGGATATTGGAGTGTCAGAAGGTTTTGAGTTTCTGGCTTCAAGTGTAACTCAAGGGAAGCACTCAGTAAGCACTCCCTTAGCTTAGATTACAGCACCCAAACGTCGACTTTACAATCCAGCTCCCTGTTTCATTTCTAGGTACAAAGAGTTTGAGTAAAAGAACGTCATTGCCAACAGCTAAGTCGCCATATTGGAATTTGACCCCGGTGTGGCGGACCGGAAGTTGCCTGGGCCAGAATTGTGCCAAGCGATAGCAGCGCGTGCACTGCTGATGACGTCACGGAAGCGCCGCCCATTGGGAACTTTTGGCCCTAACCAGGGTGCCTTTGTCCCACCAAACCCACCTTGACCATTATAACCTCACACTGTCCACAGTCAGTCATGGCTAGAGAAGATTGAGTATTATACTCAAGTGTCCATTCTGCAGTTTATTTATGCCACACCAACTATACTAATTTCACCTAAACTAGCCCTTTTTTTTTTTTTTTTTTTTAAGAAGTGGCACAGAGTTAGATAGGCGGACTATCCATGATGTCATCAGCAACACATGCACATGTAACTGATCTGGAAAACTTTTGGTTCGCTACATCAGGACATCTCGATGACGGGACAAGTGTGCTTTTGATTACACCTCCACTGTCCATGGAAAATTTATAATACAACTTAAAAGAGAGTGTATTTGCTCTTGTCTTCTTCCTTTCCTTTTTTTTTTTTCTTAAATCTGGTCAGAGGGTTACTTGCCACACTGCAGCATATGTCACAAATCCAGCAATAATACGCACCATCCATACTGACTACATGCTAGGTCTATCTCCAGTCAGGACTGGTGCACTGGTATTAGTAGATGTGTCTTTACTACATGCGGTGGGTCTTGTGAAAAATCAGTCAAATCTGCTTTCACGATATTCAGTTCATCAAACTGTTCCCTGCCAAAGCCTGGGGTCGAACTCACATCATTTCAAACATTTGTCAGCCTCTCCACCCACTCGGTCAACTCAGTCATATAAAACTCAGTAATGGATACTCCTGGCGTTACATCCAGAGGGAACTGCCTGCCAACACTCTAGCTACAACCATAACAGTCTATAATATTATGGTACAGTGTAGGACTAGACCTGCTCCTCAAAGTGAGAGTGATGTCTAGAATGAAACCTTCTCTATGCTGGTGAAGTACGAATGAGGAGGGGTTGTATGTATGTGATACCTACACATCTCCTTACTCTCAACTGGTCTGGACACGGTCCGAAATTACCCTGCTATGCAGCAAAGGGCCACTGTTGGCCTTGATCGTCCATCATGAAGCGGGTAGTACACTGCGGCTGCCCTAGTGCGGTATGTGCGGTAGAGTCAGCTGAACTCAGTTTTCTACAGACATAACAGTCAGTGAAGGGGTAAACAAAACAAGAACGGACTGAAGCTTGGGCAATCCAAGCTGGTGATGATGGATGCCAGACGGTGAACACGGTCTCGATTCAACGTTTTCTGGAGGAGTAGACATGCCATGTTCTGGAGGATGGCAGGATGGTGCAGAGGCGGAGAGGAAGGCAATGAGAAAGACAGAGAGGCAAGCCATATGGCAGTAAGTATGGCAGGCCACGTGGCAATAAGAATGGCAGCCCATATGGCAGTGAAGATGGCAGGCCATATGGCAATAAGGATGGCAGACCAGGTGGCAGTGATACTGGCAGGCCAGGCAGCAGGATGGATGGTGCACTAGGTGGCAAGGAGGCGGGCCAGGGACATGAGGTAACAGGGGAAAAGAATACCAGTATTTCAGTGTTATACAGGTGCATGTTGGGACTGTCATTATTTCAACATTTATTTGCCCTTCACCTTATAATTCTTTCGTCTACCCACAATCCCTGTTATCAGTGTTTTCCTTTAGCCTGATATACTGGCAATGGAATGTAATTAAATGGAAATATTTTTTTGCTTAGCAGGAAAGAGTTTGAGTGGACGAGAGAGAGAGAGAGAGAGAGAGAGAGGAGACAAAAAGCAGGGTAATGGAGAAAAGAATAGAAGGGGTGACAGATGAGATGGGGAAAAAGAGATGGGGGTGAAGAGACAATAAGAGGCATGGAGAGAGAGAGAGAGAGAGAGAGAGAGAGAGAGGATGAAACTGAAATGGAAGGAGACAGTTACTTAAAGAAGGGCCGATAAGGAGGAGGAAGCTGTAAACGAAGATGTCAAGGGAAGATGAATATGAATTAATAAGACGGAACTGGTTATGACTGAGACACGAATGGCTCGGAAAAAGAAGAAGAGGAAGAAGAAGAAGAAGAAGAAAAGAAGTAGAAGAAGAAAAAAAGAAGAAGAAAAGAAGTAAAAGAATAAGAAAAAGAAGAGAAGACAATAATAAAAGGAAGAAAAGAAGAAGAAGAGGAAGAAAAGAAAGAAGTAGAAGAAAAAAAGAAAAGAAGAAGAAGAAGGAGGAGGAGGAGGAGGGAGAGGAGAAGAAGAAGAAGAAGGAAAAAAGATTATAAGAAGAAGAAAAAGAGGAAGAAGAGGAGAAAAAGGAAAGTGAAGAAAGATGAAGAAGAAGGAAAAAAGAGGAAGAAGAGAATAAAGATGAAGAAAGATGAAGAAGAAGAAGAGGAAGACGAAAGAAGAAAAGGAAGAAGAAAAAGAAGAAGGAAAAGAAGAAAATTAAAGAAAAATAAATTTCAGTTTCCTGTTTGAAAAAAACAAAACAAATAGAGTTCTGCGGTAACAATGATCCTTTTAATGGTAAAAAGAAATAGTCAACGGCCAGAAACTTACAAAGGTGCTCTCCCTAAGACAGCAGAATAAAAGAGTCAAAATCTAGAATCGCTCCTTTCGAGATGCTTTGATACATTGCAGTTGCAAGACTATTGTTCATAGGCAGAGAGAAAGCAGAATGAGGAAGACAGTTCCAACGTTGACCAGATGCATACATAAAGGACTGAGAGGATCAGTTAACTCTTCCATAAACGCTTGGAAAAAAAAAAAAGTTAGAATGCGCTGATTGCCGAGTGTTCCACTCCCACGGTAACCGGGGAGGGATACAGGAAAACAGTTCAGAAGAGCAGCAGTAATTACTGAAATAGCAATAGTACGGGGAAAGAGATGCACACTGTGGCAGCGAGAGGATGACAGAAGAATACCAGTATGAACTTAAGGAGAGGAGACGAAAAGTTTATGCCTCCATCCTGTTTAGAATAGTTGTATGTGGTAAGCGCTCCCAGAAGTGAGAGCAGTACTCTACTTAGAAGTGAATAAGGCCTGCCTTCAAATACAGGGTCTGGTAACATTCAATCTCAAAATGGCAGATTATATAAGTGAAGAAATGTACTCTTTCTATGACTGGCAGCGATATAATGATAACCCAGGCCTATTTTGAAATGATGCAGGACCGAGCTGTATGTTGTTGAATATTACGAATATTTTTCCGCAAGGTATGTTGGCTTGAAAGACAGATGAACTGAGGTTATGATGAATATATATTGTTTGCATCAATCAGAAATAATTAAAGATCCAGGTATGCCATATTATCGTCTCGTGACTGTTAAACTATCCGTAAGTACTGTGATGACCGTTGCGTGGGCTGGTGGGTAAGTGAGAGGTGGAGTCAACATATGGACGGATAGAGCTACATGTACAACTCAACAGATCGCTGCTAAATAGGAAAAGTACGACACAGCCCTGAGGAAGTCAGCTATTCGTACTGTACCTTTATAAGAACAGTAGCCGTCTACAGCAGGCGCTATAGAGAGACCAGAAAGGAATTTACAGATAGAAACAGGATAGAAGGACTAAAATTGTAAGAAAACAGTTGGAAAATTATACATTAGTAGAAAACTCTCTTGAAAGCTCGAGAGATATCAAGATTAATGGAAAGGTTTCACCATTCTCCTGAAAGAGAAAATGACTATCATCCTTTAAGGTAAGCAGAACGCAATATTAACGTTCAGGACGTGCGTTAAGAGGGTAAAGGTACTTCAGGATGACTTTGGAAATACGAAAGTTTAAAGTAGTATATCCAGAGTCACAGGGTATAATGGTCAGCCTTCTCCTGGATAGACGGAATAAGACCAAACTTCCAGTTACACGGGAAAATGGAAGTTGAAAGAATGATACAAATGAATTTGTCTGGACAAGGTATCACCACAAAATATAACGTTCTTGAGAATAGTAGGAGGGTCCCATCAAGAATGCACTTCTTAGCCTTAAAACCAGAGATAACTGAAACTATGTGTAATGAAGAAAATTTTATTGTAGGTGTGAGGAAACCAGAGAAGAGACAGAAAACTGGGACACCAATATAACCATTCAAAGCAAATACGGACACAAATGTCTGAGCAAAATTTTCAGCAGTGTCAAATGGTCAAATGAAGAACAACAACAGAGCCGTTTGGGTGGAAAAGACGAAGGAAATGGCAAGAAGTTACAGAGGTTTTTAAGAAGAGGCAAAAAAAAAAAAAAAAAAAAAAAAAAAAAAAACGAGAAGAGTGTCACTGAGAGAGCTCATTGCATTTTGAATGAAGAAAATTAATTTTAGCAAGTCGAAGAACAGTTTAACAACTCTTGAGGCAGCATCCTATGAATCAGGTGATAAAGGAGTCACTTGGCGTCTGTAACTTTTGAGGGCCACCTCATTGTTGTGAACAACTTTAGGTCAAGAGTGATTAAATCAAGGAATTTTGCACTGATCTGAGGATAAAGAAGGTACATTTCTGTGCCTGAGAGAATAGTCTCCGTAATGCACAGTGCACATTCAGGTGGCTGTCGACGATGGAAACCATGATCAATCTAGGGAAAATCAAAGAATGCACTTTCTAAGAGCCTCCCATAATGCCACAGGCGTCTCTTCTTAGAAGATTAAACATGGAAATTTTGCACAAATATTTGCAGAAATACCAAGCATGTGGTCAGTTAGCACACGGATGTTTGCACACTCGTTTCCACAGTCAGGAAGTAAAACAGCGTCCTTTGTAAATATCAAGAAATTTGTAAATATCAAGAAATTTCTCAGACTCTTGCAGAATAATTTGTTTCGTAACAGACTTTTAATTATTATTAAAACAAAACTGCTAAATTACTGGTTTATACGATTTTTTCCTTGAAACTTATTGCCTAAGATATATCGGTTTCCAGCTAATCTCTCTCTTACAAAAGTAAATAAACATACACAGAATCTGATAGAAAAAACTACCTGTGTTTTTTTTTATTATTAATTTTGATTAACAATTGATGTGACTTGCTACTAACGGGAATCAAGGAGTAATATTAGTGAATGTTAACCCTAGCAGCTCGAGAACACTGTGTGTGTGTGTGTGTGTGTGTGTGTGTGTGTGTGTGTGTGTGTGTGTGTGTGTGTGTGTGTGTGTGTGTGTGTGTGTGTAATAAGAACACCCCATCCGAATAACACCCAGCACAAGTGAATGCTTCGCCCGGACAGCAGTCCATTTACCTAAATACTGTATCCAGAAATTAATTCCAACCATTTTTCTCTGCCTAGACTTAATGGGCAACTCCCACTGTGTGGATCAACACTGTGATCAGTCTTCTGGTCTAAAAGTACGTCAAATGCTGCAGTCCTGTGAGTCGAATGGTGCTGAATGTTCGAAAGAGCAGTGGATTTGAACAAATACATTTTTCAGGAAGGTCCAGGGACGAATTTAGCGAGTCATTTTGAACTCACTCGAATGATGTGCAATGTCTGAGCGTCAGAGTTGTTCGGGATAACTGAAACTGTTCCAGAAGTCAATGCCTATTCTGTCAGGCGAAACATCGACTGGGCTGAGCCATGAAAAAATTAGTTGAGTTATATTAACGCAAGCAAAGGAAGACAATAATCCAACTGTCTGTCTTTAGCCAGACGTCTTAATCTCCAAGTGGATGGCCATAAGCATATCGACTCCATGCACTCTGTCCTTCGCCTTCAAGTTTTTTCCCTACAACTCACACCATCCTCATTTATTCACCTCACCACTCCAGTCCCTCCTACCCTACCTGTTTTTCCCTATCTACCTCCATCCCCTTCGCCCGGGTCTACTGTTTTTCTTCACTTACTTTTTCCAGTCTCTCCACAGAGTCAGATCATTTCAGGGTTCTTCTAACACTGTCCAGGACATTAACATAAGCTACATTATGTTCCTAAACTTCCTCATTATTGTCTCTGCCTCTCCTCGTAGCTCCACATGCTCTTTTCAGATAGCCGATTGCCACTTCTCTCACTCTTGACTTGAATCCATTCAGCTAAGTCAAATCTTCACTTCTGCACTTTAAGTTGGGTTCACAGTAATGTCATGCAACAGCTTCTTTCTTCCATTCTCATTTCCCTGTTTCTGTTTCAGTAACTCAATTGAACTTTTCTCGTTGCTATCATTAACATAATAATATTTTTAATTCACTAAAAATAATGTCACATTGTAGTCTGCTAACCATCACATTCATGCTATTGTGGTTCTTATATCTAATAAAATAAACCTGCAGCTTACCCTGCTACTGATTATCAAACTTTATTTACCCTAAGCAAAGGTTGTGGTATTTATCCACAGGGAATTATTGACGGATATTGGTATCTGCAGTATTTACTTCATGATGCTCTTCAAGGGATTCACAAGCTTTTTGTTTCTCTCTGCTGCTCTACATGTAATTATATGACTGGCTTATGTATAAATGAGTGATGTCCTTTCAGTTGATGCATAAGTGATTATTCATTTTTAATTACGTTTCCAGATCAGTAATGTCCGCCAAGTGTGTGAAATTCTGTTATATGTAATATTTTTCCTTTGACTACATCTACCAACTTTGGGTTATCAGCTGTTTATTCCCCGCCACAAGAGGGTCCATCTCTTCTTATGGCTCAATACAGCTCTGTAGTACTGTGAACAAGGAGTAGTCAAGACCTGTCTAAACCAGTCCAACTCTGGAGGCAGAACCACTTTAGACTACTCTGATCAGAGCAAATCGCCTCGCTAAGACACTCGTGGGCCAGTCCTGTGTAAACTATCTAACTGCGTCTTGAAAACGAGCTATTACTCAGATGAAGTTAGATTAGAGAATATTGGTACACTGAGAAGCAAGCATTCATGATAGGAGGAGAACATTTCGCACAAAATGAATGACAGCACGGAATTAAGCTACATGGTCATACTAGCATGGAACACAACTGTAAAGAAAATCCTTGCAATTTTTGCTGATACTGATTTATGCTGACGTGGTAACATGCTACTAATTAAAGGCATTAGCCACTTGACTGAAATTCCTTATTTTTCATTTTATTTTTGGTACCACAACACAATCATTTTTACTTGAAGAGAGGCATTTCGTGCTGTATGGTTTAGAAATAGTCTTCCCTAAATCATTACTAAACAGAATATTACCAATCTTCTAGTAGCAAGAACAGAATGTCCAATTACCTTATCATTGTGAGGCGGTTGATAGTATCGGAGTCTTACCATGACATTACACTGAAAGTTTTGTGTATATGTACCGGTGTGCACTGCAGTGACTGGGTTTCAGACACGTATAGTACAGGGCTGACGTTTTTACTATGCACGTTCAAGCAGTATTTTACAGGTGGTTCGGGACACTTGATCTACAGAAACAGCAACCACCACCTTTTTTCCAGAGAGGTGAACCACCCCAAGCCGGTGCTTTACAAACAGGGTTCATGTATAGAAGGCGTCTGGAGCATAGGTAAGAAGTCATCATCACCATCGTCATCATCATCACCTATTTTTGCCACTTAAACCATTTCCTCCCAGTGTCCTCAATATACGACAGAACTGGGCCTTTCCAACGGTTAATAAATTTTGGAACCTCGGGTTAGGGATCTATGAGCTTCGCGACTATGAGCCGACAAGTGGAGAGCAGTATGCTTAGTACCCATCCAGCAAAATCCCTCGCACGGAAACTCTGGGAACCAATGGGTTAAGGATTAGGTGAGGAATAGGGTGGTAGTGAGGAACTTCTGAGGAGGAATCAGTGCTCCCCAACACCGTACGCCTCGTGTGGCTCGCTCGTGGTGGAGAAGGAAGCACTCTGTTTCTGCTTTTGCTGGCTCACAGGGAGTTCCCAGGTTCAAATCTTGACGAGTCATGTCTTTCTGGTGTAAGTGACCGAAACACTTCCAGATAATTTACAGAGCACGGCAATCGTGTCCACACTCTGGTGTTCTCTTATGTCGGAAGCATTACCAAGCATTTCATTTAATATCTTCTGATTCTCTGCTCAACTGCAGCCAAACTTAAGGTCAGAGGGCAGCCTTCCTTCTCAGCTATCTCCACTGTGGACAATATGCATAATGAACGGCCATACCACGTTGAGTACACCGCTTCCCGTCCGATCAGCGAAGTTAAGCAACGTTGGGTCTGGTTAGTACTTGGATGGGTGACCGCCTGGGAACACCAGATGCTGTTGGCTCGTTCTCCCTACGTGTCAAGTGGGGTTGGTGGAGGATTAGTGCCCCTCCCTGTAAAACAATTAACTCTAAGCCCTTGGCCACCCCGTTTGGGATACATGGCGTCTGGCAATGAATGAATGAATGAAGAGTTGAAAGTACATCTGGAAATTCGTGCTGGTGGAGCGACTGTGTCTGAGTCGAAGAGTCTGTTGAAATCTGTTGCAATCAGTATATAGGGTGCGATCATGTAAGAGAAAAAGAAAGGACATGCCACTGCATCTACATAAAGGTATGCCAGGAAAGTGACTCATGGAGGAAGCTTTGACCTCAGTCGATCCCTTCTAAGCTAAATAAAATTGTCTCTTATTAGTATAAATACAATGATAATAGGTCATATTAGGAAAGAGGCTAAAATGTCCGACAGCTGGCTGCACGAAATTGATTACCTTACATGTATTCATCATTAACCACTTACTACGATGATTATTTTTATTGTGATCACAGAATCACCATACTATTTTATTTATTAATTTATTAATGTAAAATACAGAATGAGTCAGTTACGGCTGTATCTAACGCCTCAAGCTTGAAAAGTCTCAATAAAGTAATTAGATTCTTCTGCAAGTAGCAAGAGTAAACTGGAAAAGCTATCACGTATTCGGAGGAAGAACCTATACACTAAGAACTGATGGCGCGTAAATAACCCAGTTGACCCATGGATGTCATTTATTCTTATGCCACCAAACAATGGTGTTCAGGTTATGGAAGATATTACGTAACAAAAAGGATTAATGGAGTTTGTTTCAAACATCTTCACTACCAGACAACTCTACATATCAAAGTGAGAGATGCTTTTAGTATCAAGAATAAAATCAGGAAGGTCGGCATCGTAATGAAAGCGTGTAATGACGTTTGTGAGTTTCCGTAAAGACCTTTTACCTCCTTCAGGCAGTCATATGCAGATCAGCTCAAATGAGCTTGTCACTTATTTTCCGTTTTCCTGGTATAAATAATAATGGGAGTATTTTTTCCCTTCTCGTCTTGCTACTTGTACTGCATATCTGGCAATACATTTCACTAGTTCCCTGCAGCCATCTGATACTTCTGGAGGTGTCCATAATGTAGACTACAATATCTTCTTTTGCCAATCCTCAGTGGAAGGTGATTGTCTTTCTGGTTGTGATTCCCACGCATGGTCTGCTTAGTAGCATGCCCTCTTTATATGTTCCCTAAGGGCAGCGCTTGTTGATGACAGTGATTTCGCCAGTGTCTTACCTTTTCTGCTGAAGTGATCCTTTCTACGCTCTTTGACAGAAGTTGAGTTGCTTGTCCAATCATCTGTGTATCTCTTTATCTGTTTATCTGTCTAAATATTGTCAGACGGGTTAATCCCATAATCGGTGGCCACAAACAGTCTCCTCCATATTGTCCTTTCGTGCCATTTGGCTGCCCTCCCGTCAACCTGCACCTCATATATTTCTCCTCTCCATCCCTTCATCTCATTCTTGGTCTCCTCCTCCTCCTTTCCTCCCTCCTCCTATCTTACATACATTCTTCTTTTCTCGTTCTGCATCTTCTCTACATAACCGAATCATCTCAAAGTATTTCTCTTAACGCTCTCAGTTTCATCCACATCAAAACCACAACACTTCTTCACTTCCTTATTTGCCTTTTTCTCTCTTCTTGTCACTTAACATGCTCCACTCAGATAACTCGTATCCGCAGCTCTCACTCTTGATTTGTGTCCTTCCAACACGGTCCAAGCTTCCCATGTAAGCCGAGCATCACAATACTGTGAGACTTTTTTTTTTTTTTTAATTCCATGCTCCCTATTCGTTATCACTGCCTTCAGTGAACCAGCTGTTTTTCTATAATGCAGAACTCTTTCAAGCACTTCATCCTCCACTTTCCATTCTTTCTCATCACAGTACATAAGTACTTGAATGCACTCACATTCATACATGATGATTTTTGAATTTCATCCATTTTACATATTTTGTGTGCTGGAGTTTGTATAACTTTATCACCATATTTTTTTCTGACATCATGTGCTTTACACAATATCCTGGAATCTTCATCTGTATCCATTACCTGCATATTATAAGATGATCTACATTCTGCATGATATATATTACAGGTGTAATATACAGTAACCTTATAAATTGCAGAAGAAATATATAAATATTTGTTTATAGTATATATATCTTACAGGAGTAATGTATACAAATATATATATATATATATATATATATATATATATATATATATATATATATATATATATATATATATATATTTATATATATATCAACTAGACTAAAGGCCGAATATGTTACTTTGCCCTCTAACCTTCAACTTCAACAGAATACTCTTTAACATGGAATTACTCCATTCTTGACAAACCCTTAACTCTTCCTCTAACTTTGAAAACAAATCAAAACTATTTGAGTTGAATTTTTGAGGACCTTGACATTGTACTTTTACTTGTGAACTTGAATTATACTTGTCAGCTATCAGAATGGAATCTCTTTATCTTTGTATTAGCCTGATCCCATCCACAAAATTAATTCTACATCAGATATAAACTGTTTTAGTTGACCCTTGCCATGTAACCTTAACCTCTGACCAGTTGTTAAAACAAAAAAAAGATCAACCTCTTGGGCGACCCTCAACCCATCCACCAAGTATAATTCAGCTTAGATCAAAAATGATTTGGCTGTTTTGCTCACACACAAACACATGCGTCAGACTTTGTGCACGTCCTGTAACCCTGGACTTTGAGTGGTTGTTTTCAAATTGAAATCCCTTCTTTCTTGCCTGACCCTTAAACGGTCCACCAAATTTAGTTCAAATGAAGTATAAAAATGTTTGAGCTGACCTTCTCCTTAATGTTGGTATTTGACATTTACCTGTGACAATGTGTTTTGACTGGATGTTCACAATATCGATTCATTTTAGTCTTTTCTTCTTCCATATCATCACCTCTCCACTAAGTTCGGTCTAGATCAGATGAAATATATTTAAGTTGATCTTGCCCAGTGGCCTTCACCTATGATTTTCTTTTTTTTTTTCAAAGTCTAAGCTTCCTTCTTGACTGATCCTCAGCCCTTCTAACAAGATTTGTTAAAATCAAAACATATTCAGTCATTTTGTTAACACACACATACCATCGAAATTTGACCTTCCCCTGTGTCCTTGACATTTGATTGGTCATATCAAAATCAAATCATCCCATTCCTGCCTTACCCTTAACTGTTGCCCCAAGTTTGGCCAAATTAAAGTATAAAGTACTTAAGGTGATTTTTATTTAAATAGTGTGGTTAACCCCTTAACTGTGGGGCGTCACTTTCGTGACGCTCAGGTGCAATGGATCATACTGCAGGGCATCACTTTTGCAATTCTGTGTTATTTTTAATTCTCCCGGGCTTTCAAGTGCTGGCTTGCATCATCTATCAGTACTGCCGGTGTCCAACAATAGTCAGCATTACTAATGTCATCTGTGCTCCCATCCACTGTTGACAATTTAGCTATTTATCCCCGTTCTTGACTCCTCTCCCTACCTCCCCTCCATTACCTACTCCTCTCGCCTGCCTGGCCGCGCTGCGCTAAGCAAATGTTCCCCAGAATTTTCCACTGATTTCATCCATTGAAATAAGCCCTATGCCTGATTCTTATACAAAATAATATATACCAAAAAAAAATAAGGTAACTGACAGTGCCATACACCTGGAGTTGGCTAATTATCATCTGGCAACACCCCATGTGCACTTGTTCACTAATTTTCCCTGGTAATTTCCCCTTGAAATATGCTGTATAATCTATTCTCATAATAAAAATATATATAAGAAAGGAAGGGAGATGCCTAAGTGATATTTACATTCACCTGGAACTACCTAATTTCCTGCCAATCTTTTCACAGCATATAAGTTAGCAGCTGTCACCTCGCTGATGTTGTCAGCCCTTGGCGGCCCCATATCTGCTTCGACATTTAGTTCAGTGTTGTTTCTTGAGATGAAAGCACGTAGCACTCGCGCCCCTCCATTTCTGCAGCTTCTAGAGGGCCCTGTGACCTCTACCCCTACTAAACCTCGTGTGGGAAGGGGTAAATAACTAAATGACTCTGCTGTGGAGTATGAACTGGCTAATTTATCCATGATAATGATGGACAGTGACTACAGTCTTTCTGGTAAATCGTGTGATGAGCCAGTGGAGGAAATGGAGATAAACTACGAGTGCTTCAGTGTCCCAGGTTCATCCTGGCTCCAAGGGAAAGGAGCCCTTATTTACTGGAAGTGACAGTGTATAACATAGTGTAAATAAAATGGAAATGGAAATAATGACTAATATAAGAATATGAGTACAAATACTTGGAGTAATGACAGTCAAAGTTTTGCTCTCTACGCTAGTTTACTGAACGAGAAAGTTGCCTGGAGTGAAAATAAACTACTATTACTGAAGGAAACTTATGGATAAATACTGTATATATATATATATATATATATATATATATATATATATATATAAAGTAATAGGAATATAAAGTGTGAGTGTGTTATAATAAGTGACAGAATACCAGTGGGAAACAAGCGGAACTGGGAAGCTCGTATGCTCTCGTAATTTTCATTGCTTTCACAGTGTTTTTTTTTTTTTTTTGTGTATGGCTTCCAAACTACTTGAAAATCATAGAATAGTGTTTCTAGTGATAATATCAGGCTGTGGTAATCATATTACGGGGTGTCGGGAAGTGTAAAGTGGAGAATTCGTTACCAAATTCAGAAGTCTCCACAAGTCCTACGGTACTCGACGAAGGCTCAACAAACATCCCAGGAGAAAGCTGAAGGTATGTGCCATATGCACATTTAATTATAATATTCTAGGACTAATAACTGATTTTTGGCAAATATTTTTAAAAAGTCAGTCGGAGCGCGAATATCCTCGCGGGACACGCAAGGAGAGCAAGAACATGACCACGGTGTAGGGGTAGGGTTAAAGGGAAGAGAAGAGGTTTGGTCAAGACAAGACAGAAGGTGAAACAAAAAATAGTATTGCAGTATAGCTGTATGGTGTGGGTATCTAGAGTGTTGTTTGTTGCCTTGTTTTTATACCCAAGGCATACTAAGTGTGTGTGTGTGTGTGTGTGTGTGTGTGTGTGTGTGTGTGTGTGTGTGTGTGTGTGTGTGTGTGTGTGTGTGTGTGTGAAAAACGCATAAACTCTAGAGTATGTTGTCATCCCTTGTTAATGCAGTAAACAAGAGAATCAGAGAACTGGAGGCCTAAACTGAGAAACAAGGACAAGTTATCATCGTGCAGCAGCAGCTCCTGGAGGCAGTTGACAGCAAGGAGCAAGAGGCTAGCCTGGTCATATCTGGCATGCCGGATGAGAACGAGGCACTAGAAGGTAAAACGACGGACCACGACAAGTTGAATGTAATCTACAGGCTGATTGGTATCGATGACGTTGGCGGGATGCACCACAGGACAGGATGCACTGCCAAGAACAATGAGGACAACAAACCCCGCCCCATACATCTGACACTGGCAGATGAGGATTTACGGTGTCGAATTTTGGAGAATACCAGTCGTCTGAAAACAGCAGAGTGTCAGGAGAGGGTGGCAGGGGCTGTGGGATGTGAAGAAAGCTGAGAAGGAAAGGCTTGAAAATATCGGGTTTGTCGTCCACCCCAACACACGAGAACGTAAGTTGTATCTGGATGGCAAGGTGACTGGTGGTTGGAGTCCTCTGTTTATCCCACAGTGAGTAGGGAATATGAAAGTAATATGGAACATAAACAGTATGTACCAAACAAGAGCAGATAAATGTTCAGTGACAGTTGCTTGAGTATGATGTGATCAGAATTAATGAGGTCATGACTGATTTACCAGTGACATTTCCCACATGTATAGGTTACAGAAGGAAGATAGTGGTATCTACCGACAGAGGAGGGTCGGTGGTGTTTGTAAGAAACTATATTACTCATGTGGTGCATGATGTCGACACACACCACAAAGCCAGCCAGGAGACAGAGCGTGTGTGCTGGGCAATCCCCAGGCTCTGTCTTCCACCCTTACTAGTTTTAATTAGCCCATACCCCACAAACCGGGCTAATGTATGTCCCGGCCTGCATTATAGGTGCAGGAAATCTGTAAACGAATGAACAAACGGTACGAGTGTCGGGGATCAAGTGTGGTTACAGTTTTGGCGTGTACATGGTTTTTTTGTTTGGATTTTGCTATATCCCACCAAGTTACTCCCAGTACTATGCTCACATTTCATTTGCAGCAGTCCAGGAAGAGATATAATCTAAATACATTTGTAACAGATATATGATAATAGGAGACATGAATAAAAAGTTTGGCAAGGCTGTTAGAGGTGACAAGCCCAGATTTGATTCCTATCCAGATATAAAGGATGATATTAATGAGCTAATAACAATGCTGAATTGCTGTCTACTATATGTATTGATAATATGCTACTGGTTATAAATAATCTGACAACCCCTGGCAGGCATTTTCAAGGTAACTAGATGTACCGGAGGTGCGATGCTTGGATCTCAGAAATAGATATATGTGTTGCATCACCTCAGTTGTTATGTCAGAGATTTCTCCGTGATACAACGCAGCGGCCTCCCATCCGGCCACGCTCCGATAATGGTTACAGTAACCCTGTTAGGGCAACGTTGCTGAGAGGTCACACAGCCCTGCTTGGGACCGCAGAGAGATGCAGACTATTTGAGAAACTAAAGTTTCATAATAACAATAAAGATCTATTTGCCAATCATCTTTCACAAAATAATGTCATGCTTAAAAAATGCTGATCTGAATTGCTTTGCTAGCAGCCTGTCAGACTCATTGTATGCATGCACAGTCAACATTGTCAGCTTAGATGGATATAGAGTACATAAGAACCATACAGAATTAGGGAGAAGGGAGATATTGCTGGAGGATGGGGATGATTCAAGGGTGTGGAGAGCCATAAACTGGAAGGAGGACTATAAAGTATCAGATTATAGTGATAGCACTTGTCCTGGTAACGGAGAATTTAGAGTCCATTTTGAGGATGTGTTGAATGCCCCAGGAGCGACTGATCATGACGATGGAGAGGTACAATTATCAGCATCCCTGTCCTGGATGAGCTCATTACCCCTGCAGAAGTGCAAAGTCAAGTGAGGATGATGAAACCAGACAGAGCATGTAGGCCAGATGGTTTTCCCTCAGACGGGTTCTCACTGTTGCCAGTGCAGTGGATGGTGACTCTCACAGTACTATTCAATAATGTTTTACATCTGGTGTGTTTTCTCATGTGTGGATTAGGGCATAGTTTTTTGCAATATTCAAATGACAAGATAGGACGAATCCCCATAATTATCGTAGGATTAGTGTGATAAATTCTATTGCTAAATTATATGCCTTGGTGTTGTATGAACGACTGAGTAAGTGGTTTAAGCCGTACAGGGAGCCGGCTGGGATGCAAAGGAAACGTGGATGCATGGAAAACATAATGACACTGAGACTAATCACTGACATGGCTGGACAAAATAAACCCAAGTTGTTTGTTGTTTTTGTAGATTTTTCAAAGGGTCGCCATACACTGTTGACGGCGATGAAGTGGCTGGGGTGCAGGGTGATGATGCTGGCGGCGGTGGCGGTGATGTATTGCAAAATGAAGAGTGTTACTGGCTCCGTTGTCATGACAGCTGCAAGGGGGATCAGACAAGGCTTTCCCATCTCTAACTTTTTGTTCATTATTTTGAACTGATTAGAACTAATAATGAAAGATATCAGCCTGAAAGATTTATAAAGTGGTTACACATACTGTTGTTAATGGACGATACAGTCTTATTATCAACAAGTATGCAAAACATGTAAACAAAATTGTGAATATTGAATGAATTTTGTCACGCATATGGTATGAGAATAAACAATGAGAAAATTATGTTTTTTGTGACTACTTGTGAGGGTAGGGATGCGAAAACGTTTCGCGTGGACGATTTGGATGCCAAGCATTGCACAAGCTATGTGTATTTAGGTTCACCGTTCACGTGCAATGGTTCTGTGTCCACCACGGCAAAGTACATGCCAAAAACAAACTGTGTCACATAATTAAATTTGTGTTGTTCATACAAAAAGAACAACAATGTACTATTCACTGTGAAGCAACGGGTGTTTGATGCAGTGCTCATGTTGTCCTTCATGTACGGTTGTGAGTCGTGGGTGGGTCCTGACGATAAGCTTGTAATCAAGCTTTGTAATTGGGCTTTGAAGCAATTTTTTGGGGTGAGGAAGGTGACTTCTTATCTTGCATGCTGTGCTGAATCGGGGTACCCATCTCTGTCCTACCTTGTGAAATACAGGCAACATAAATTCTTTCAGAAAATTTGGGAAGTGAGATCTACTGTCATTCTCAATAAAGTGGTTACCAACACCAACACTCCCACAGGGAGATACCTGCATGGTCTGATACAAGAAGTGCCATATATTTCTGTTTTGATGGAAAAAGTTAGAAATTCTATAGAAGAACCAAGTGCATAGTGGTGTAACATGTACCAAGATATTAACCCTACCTTAACGGCACACAAGGTTTATACACAAAACATGCAAATAATGAGTTTCACAGGCTACAGTTCATGAGGTTCAGAGAATTGGTTCACAGCCATGGGGTACAGACTGGGTGCTGAAACAGACGCAAGCATGGCCATCCTCCAGTTGAGGAACGACTGCGTAGCCGCGGTGCGGTGCAGACTGATAGGCACGTGGTAGAGTGTGTCCTTATCCAACACCTAAGGGGCATATATGATTACAACACTCTTGAAATTATCTTTCCTGACTTCACAAATGACATTATGTGTAATATTATCCATGAGGTATGAGATGCATATAAATTATTATGTCAGTGATTAATTATTTGTATAAGGTTCTTTACTGAGATATGTTCCAGTTCTAGATAAATATTTTGCAGAAAATCATAAAGTAGGGGTTATGGGTTCGAGATAAGTTCTTCACTTAAAGGTGATATATTATTATTATCTGTCTATCTACCCATCTATTGCCAGACGCCTTAACCCCCCCCCCATCCCGACCGACTTGGCACCACTGACCACCCCCTCCAATCCCGACCAATTTTGGGAAAAAAATTTTTTGGCTCAAACCTCCGCTTTTGGTGAGAAACATCGAAAATTCATAGAGAAATCGCTCACCTGAGGTTTAAAATACTGGATACAGGTAGCAGTACCCATTACATTACTGTGTTTTCTATCAGGCTGGCTCCAAAGAAAACGAGTTCTATGGGAGGGTAACTATTCTGTCATAAAAAGGACTTTGTAGTTACTTGTAGAGAAGTTATATATATTGGACTTGTGGACGAGCGGTTGTTATACTTGAGTAGCTTTGTAAGTAGATAATCTTCTTTCCCATTTGTCATTCAATGATAGGAGAGGTAAAAAATAGTATGGGACTATTTTTATTTGTCTTGGAAATATTAACAAGTCTCTCACACACGAGTGAAATTAAGTAGAGTCCCCGTCTCCCTGTCTCGCTCTCTCTCTCTCTCTCTCTCTCTCTCTCTCTCTCTCTCTCTCTCTCTCTCTCTCTCCATGTTGCTAAGCCCTTCTCCCTACTACCTGCCTGTTCTATGGCCAGTCTCCTTCTGAGCTCTCTTTAATAAATTCTGGTGAAACAGGAGCCGTGTCACGTGTGTTCCCTGTGGTTGGAAAGTTCTAGAAGCCTGTGTGTGAGTATGTGTGTATGTGTGTTCACTTGGTGTATCGCTGACAAACTAACTGCATCATCTCCTGACTGGCTACTTCGTAATCTGTCGTCAGCTTTTCCTCAGTGTAACTTGCAAGATCATTTCCCATTCCCAGGCTCGCATAGAGCTGTCTATCTGTCTATTTATCTATCTATCTATTATGATTTGTAATTATAATATGGAGTCCTAACATATGCTCGGAGGTCCTCTGACAGCAATTATCATTGACATATGCTAATCTATTAGTATATAATATTGATTATAATATTGTATACATATAATATTCATAGTATATTGCAATGATTCAATAATATTACATTTCAAACAAGTTGTATACATATTTGAATAAATGCAATAGTTGTTGTATAACACTTTGTAAGACGTGCATGTACAACAGACGTTCGCATATAATTGTGCAATAGCAATACTGCTAGGTTACACATTACATATTGAGTTATCCCTTTAGTAATGTCTAATATTTCACCTAACTTGTATGATGATACTGGTAATACAGAATTGTGGTATAGTTGTATGACTTATAACGTTGTAGCAGCATTGTGGTAATACATAATTGTAGCATTTTATGAATTGTTACAAAATATTGTGGTAATGCATAATTGTGTTGGCCTTATAATTGTAGATACATTTTGTTAATGCAATTGTTACATAAGTGTCTTGGCCTTATAATTGTAGTTAAAGTTACATAAAAGTTACATCTTGTTAATGCAACTGTTACATAATTGGCAAAGTGTAACATAATGCAATCGTTTGTTGTTACATAATTGTTACATATCGTTTGTAGTTACATAATTGTAGTTAAAGTTACATAAAAGTTACATCTTGTTAATGCAACTGTTACATAATTGGCAAAGTGTAACATAATGCAATCGTTTGTTGTTACATAATTGTTACATATCGTTTGTAGTTACATAATTGTAGTTAAAGTTACATAAAAGTTACATCTTGTTAATGCAACTGTTACATAAATGGTACATATTGTTTGTAGTTACATAATTGTAGCAAGTGTAACAAAATGCAATCGTTTGTCGTTACATAATTGTTACATATCGATTGTAGTTACGTAATTGTGGCGAGTGTAACATAATGCAATCGTTTGTAGTTACATAATTGTTACATATCGTTTGTAGTTACATAATTGTAGCGAGTGTAACATAAAGCAATCGTTTGTCGTTACATAATTGTAATAACTGCAGTCCTGACATATGAATCCGGTCATGCTGCGGTCGATGATAGTGATGATGTGCCATGCCACTTGCTTGTGGAGACAACAATTTGCATTTTTGTTTGTAGTTTATGTGGTATTTTGGCATATGTAGTAACACTTACACTTATTTTCATTTGTTTGTTATGTGATCTTACTCTATTTCTCTTTTTTCTTTCTTACTTTTTCTTTCTTTCTTTCTTTCTTTTTTTGTATGTATTGATTTTCTATAGTTTGTTTTTCTTCGTTTGTCTACGCTTTTTCTGTGTTGTTCATGGTTGCATAATTGCTGGTTAAATCCCTTGGGACCCTTTTTTAAGGTTTAGTTTATATTGCACAGATATTACTGAAAATGATATTATATAGTCCCATATTTTGTTATTTTATATATAAAAAAATATATATACACTATATACAGTATTAACTATATACACTGACTTGTTGTTCACTTGTACCTATCGTGGGTATATGTGTGTCAGCACTGTGTGGAAATCATTGTCTTCACGATTGTGTTGAAGATGTTCACTCTTGCTAACGTCGTTTGTGTTGGCCATTTTTTTTTCTGGTTTTCCTTATAATTTAATTTATATGTTTCCACTAGGTAGCTTTAATTAAAAAATGTTTAATACAGTTCTTTTAATCGCTCACTGAGTAACTGTGATGGTATATTTTCTTTATCATTTTGTAGATATAATAATGTATAGCTGTATGTATGAAACACGTATTTTATGTAGGTATAAATGGTAACACTCGTTGGTAGTAAATAAATGTTATAATAAATGAATGAATATATACAGTGTAGAATATTAATTGTTGGTGCAAGTATTTAATGATCGAATTATGATGATAACTGCAGTAGGTATATGAATTTAAGTTGTAACTATATAGCAGGTTTTATATGTTTGTGCAAAATGTGTTGTCTATCACTGTGTATCGTATAAATCAAGTAACTGTGTAACTCGCTAATTTTTTTTCCCGTGGTGGGAATGGTGTGAGTGGTGTTGCACGTGGTGATAGCGTTGTTCTTCACAGGTTGATTGACGTGTTGTGGGGTGTCAGACACACGGCTTGGCGTCGTTTCAGCACACGTATGGTGACGTCGACTTCCCACACTGGTAGCTGTGGTGAGTAAATGAGTAGCGATGAGTAACTTGAGTGAAGATGAGCGAGTAGGATGCGTTGTGAATATGGACTTGGTATTTGCTTCGTCGTCTTGACCTCTTCACTCCTGCGTCAGCAGTGGAGGTTGGGTGGATGGAGCAGAGAGAGGAGGGTGAGGTCTGGTAGCTGTGAGTTATGAGTCGTATCTCATTCTTTGTTTGTTTTGTTTTTCTTTGTCGATGTTTTCTCGGTCCTTTTCTCTTGTGATTTACTCGTTGTGGGATGAAGACTGCCGCTACTTGTAGGTGCGTGTAGAAGATTATATAGACGACTCGTAGAGTTGTTACTTGTAGTTGATTGTAGATGGTTGTAGTGTAGTTCGTTCACTGTAGAACTGAAGTTAATCTTGTAGAGTGTCGCCTTCTTTTGTAGAAATTCACTGTTGATTCGAAGACGAGGTGCGTTCTTTTCGCTGCTACCAAATGTCATAAAAAGACTTTGTAGTTACTTGTAGAGAAGTTATATGTATTAGACTTGTGGACGAGCGGTTGTTATACTTGAGTAGCTTTGTAAGTAGATCATCTTCTTTCCCATTTGTCATTCAATGATAGGAGAGGTAAAGAATCGTATGGGACTATTTTTATTTGTCTTGGAAATACTAACAAGTCTCTCACACACGAGTGAAATTAAGTAGAGTCCCTGTCTCCCTCTCTCTCTCTCTCTCCATGTTGCTAAGCCCTTCTCCCTACTACCTGCCTGTTCTATGGCCTGTCTCCTTCTGAGCTCTCTTTCCTAAATTCTGGTGAAACAGGAGCCGTGTCACGTGTGTTCCCTGTGGTTGGAAAGTTCTAGAAGCCTGTGTGTGAGTATGTGTGTATGTGTGTTCACCTGGTGTATCGTTGACAAACTAACTGCATCATCTCCTGACTGGCTACTTCGTAATCTGTCGTCAGCTTTTCCTCAGTGTAACTTGCAAGATCATTTCCCATTCCCAGGCTCGCATAGAGCTGTCTATCTGTCTATTTATCTATCTATTATGATTTGTAATTATAATATGGAGTCCTAACATAATTCCACTCCACTCATAAACAGTAATTATTTAATCATTTTGAACAAATTTATATGTAGTATGAGAGTATATTGATTTTCACTCAGTAATAAAGGCAATATAAACATTGTTTCACTCACCAAACACAACAACATAACTGACCTTTTTTGGCAACATTACCTTATCATCATTTCTGACTGTTTCTTCTTCTAATGCTACATAAGCTTTTTCCTCCACATTGTCATCGATTGGGGAATCACACTGGCCTTGAATTTTGTGCCGTGGCACCACATGTCTTTACTGGCCTGGTCACTGGTAGCAAGTGAATTGCTGAGACAATGGTGAGCCGGGGGGAGTAGGTCATACGGGGTAAGGCATTGACCCTGCCTGGCATCTTGTAGAGAAAGGTGTCCCATGTATACGTACCAAAAACCACGAACAGAATTTGAAAATTGTGCAAATTAGGGACCTTGCAATTGCTGCTCGTTTATATATACATCAATGGGAGTCACAGTGACAAAACGTGTGGACGTATATATACGTCAATGGGAGTTGGCGGGTTAATCATGTAAGGGGTGGCCACAAACAAAATTACCTCCATGTTGCCCTGTCCCCTCCATTTCACTGCCCTATTCCCAGCTCACATCCCCCTCTCTCATATACCTCTCCACTCCATCCCTCCATCTCATCCTTGGCCTCCCCCTCCCTCTCCCCACCTCCAGCTCACTCACATACACTCACCTAGTCAGTCTCTCACTCTCCATCCTCTCCACATGGCCAAACCACATAAATGTGTTTCTCCTAACGCTTCCTATTACATCCACATCCATACCACAATGCTCCTTCACTTCCTTAATTGTCAGTCTGTCTCTCCATGTGAGTCGACTTGCTCCTCTCAAATAACTCATTTCCGCTCCTCTCACTCTCGACTTATGTCCCTCCAACAAGGTCCAAGGTTCACTTCCAAACCGTTAGAGGTGCTATACTGTCATGTACTAACTTTTTCACTTCCATGCTCACTTTCCTGTTTCTTATCACTGCTTTCAAGGAACCAGCAACCTTTCTTCCTTGTTGTACCCTTTCAAGCACTTCACCCTCTAAACTTCCATCCTTACTCATCACACTACCCAAGTATCTAAACACACTCACATTTTCCATTTCCTCTTCATCCAACCTCACTGTACATTCACTGACTTCACTGCTCTCAAAGACCATAACTTTTCTCTTCCATACATTCAGCTTTAGATTCCATTTCCTACACACTCTCCCAAACCCATCCACCAGGCCTTGCAGCTTCCCTTCGCCTTCACCTAACAACATAGTATCATCTGCAAACAAAATTACAGGGAGTTTCCAAACACTGCCCTCTCTCACTAGGGCCACTCCAACATCCACCGCCCTATGTTGTATCTCTGTTATAACCCCATCCATATACAGATTGAACAAATATGGTGATATGACACATCCCTGTATGAATCCAACCTTCAAACAGAAATATCCACTCACTTTACTATCTACACACACTGCAGCCTTAGCACCCTCATACATACTCTTCACGGCATTCAACAACTTCCCATCTACTCCATATATTCTTTATACATTCCACAATCTTTGTCTATCTACCCTGTCATATGCTTTCTCCAAATCCATGGAAGCCACATTCAACTCCTTTCCCTTCACTAGCAACTTTTCCACTAAAGATCTAAGAATGAATATCTGATCTACACAACCTCTTCCCTTCGTAAAACCTCCCTGTTCTTCTCCAACTAATTCCTTAGTTATTTCCCTAACTCTGTCAATAAGTATCCTACCGTATACTTTTCCTATTACACTAAGAAGACAAATACCCCTATGATTACCACATACTTCTTTTTCTCCATTTCCTTTGTACAGGGGAATAATTATACCTGACTTCCAATCCTCTGGAACTCTACCTTCTTCCCAGGCCAATCTGCACATCTTTCACATCCATTCTACTACTATCTCTCCCCCATGCTTCAGCATTTCACCACACACTCCATCAATTCTTGGGGCTTTCTCCATTTTAACTTTCTTCATTGCCTCCACAACGTCCATCCTACTGATTTCTTCCTCTCTTGTCACATCCTTCTGTCTCCCAGCCATTCCCCAGCCACTTGCACTCACATTACTTTCATTCTCTATGTTCAACAATTCTTTAACCCCTTAATGCCTAGACGCATCAATTGATGCAATGAGAGTTTTATGCCAAATTGCCTAATCTCATATTAAGCGGGGCCTGTAAAACCTCTGCGGAGCGTTTCCTCCACCCTGATTGCAATGTACATGGCTTCAGGCCAATGAGAACTCACCCCTGATGGCAGGAGGGGGGATAGGACCAACCCGTGCAGTGGGGGGGCACCCTTCCTCTGGGCCACATCGGTGCCACCCTCTACCCCACTCCCTCACTCCCTCTTTCTCCCCCATCACCCTCCCACCCCTCCATGCACCTGCATCTGTCCTCTCATTACCACCTGTGTCCCTTCCCACCCATTCTCGCCCCTCCTTCCACCCTGCTAGCCTTGTGTCCCCCCTGAACCCCACTCCTTCCCTCCCTCCATGTCCCTCACTACCCTTCCATCCCCTACAGACCTCCGAGAGGTATCAGGCCGCCAGGATGTTACAGAACACACTGAAGTGCTTTCTTTTCATGTGAAAAGTTGGTTATTTTTCCAACCCCCGTTCCTATAGAGCTTACTCCCCACAGCCTACTCTATCTCCCCACAGCCTAGTAATCTCCACACACCTATATACACCTGTTTAAATGGTTGGTGTGATAAAACACTTTGAAATGACCTATTTCAATGAGACAAATAGGTAGTTATCAAAATCTTCACATTTTAGATTGTTTTCAAGGGGAAACTATTATAAACATTTTTAAACTGTGATGCACGATTATGCGGTAACAATTAGGCCTACAGGGGTGTAGATTCCGTTGTCAGGTCTGTAAATTCTTCCTCTTTAGCCAGAACACAAGCAATTTGCCCTTGGTGAAACTCGCCAAAACCCCCCTGAATTGCAGCTGGGAAGGTGTACCTGCCTGAAATAATTGGGGACTCAAGGAATTAAAGTGTTCTCTCCATCTGCTCACTTTTTCTCCCTTCACCACTAGTAATCTATCATTTTTATCTTTCATCTCCAACTAACTTCTTTGGCACCCTGTCTAACTCTCTTTACCTCTTTCCAGAAAATTTTCTTGCATTCCCTCCACTTTACACTCAAATTCCTTCCAAATTCCTCATCCACTCTCTTCTTGCGCTCTCTTACTAATCTTTTCACTTCTTCTTTCTCTTCACATATAACTCTTTCTTCCATCTCTCAACTTCTTCCACACCCCTTTTTCTCATCCACTCACTATATGCGTTCTTCTTTTGTGCCACAGCCTCTCTCACCTCTTCATTCCACCATGCTGTTCCCTTCACCCTCTTTCGTCTTCTCTTCACCCCAAACACCACCTCACGTGCTGCATAAATTTTTTTCTATGAATATCTTACACACACCTTCCACGTCCCCCATCTGCTGCAGTCCATATTTACCTAATCACTCCTCCACTTCCCTCTTATTTTCTTGCTTTTTTCCATCCTCTTGTAACCCTTCCACCCTCCATGTATGAACTACTTCCTCCTGTCCTTCCCTTCTTCTATTTCTCCATTTCATTTGGACTTTGATTCAGACCACCACCAAGTGGTGGTCAGAAAGTCCACTCCCCCAACCTCTATATACTTTTGCATCCATAACACACCTCATCCTGTCATCGACACACACATAAGCAATCATTGCCTTCTGGTAATCCAGTTTCCCACCCACCCTCTTCATCACTCGCCACATATACCTATGGATCATTTTGTGCCTGAAGAGGATATTTGCTATCACCAACACCCTCCCGGCACAAATGTCCCCTAAAGAACTGCCATTCTCATCCATCTCTGCAAGCACACCCCACTTACCATCTACTCCATTCACCTTCACATTCCCTACTTTTCCATTCATATCTCCAATCAAAAACACTCTCACATTCCTTTAAAACTTTTCCATGCACGCTTCCACATTTGTCCAGAACTCTTCTCTCACTCTGCACGATCTTGCGTTGGCACATACACGCATTTATTTATATAACATATGCAGAATGTATTTTATTGCTTATCAGTACTGTATTCTGTGATCATAGTTACTGTAAGCTGTGGTCAGTAAGCTATCTGTATCCGTATCTGTATGTGTGTGCTTATTCACTCTTGTGTATGATTAGGAAAAAAATTCTGAGCTGTGGTGGGGAGGCGGTGGCTCAATCGGTAGAGAGGTGGCCTGCAGTCCTAACGGACCCAGGTTCAAATCCCACTGTGGCAGGGAACAGTTTAAGAATTTGAATTTCATAGAAATAAGACTTTACTGATCTACCAGAAGACCCGCCGACATGTCGTAAAAATACCCCCGCTAATACCAATACACTAGTCCTGTATGAGACAGCCCTAGCATGTATTCAGTATGGACGGTGGGTGTTAACGCCGAAGTGGTGACATGTAGAGATGTACGGTACGTAGGAGGACTACTGGGCCTTGAAAGCAGGCTGTGAAGCCTATGCCCAAGGTCGAACACATAAAAAAAAATATAAATATATAAAATTAAAGAACCTCAATCTCACACTAAATCATCTCCTCTCTCTCTCTCTCTCTCTCTCTCTACCTTTTCAATTTTTCACATTATTTACATTCAAATTTCCCAGTAGATATTTGCTTTTGACCTGCTTTATTTCTTGCATTTAATCCATACTTCTCTCTTCGAGCATGACACCCACAGGCTTACTGTACTTAGTGATCGAAGGTACTGTATGTTACATTTATTTCTGATATAGGTGTATTCCTTTAAACGAAACTATTGGCATATGCATAAAATTGGCATTTTCTGGTTTGGATACATTTAATGGCATAACCAAAACTGTCTTTAGAAACCTTCTTGCTACTTGCCTAAAGGATACCCTAGTTGTATTTAATGGTGAACTATAGAAACAAACAGACGGTGTTGCAATGGGCTCTCCTCTAGGGCCGACATTTGCCAATATGTTTTTATGCTTTCATGAAATGAACTAGATAAATAATTGACCTACCTCCTTTAAACCCATTTTATACAGACGTTATGTGGATGACAAACTTGTGTTTTTTCGGAGCAAATGCCAAGCTGACAAATTTTTAGAAGACATAACTTCTCAACATAGGAATATCACATTCACAATGGAATCGGAAGTGGACTCGAAACTCTTCATTTTGGACCTTAATATAGAGAAATGTAATGATGGTATTGCTTTTTCTGTTTTTCGGAAACCCACATTCTCAGGACTGGGTACCAGTTTCTTCAGTTTCTACTATTATACTTTCAAGCTCAATGCAATCAAAACTCTGCTGCATCGAGCCTTCAATATTTCATCTAGCTATATGCATTTTCACAAAGAAGTCTCATTTTTAAGGAATTTCTTTTACCATAATGGTTACAGTTTGCACTTGTTTGATAAACAAGTTAATAATTTTCTTAATTGTCAACTCCAGCTGAAGCAACGAGTCCCCACTGTCAACAGAGATCGTTTACTTCCGTATTCTATATCTTGGTGACATCTCTAAGCTGATGCAACAAGCATTAGATGAGAAACTATGTAAATTTTTTCCAGATAAAGAATTCCGATTCATACCTATGACCTCCTCTAAAATTAGTAACTTCTTTCGTTTTAAAGATCGTATACCAGCTGACATGCGCTCGTCGATTGTCTATCTATTTACTTGCCCCAGTTGCCAAACGGGGTATGTGGGCAGCACGATTCGCTCACTTAAAATCAGAATCGACGAGCACCTAGGTCAGTCTGCCAGAACGGGTCACCCACTGTACAGTCCTTATTCAGCAGTGAGGGAACATTGTAAGTCCTGTGATATTGTTCCTAGCAGATTTCATTTCAGTATCCTTGACTCTTGCCCTAATGAAAACCTAAGAATTTTAGAATCTCTGTATATTAAAAAACTTAAGCTTTGCCTTAATAACACAGTATCCGCTTATCCCCTAAGCCTTGTATAAGTTATAGTCACACTTAGAAACTTTTAGGGTAGACTATGGTAGTTTTTTTGTGTCTGTGTACTGTATATGTGTGTATATGTACACTTTGTATATGTATATATAGGTGTATCTAAATAGGTTCTTATATGGTGAGCTAAGTACGTTTTTAACTCTTATATAAATATTCAGGTTTTTTACTCTTCACTTTTGTATATCATTTACATTGCTTCTAGGTCACTGAAGATGGCATGAAGAAGATGTCGAAACGTTTGACAATAAAGATGATTATGATAATGGCTCACGTCATACTCTTTACATTTATTTATTATGTATATATTTATTATTTATTTATTTTGTTTATTAACCCAATCCCTTCGTCGCATAGGAAACCAAACTTGAAGTACTTGCCTTGAGGAAATAGTTACCTCCGCCAGCGAAACTGAAGAAGGTTATGTATTCTCCTATGTTTGTCTGTTTGTTTGATTGAGCACACGATACCCCCAAAAGTTCTCAGTTAATTTCAATGAAATTTTGTGGAAAGGCAGGCCATGGTTCAAGAAAGAATTCTTTAAATTTGGGGGCAGATCCTGATCCGGATCCACGTATCGCGCACAATATCTCGAAAAGTTCTCAATGAATTTCAATATAATTTTGTGGAAGAGTGGGCCATGGGTCAAGGAATAATTGATTAAATTTGGGGGCCGATGCGGATCCTATGTATTTCACACCATATAACCACGAATCCGGATCCGGATCCTTTCTAATGGCAATGGCATTAGCGGGAGGAGGTTTGCTCTTTCTGGATGCTTTTTAGTCATAAATGACTTTAAGAACCACGTGCGAGTGTTACGATAAACAAGTGTCCACAGAGTTGGTATTTGTTTGCCATGATATTCATCCTAGTTTTGTTAATTATTGTGTGTGTGTGTGTGTGTGTGTGTGTGTGTGTGTGTGTGTGTGTGTGTGTGTGTGTGTGTGTGTGTGTGATTCAGGATAATTATATTAATAGCAGGCTTATGAACAACTGGTAATGAAGATATCATAACCTTCCTTCCTTGACAATTTGTCCAACTCGTACACACTGCACCTTAATATCGTGTTGAATGTTACTGATGCAAAGTAAACTGATAATGAAACAGTAACAGACCAGAGATTACCATTATATCATCTGCATAAATAACAAAGCGCTAAGACTAATGTGCTCGGAATCTCCTGTCTACAAGAATGCGGGCCTTCATCTTATATATATATATATATATATATATATATATATATATATATATATATGAATGTGGAAGATGGCCTTGGTGTAGTTTATATCCTCGACCAGAACTGAGATTGCTCCCTCGCTCTTCCTGTCAGCTGATGATATAAAAATCACGTAACGCTTCACGGCATCTGAGGAAGCAAACTCGGCCACAGCCAAGAGGTCCCGATTCTATTCCTGGGAACACTACAAGACCTTCCCTTGGCCTTTTCATAACTAGAACTAAAACAGTGACCTGGAGAGTATATTTGATGGCTGTGTGGTCGTTGTCTGAAGAACGTTTTGATACCTTCCTTGTCACTCACACGCAGGTTTACTTTCAGCCAGACAGTACGACGTTTTTTTTTTTTTTTTTTTCCGATGCCATTCTTGGTACCAATAGACGATTGAACTCAATTTGGGCAGAACCATCATAATTGTGTACAATATAAAACTGACCATTCTCCGCCGCTGGCGCCAGACCATTCTTATTCACCTCAAAACAGCACCTTGCTGACTGGAGGAACTGAGAACTTTCTCTGCTAATGCTAACGTTTTATGGGGTCTCTTATTATCTTAACAAATCTAATACCAAATCATAATTCTCAGCTTCAGACATCACTTCCAAAAAAGACACTGATAAAAGCTATTTCGCCTTCTCGGCATCGCATCATGTGTAACATTTTATTGGAGGGCACGCCAGATAATTATATATACTCGTCTGTCTGTATGTATATAGATAGACAGATAGATAGATAGATAGATATACAGATATATAGATAGATATACGGATATACAGATAGATATACAGATGGGTAGATGGACAGATAGATAGATAGATAGATAGAATCTATTTATATAGCTGAGTCTTTGGCAAGAAGGTTGAATATGATAATATGTGGACGTCGGTGGCACTTCTTTTCTTTATTTCTTTATTAGCTCTTACTGTACTACTGCTAGAGAGTAAGTTCTAACAATGGTTATACTTGGAGGGAAATCTTTGATTGCTCCGTCGATCATCCTGCCAGCCGCTGAAAAAAAAAAAAAAATCTGGTTCTTTGGAAGACTTTTGTGAGGGAAGCTGATAAAGTAAAAATAAGGCCGATCTGTCTGCTTTAGTTAATGGAAGTTTCTGTATTAAACCATTTTTTGTGCCTATTTTTCCATTGGTGTAGAATGGGATACCCTCGTCTCAGGCTCATGTACTTTAGAAGGGGTAATCTGAAGCTGACCGCTGCTGTTACCGTGTTACTGGAATGTGATGGCATCTGTTTTGTACATTCTTTTATTTTTTTTTTCCTCAGTGCTCAGTGACAGAATGCTCTCATGGTTCTTGAATGATCGTTTCCTACTTTTTCCATTGTTTGCCTATTTTCCCACACTAAGCTCAAATATATCAAGTCCAGCACAACAATGCTTTTGACTTCTCATGTGAGCATTAATGTTCCATTTCATATGTGAGCTCTGGCAAATTGTATGTGTTCATGTTTCCTACTTATGTTAAGGCTTTTCAATTTGCATTTTTTAATACATTTTCCTAATACAACATAGAACAGGTCGAGATGGAGAAGGGTATATATAAGAGGGTATGGTGTATTACTGGGAGCAGGAATCCTTGTTTACAGGGCTTGTCAATCCCATACACCTTACGGGAAAAAAAAAATGAAGTATGTACCTTTTCATATCCTAAACTTTACAATTCTTCATAAGGTAATGTATTGATTTTTGTATAGCTTTTCTACATATTTATTTACATCACATTATTCTTGTCAGTCATTTGTAATGGTGTCAAGAGCATAGACTTTGTTAAGCAGTACCCACCTGTTGTGAGAATTGTCAGAGTTTAATGACCAGTCATAATGTTGTGCTAATGTGCTGTAGTGACCTGTGATAGTGCTGTGCTAGTGATCTGTGACTGTGTTGTGTTCAGGTCGCTCTAGTGAGGTCAGTCATCAGCAGGGGCGCAGCCAGAAATATAATTGGGGGGGAGGTTGGGGGGCACAATTTCTGCACCCCATTATCATCCCCCATCCTCTCCGCATGCCCAAACCATCTCAATCTACCCCTCCTCATCACAACACCAATATCCTTCTACCTCACAACTCTTCCATCATAAACCTAGCACCCCCCCCACGCCTCGCACTTAAGAACGCACTGCACTATACGTATTCCGTAGTTAAGAGTTCCACTAAGTTGCCTGTAGCTATTTATGCTGATAATTTTCACTAAGAAATATGCTTTTTATAATCCGAAAGGCTTTGTCCACCTCTTGCATCGTAAAAGGTACAGCTCCTGCTAATAAGACAGGTCCGCCAATGATATACTGCCGAAAATCGTCATAAGTATACAGTAAATCATCACAGACTGGCCAGTTGCATTTCTCAGTTCCTCCCCTTTCCAAAAATTTCATTGTAGAACTCTTTCTCCGTACTTTTAAGACTATACTCAATATATGCTTTTTAGCCATTATCCACATCACAGTATTTTCTCTCTTTAGGGCATGCGTGCAACCTGAAAATGAGAAATATCTACTTGTTGACACCCAAAACCACCATAAATACATCAAACTATAAAATATAGTAGTATATAATGCATGAAAAGTAGGTTTTTCCTTGCGAAAATCACAAATGACATTGTTGTCCCAACTCGCCCTGGGTAAAAAAAAAAAAAAAAATGGTGGGCGAGTCAGGACAATTGTCTATTAATCCTTCAGCACTGCTCTGCTGTAAAAATGCATATTCTGGACAAATCACAGAAAACTATAACAATTGAAGATTTCACCCACCAAAAAGTAGACCTTTAGCTCTAAAACTGACTGTGGGAGAGGAAAATTGGCAAAATATGTGTATTTTCAAAAATGAAATTCTACAAAGGTCAAAATGCTACCCTTTCATATTTGCACATTTTTCATGCATTATTCGTGGTTCTATAGAAAACTAGTATTTACAACATTTGTAAAGCTGGGGCTGGGCTATTGAATGGCCACCATAAAATAGAAATGTCTTGGCATTTGGCATTGAAGTGCCCACTGTTCCAACTCACCCCATGTCCCCCACTGTCCCAGCTCACCACACTCAACGCTAATGTCTATGAAAATCCATCGTCTGTTAAATACTTCACTTAGTTCAATGATGATTGGTTTACTACAGTGATGGTTGCCACACAGGGCACAGGTAGCTAAAGCCTGAAGTATATAACAAGGAAAATCTTAAGCAATCATTGGCTTCCAGTTTCTACATGCACCTACACTTATGTAGAGCTCATGGCATGACATTATCATTTATTATTCTATCTCTTTATCTCTTGCCAGACGCCTTAATCCCATACGGGGTGGCCACAAACAGATCGGCTCCACGTCGCCCTGTCCCGCGCCATTTCACTGCCCGGCTCCCAGCTCACACCCCCCTCTCTCATATACCTCTCCACTCCGTCCCTCCATGTCATGTTTGGCCTCCCCCCCCCTCTCTCCCCCTCCACCTCACTCATATACACTCTCCTCGTCAGTCTCTCACTCTCCATCCTCTCCACATAGCAAAACAACCTCAGTGTGTTTCTTCTAACGCCTCCTATCACATCCACTTCCACACAACAACGCTCCTTTACATCCTCATTTGTCAGTCTGTCTCTCCATGTGACTCCACAGGCTCCTCTCAAGTAACTCATTTCCACTGCTCTCACTCTTGACTTGTGTCCCTTCAACAACGTCCAAGCTTCACTTCATACTTTAGAGTTGGTGTCACAATACTGTCATGTAGTATGTTTTTCACTTCCATGCTCACTTCCCTGTTCCTTATCACTGCTTTCAAGGGACTAGCAACCTTTCTTCCTTGATGCACCCTTTCAAGCACTTCACCCTCCAAACTTCCATCCTTACTCATCACACTACCCAAGTACTTAAACGTACTAACATTTTCCAGTTCCTCATCATCCAACCTCACTGTACATTCACTGACTTCACTTCGCTCGAAGACCATAACTTTACTCTTCCCTACATTCACCTTTAGATTCCGTTTCTTACACACTCTCCCAAACTCATCCACCAAGCCTTGCAGCTCCTCTTCGTCTGCACTTAACAACACAGTATCATCTGCAAACAACAGTACAGGGAGTTTCCAAACACTGCCCTCTCTCACTAGGGCCACTCCAACATCCACTGCTCTACCTTGTATCTCTTTTATTACCCCATCCATGTACAGATCGAACAACCATGGAGCATGACACATCCTTGTTTTTCAACCCAACCTTTAAATAGAAAAATTCATATCAGTTCACCATCCACACGCACTGCAGCCTTAGCGCCCTCATACATACTCTTCACAGCATTCAACAACTTCCCATCTACTCCATATATTCTTGATACTTTCCACAATCCTTGTATATTCGCCCTGTCATATGCTTTCTCCAAATCCATGAAGACTGCATACAACTTCTTTCTCTTCTCTAGAAACTTTTCCACTAAAGGTCTAAGAATGAATATCTAATCTACACAACCTTTTCCTTTCCTAAAATCTCCCTGTTCTCTTCCAACCAATTCCTCTGTTATTTCCCTAGCTCTGTCAATAAGTATCCTACCAAATACTTTTCCTATTACATTAAGGAGACAAATGCCCCTGTGATTACCACACACTTCTCTTTCCCCTTTCCCTTTGTACAAGGGAATAATTATATCTGACTTCCAATCCTCCGGGACTCTACCTTCCTCCCAGGCCAATCTGCACGTCTTGCACATCCATTCTTCTACTATCTCTCCCCCATGCTTCAGCATTTCACCACACACTCCATCAATTCCTGGGGCTTTCCCCATTTTGACTTTCTTCATTGCTTCCACAGCTTCCATCCTACTGATTTCTTTCTCTTTTCTCACCCCCCTCCTTCTCCCAGCCATTCCCCACCCACTTAAACTTGCATTACTTTCATTCTCTATGTTCAACAATTCCTTAAAATGTTCTCTCCATCTACTCACTTTTTTCCCCTTCTCCACTAGTAATCTACCATTTTTATTTTTCACTCCGCTACTAACTTCATTGCCACCCTGTCTAATTCTCTTCACCTCTTTCCAGAACATATTCTTACAGTCCCTCCACTTTACATAATAAGTCTTCAAATATATATGTGTATACAAGACTTTTTACTCAATTGCATATTTATTCAATTCTCCTAATATGTGACCTACTGAGTATTACACCCTGGATTAAACAAGTATTCGACATTTAAGATTCACAGTCTATTCTCGGACACACGTAGAAATTTTTTGGGGGGCCCGGGCCCCTGTGGCCCCCCCTGGCTGCGCCACTGGTTATCAGGTCACTCCCGTGAGGTCTGTCAGGTTGCTCTTGCGAGGTCAGTCTGTACGGAAGTCTCTCCTGGCGTTCTAGATCTAGCTAGCAGTGCCCACCTGTTGTGAGAATTGTCAGAGAGTTTAGTGACCTGTGATAGTGTTGTGCTAGTGTGTTGCAGTGACCTGTGATAGTGCTGTGCTAGTGATCTGTGATAGTGGTGTGCTAGTGTTTTGTAGTGATCTGTGATAGTGTTGTGCTAGTGTGTTAGTGACCCGTGATAGTGCTGTGCTACCTTTGTGTGAATTTGTGCATGATGGCTTTCCCTGCGGAGAGTTATATCCCCGATGCAAGTTTTGAGAAGAAGTACCTTGAGTTACAGAAAGAACTTAAACTTAAGCGGGAGGTACAGGTTCTCAGACAGAAGTCAGAAATGAGGGAATTGTTGGAGGAAATGTTGGAGGAGAGAGAAAAAAATGCTGAAGGTTGGACACTAGTCCACAAGGGTGCAACGAAGTTCACCCTCAAGAAACAAGAGATCAAGACCACAGATGCATTCAATGCATTACATGACCAGTGTTACGGGAAGGCAGAAAGGGAAGTAGGGGAAAAGGACGGTGAGAGAACTTCCTGTACAGGTAAGTATGAGATCAATAAAGGTAAGAAAAATGTTGCCATTGTTGGAGACTCCCAGGAAAGATATGTAAACAAAGCCATGTATACTCCAGTCACTAAACATGCGTGTCTTCCAGGGGCCAGGGTGGGTAATGTGATAGAAAAAAAATCAAATATCGTGAAGGATTGTGGAGACAAACCCACTGCATGCCTCAGCGTAGGAGGCAATTGAGTTGGTAGACGTAAGAGTGAGGTATTATGGCAGCAGTACAAGGTGATGTTGGAGAAGGTTAAGGAGAGGGGAGGGACCACTTTAGTACTCGATGTTTTGCCTAGGAGGGAGTTAGGAGGGAATGATTGAGCAGGGCGATAGGTTTTAATTGCCGCCTTGAAGGGTACTACAAAGATAATGCAATACCTTTCACTGACAGCTGGGATCGGTTTTATGGACGGAGTTCCATGTATAGTTGGGAAGGGACTCATCTCAGTAGGCAGGGAGTTACTGTTTTAGCTGGAATGATAGATAGGGATATATATTTTTTTTTTTTTTTTTTTTTTTTTTTTTTGGTTGAGAATTAGTTGTACAGGAAGTTGCAGCAACTGCATTCAGAAATCAAGCAACTACCCTTAGTAATCATTATCATCAAGTTTGGATAGATGCATCAAGGCATGCAAAAGTAAGAGCAGCTTAACCATCAATGTAGAAACATCCACTCAGGCACCCCAAACTGAGCAGGTGATGATAGAGGACAGAACAACCAATGATAGAGGGGCGACAAGTGACAGTACAAAAATTTTTTATATTAGTAGAGTTTCCCAGTTATTAACAAAATTTAAAAAAGTAAGTCCCAAGGTAGAGGTATAACTATTCATAATAATCTGAAGGCGAAATACACAAACAGCAGAAGTTTACGAAATAAAATGGATGAACTGACGGCTTTAAATAGTACAGAGAAAATAGACATTGCCATTACTGGTGAAACTTGGAAGAGTATAGACACTCGAGAATTTTTAGCAGAATATCAGATAAAGGGTTATAATATTTTTGTGTCTAACCGTCTGGGAAGAAAAGGGGGGCAGGGTAGCTATTTATTTAAAGGATTCATTAAACTGTTACAAAAAAGCAAACATTAAAGTCAAAAGGGACACCGAAAGTGTCTGGGTTGAAATCAGTAACAACAGGGAGAAATTAGTCATAGGAGTTATTTACAGATCTCCAAAATTAAGTAGAGCAGATAGTAAATACCTTTGGGAGGAAATTAGGAAAGCATCACAGTCCAGCTTAGTCACAGTTGTAGGGGATCTTAATCTGCCAAGGACTGATTGGCAAAATCAGACAGGTGATGCAGAGTCAGAGGAATTTCTAGAGGTAGTACATGATAATTTCTTTGATCAGTATATCAGGGAGCCCACCAGAGGAAATATTATACTAGACTTGATTTTAGCTAATAAAGAAAATGTCGTTAGTGATATGGAGGTTGGTGGACGACTTGGTAATAGCAATCATGAAGAAATTAAATTCAAATTTATTTGGGATGTCTGTCCAACTGAAAATACCTTCACCGTTCCTAATTTTCATCTAGGAAATTTTGATGGATTAAGAAGTTATTTTAGAACGATATTCCATAGGGAGAATAGCTGTTTTAGGGAGTGCCAGGTCAGTGGGGAACCCCAGGTCATAGGTGAGAGGCAGAAAACAGGTGGGAATGTGCGCCAGGTCTCCGGGGAAGGTCAGGTCTCAGTTGGGAGAGTAATTCACGTGAGGGGGATTAACTCAGGTCCAGTACCAAGCAGACGTTCGGCCAGTGAGAAATATAACGAGTTAGTAAATATAATACACGGAGGCCAAGATAGATATATCCCTTCAAAACTGTTTAGAACGAATAATTCAGAACCAAGATGGTTAAACAACAGATTAAAATCTCTCATTAGCCAAAGGAAAGGAATATATAGAAAAATACAACGTGGAGAGGAACACTTATGTAACCGGTACATGATTTTAAATAAAGAAGTAAAGAGGGAGATACGGAAACCAAAGAGAAGTTATGAAATTAAGGTTGTCAGTGAATCGAAAGAAAACCCCAAGGGTTTTTATGAAATGTTCCATAAAAAAGAAAAAAAAAATAGGATACGACCACTCAGAACAGAATCAGTGACATTACAAGTGAAGAAAAGAAATGTGCTCCATCCTAAATAATTATTTCATATCAATAATCACCAAGGAAAATCTAGACCTGGTCCCTCAAGCAGCAAAGATGTATGATGATAATACGGAAAATATTCTTAATAAGATAACCATTATTAAGGAGGACATATTGAAAGAAAATAAGTTAAAACCTCAAATATCGCCGAGATGATATATATGCAAAAGTTATAAAACCAAAGAAGAATTATGTCAGCCACTTTTAACGCTTTTTAATGACACGTTAATTTCAGGAGAATTTCCAGAGGCGTGGAAGACCACAAACGTAATGCCCATTTTTAAAAAGTGTGATAAAGCAGCTGCATCGTATTATCGTCCGATAAGTCTAACGTCAATAGTAGGAAAAATGTGAGAGTCAGGTTTGGCAAATAAGATTAGAAAACAGTTTGAAAGATTTAATCTTATAAATGATCATCACAGATTCAGGCAAGGACTATCCTGCCTCACAAACTTGTCATTCTTCTCAGAAGTCTATGAGCCAGTAGTTAACGATAAAGCTAATGGTATTATTTTTATCTGTACTTTAGTAAAGCTTTTGATCGGGTCCCACACGAAAGGTTAGTTAGAAAGGTTCGAGCACACGGTATAGACGGCGATATCTTAAAATTGATATAATCCTGGCAGCAAGGATGAAACCAGATAGTATTAATAAATGGAATTAAGTCGTTTGGGGATTAGTAACTAGCAGTGTTCCACAGGGTTCAGTACTCAGTCCCTTATTATTTATTACATATGTATGTGATTTAGGTTTAGGAATCACTAGCAGTATCAACAGATTTGCCGACGATACAAAAATAGGGCATATCATTAACTCAACTAACGATTGCCATAGCTTACAAAAAGACCTTGATATACTGTCCAAATGGTCTAAAACTTGGCAAATCAAATTTAACGCTGAAAAATGTAAAGCACTTAATGTAGGCAAGACCATTGGAGATACTAAATACGGCTTAGATAACAAAGAAATTAGCAAATCGGAATGCGAGGGAGATGTAGGAGTCAGGGTTAGTAACAACGTCAAACCAAGGCAACAGTGTATTAACCCGCCCCATACCGACTAATTTATTACAAAGCCCATCCCCAAAACCCGACAAATTTTTGACTTTTTTCTTTTACTCAAACCTCCGTTTTTGGTGAGAAACAATAGAAAATCACCAAGAATGTGCTCACCTGAGGCTAAAAATGGTCTAGACAGGTGACCCTGTGAACACCTGATAGTGTGTTGTCTGTAGCCATGCTGGTACTGTCGTGTTTTGTGTGGTTGGGTAACTATTGGAAACCACTCAGAATAAGTAAATATTTATTAATTTGGTAAAAATTTACATGTAGTACAAGAATATATTGGTTTTCACACAGAAATATAGGCGAATTAAGTGTTGTTTCATTCATGAATACATGAAAATTGACGAATTCTTGCACAATTGACTCACTGTGACTGTTTCAACTTACATTCAATTTTTCAACTTACATTATACTTTTCCACTAACATTATACCAGGTCGTGGTAGGTGGTGGCGACCATCATCCACTCACTTGATGTAGTGCTGCCTACTTCTTCCTTAGCCTTTATCATTCTTTTTTTCTGCCTGCCCTCCTCTCTTCCTATATCTCCCATCTTTCCTGTCACTTCTTATTGCTCTTCTTTCCTTACAAGTGGCTTTACATTGAGTGACAAGCCAAATGGTTTCCTGTAAGCCAAGAAACCATTTACAACGGTGGGTGGTAACCATATAACCAACCCATATGTACTCCCTACGTGTCAGCAAGTGGGTTGGTGGAGGGTTAGTGTGCCTCCCCGTGAAACCAATAACTCAAAGTCAAATGGCCACCCCTTACGGGATTATGGCGTGTGGCAATAGATAGATAGATTATACCAGTTTCCACCTTATAAAACTTATCACATAGTTACAGGCCTTACTATTAAAGTGAGCGTCATATTATTGCATATTTACAGGCCTTATTATTATAGTGAGCCTAGTATTATCTCAAGCACACACAGTATCAATAATGTACCAAAATGCCCTAAAGTGTATTAGAGGAAGATGTCCCGTGTATACGTACCACAAATCATGCACAAAATTTGAAAAATTTGCAAATGTCGGACCTTGCAATAGCAAAACGTACATCGTACAGCACGTCGTGGGGACTGAGTGTGAAAAAATGTTGCGACATGCATCGTACTTCGTGGGTACAGGGAGGGTTAATGCAAGAAATAAAGCAAATTGAGTCCTAGGATTTATTTCGAGAAGCGTGAGTAATACTGTAGGTAATCAAAAGTAATACTGCAACTTTATCTAGCATTAGTAAGGCCTCATTTAGACTACGCAGTACAATTTTGATGTCCTTACTATAGAATGGATATTAACTCGTTAGAAAATGTACAGAGAAGTATGACAAAAATGACACATGATGTTCGGAACCTGTCATATGAAGACAGACTGTAAAGGCTAAGTCTGCACTCATTAGAGAAGCGTAGAATAAGGGGATACTTAACTGAGGTGTTTAAGTGGATGAAGGGTATAAATAAGGGAGATATTAGCAAGGTACTTAAAGTGAGCATACAGGATAAAACTAGAAGTAATGGTTTCAAAGTAGAAAAATTTCGTGTCAGTAAGGAAATAGGTAGAAATTGGTTTGGTAATAGAGCTGTAGACGAATGGAATAAACTACCGAGTAAAGCAGTTGCTGCCTTTCCCATTGAGAGTTCCAAACATAGACTAGATAAGCATATGACAAATAAGGGGTGGGTATAAACAAAAAAAACTTATAACCAATACTAAATCATACTTTCTCCTTTTCAGGTTACACGATGATAGTCTCTGTTCTCCTTTCACAGTCTCTAGTAAAATGTCCACGCCAGTTTTTCTATCCTGCGTGGTGGTGTTTCTGACTTTTACCTGCCGGCTTCGGCTGGAGGGTTTGGAGGGCGGGGGAAAGTCTTCTTCTTTGCTGTCCTTATCTCATTTTAATAGTTCAGTTACTCTTCTAGGAGTTGCCTAGCATGGGCCAACTGGCCTACTGCAGTTATCCTCTCTTCGAATGTTCTAAAATTCTTAAGGCTAATTCAGCTACGAGGGATATTGACAGAAGCAATGTTAATGGTGCCAGCCAACCTTACATTGAAGCAAGGACATTTATTTCCTCACATTACACAAGGTCTGAGGTGGACAAGACAGTCTTCTACACAGTTCCTCTACCGTTGCTGGGGTGGTGCGATTAATTGTACGGCGGATTCATTTTTTTCAGAATTTGCAACATTTTATGGCTAGTTACCTCTGCCAAGGAGGTTATGTTTTACCCAGCATTGATTTGTTTGTATGTTTGTGTCTGTTAGAAGGATTACTCAAATGGTTATGAACAGATTTTGATTAGATTTTGTGGAAGGGTGGGCCATGGGCCAAGGAAGAAATTATTAAGTTTTGGGGCGAATCCAGAGTTAGAGTATCCCGCACAACATCTCCAAATATTGTCAATGAATTTAATGAAATTTTGTGGAAAGGAGGGCCATAGACCAAGAAAGAATTGATTAACCCCTCTGTGGCCGCCAGCGTCAAATGACGTTTAGTCGATAAATAGCCACAGGCGTCGTTTGAGTGCAGCCAATAATAAAATGGTGAAAATTTTGGGGAAGTGAACAAACATTCTGAACGTCTTCAGACTGACCTACCCAACACTCCCATACACTCCACACTTCAGTACACTGAGCACTTCCGTGATGAGTGGACGTCCAAGTACCGCCTCTCTCTCTGACCCTACCCCCACCCAGTGCTGCCCTCTCTGGCCCGATAGGCCGCTCACCAGCCCTGAGATCAGGGTGGAACTGTTTCCCCGTGTGGGGGAGAGCGACGAGGACCGAATTGGGTCTGACTTGGAGGTGGAGAGTACGGTGAGGAGTAGTGACGAGAGTGATGATGAGGAGTATCACTCTCCTACTGCCAAAGAGGACGACAGCAACATCTCCTCGGAAAGTGAGAAGCCACCACCACCTCAGTACAGCTCCACCACCACCATAGAGGAGACAAACGGTGGTGAAGCGTCTCTTCGCTGAGAGAGAGGAGGGGGAAGAAGGGAAGACTGGAATGCAGGTGTACTCACCCCGCATCGCCTTGCCATCATGGCGCCATCTCACCACTTCCTACCACTTCAAGGGCAGTGCAGTCTATATTATAGTGTATATTCCTTAGTGTAGTAGTACGAAGTAAGATGCAGAAATGTAAGATAGTGGTAGTGTGTAAAGTAGACTATGTTTTGTATGTGACTTTTGTACAAAGACGGTGTGTCCCAGACAATGACTTATTACTGTAGTGTATTCTTTAGTTATACCTGTAAAGAAGACATTTTCTTTATCCAAGGTTATACATGATTTGATAAAAGGATTCAAATGCTACAAATAAGAGATACAGTTTTATGTATAAGGCACTGAATCCTTTTATTAAATCACGTATAACCTTGGATAAAGAAAATGTCTTCTTTACAGGTATAACTAAAGAATACATTACACTCCTTCCCCCTGTGAGAAGTGCACACATATATAATGCTTGCTTAGTAAAACAATCATCCTGTGGAATGACATTCTTTGTATGAAACCTTACAAATATCCTTTGGAAGACAGCAATATACTACACCTTATTCTACAAATCCAGTCGTTCTTGGGGAATACCTCGGTTTACCCTGTGAGGTAGTACCCTGCGAGGTGCTGGTGTCCTTATATTATTTCCAACAGTACTCCTTGCTTCTTCTACGCTGTCATCTACCTGTTTCCCCACATTTGTCGTATTTGTGTCAGGGAGCTGTGTTATGTTTTGGTCTGGTTGTTGTATGGGATGGTAGCCTGTGTCTGTGTGAGGCAATATAGGTGTTGGTATGGTAGTTTGAGCATTATCAACTGTGCTTGGTAATAACTGATCTATGTGTCGCCTCAGAACCTTTCCTTCAACTCCAGCCTCATAGTTCATATTGCCTATCTTTCTAATGATCCTACCTTGAGCCCATTTGTTTAATGTGTTGTACATTCTAACCCTGACTGGAGCTGGAGGATTAAAATTTCTGACTTTACTCTGCTGTTCCATTTGTTTCCACTGATAGTTGTTGAGCTTTGTCTCAATGTTAGGCATCATTAAATCCATCCTATTCTGGACTTTCCTCCCCATTAACAAAGTAGGTGTTTGACCAGTAGTGGCATGTTCAGTAGTGCGGTAAGTTAACAAGAATTTACTAATGCACGTGATTACATTAGAAGGAGTCGCTCCTCTACATTTCATGTTGTGCTTAAAACTCTGGACAAACCTCTCTGCCTCCTCATTGGTTGCTGGGTGATAAGGAGGAGATCTAGAATGTTGTATACCATTGACCTTTAAGAAATCTGAAAATTCCACTGAACAAAACTGTGGTCCATTATCTGATACAGGACGCTCTGGTAGACCATGTGTTGCGAATACTGGCATTAAAGCCTTTATTGTTGCTTGTGCTGAAGTTGATTTGCAAAGGAATAATCTCTGGCCATTTACTGTATGCATCAACCACAATCAAGTATGTGTGTCCTAGATAAGGACCTGCAAAGTCTACATGTAAGCGCTGCCATGGGTAACTGGGGTATTCCCATGGATGCATGCGAGCTGGCTTAGGGTCGTTTTGTTGTGCTGAGCAACCTTGACATCCTCAGACATAGGTCTCAACATCTTTTTCTACTACAGGCCACCACACATAACTTCTGGCAATTGCCTTGGACCTTACAATTCCTTGATGATCTGCATGGATTTCTTTGAGAACCTGACTTTGCATAGACTTTGGAATGACTACTCGGGAACCTCTGAGGATTCAACCTTGTTCAGTAGTAAGATCAGACCATACTGACAAATATGCATTAAAATCACTTTGTTCAGATATTAAGTTATGACTTGACGTTAAGGCTTGGTATCCTTTTGCTAGTACTGGGTCTTCTTTTGTGTTCTTTGCTATGTCCTGTGCAGTGATAGGAAGATTGTAACTCTCTATTAGCATTACAGTATTTTCATGATCATCTGGAGCATTACCCACTGGTAAACGGGACAAGGCATCAGCATTACCCATCTTACCAGTTGGACGATACTCAATATCATATGAGTATGCAGCTAGGGTGATCGCCCACCACTGAAGTCGGGCAGCAACTAAGCTTGGTAATCCGGCCTTTGGCCTTAGAATAGCCAGCAAAGGTTGATGGTCTGTAACGAGTGTGAATTTTGGTTTGCCGTACAGATACATGTGGAATTTTTTTACACCATACACCAGTGCTAATGCTTCTCTCTCTATCTGGGAGTAATTTCTTTCAGCTTTGTTCAGAACACGTGAAGCAAAAGCGATTGGCCTCTCTACATCATCTGGCGTGATGTGAGATAGTACTGCGCCGATACCTATGGATGATGCATCACACACCAATTTTACTGGTAGATTTGGTTGGAAATTAGTGAGGAATCTAGGTGATGTGATCTCTGATTTAATTTCATCTACTGCTTTGGCACATTGGTCTGTCCAGTTCCACTGAGCATCTTTCTGCAGGAGTTGATACAGAGGGCTTGCTATTGTAGCCAGATTAGGGATGAATCTGCCATAAAAGTTTACCAATCCTAGAAATGACTGCAACTCACTTACACTTTCTGGCACCTTGGCATCTCTGATTGCTTTGACTTTCTCACTAGTCTCGTGCATGCCTTTGTCATCAATCCTAAAACCTAGGTATTCTGTTAAAGGATACTTGGAACTGGCATTTATCTTGACGGATTCTCAGTCCATTTTCCTTTATTCTGCTTAGAACTGACCTTAGTCTTGACTGGTGTTCTAAGCTGTCTTTGCCTGCTACCAATATGTCATCCACAAAACAAAATGTACCTGAGAGACGACTGAAAATTCGGTCCATTGTCTGCTACCACAGAGCGGGATTGCTGGCTACACCGTAAGGCAGTCGCTTTGGGCGAAACAGGCCTTTATAAGGGATCCAGCGTTTCATAAACAAACGTTTAAAAGAAGAATTTGTATCACTTATTGTTTTTAAAAGAGACCTCCTGTACTGCTCTCAGACAGTAAAGTATGGTGTGTCCTCCTAGTGTATTTTATCCCTAATTTCGCGACGAGTTGGGATAGTGCAACATTCTGTACATGATTATTCTGCAGTATAGCATCTAAGGGTCAGGTCACCAATATCTGCGGGCTAATCAACGCACACCATTATTACTGGTTGGCGTTATATGTTTGAACATAACAATTTCTGTTGACTTTTGACCTGCTGGGGGAGGACAGAGGTGAGTAAAGTTCGCCTGCACTGACTCCTGTCATCGCATCATGCAAGGTGAGTAATTAATATGTTTTTTATTTATTCATCAGATGCCTGCCCGCCTGTATATCCTTATATTTTGACCATGTGAAGTGTAGGCAAACATACAGCTTTACCCTTTTTCCTTACCCAGGCAGAAAATATCATACTTTCCCACAATCACGACATATATTGCGAAAATAACAAAGTAAAATGATAGAGAAACTTAAACGTGTTGTTACGGGAAAAATACATTTTTTCCCGTCTCTGTACATATTTATTTCTGCTTTGTCTCTCTATTCCTAATAATTTGACATATTCCTAGTTTTGAACCTACATTACGATTCTGTTTTAGCCATGCACGTGGTGTGGGCACGGCTAAAAACGCCTTCACTGACCTACCCCTAATCGTAGCTGACCAGGTGCTGATCCAACCAACCCTCCACTTTCATCCCCCGTGGGAGAGCCTACCCTCGGGGGACCAGAAATTTTCTCATTTAGGACTGAATATTCAACCCTTTCATTCCCTCTTATTCACACCACTAACGTGCAAATTAACTCAAAAGTACTATAACCATATGTACTGAAATCATTCGATATCATCACATCTAATAAATGCGCAACATTTCAGCACCATTCACATTGTTTTGGCGGGTTTAAAAAAAAAAAAAAAATGATAACAGCACGTTGTATGTTGCGCCGAGGTAATACATCACTGCTGTGGATATCCGTTGCCAATATATCTGCAACTTACACGCTCCATTGCAAGCCACAGAATGGGTTTAGGAAGCTGGGATTTTGCACTGCTAGGTGTGTCTGAACTTCCTCTTCAATATGGCATGGAAAAAATAAATAAATTATCGAAGCTTCAGAAAATGGCCACGGTGTCGGCTAGGGTTGCATATAAAATTCCGGACCTACAGCCACAGAGGGGTTAAATAATGAGGCGGATTCAGATCCGGATCCTATATCCACGGATCCGGATCCAAATCCTTTTTAATGACAATGGCATTGGCAGAAGTATGCGCTGTTTGAGAGCTTTCTAGTATTACCAAAATAATATTTCCCCAGCCATCCACACCTCTTCACCTGGGGGTCGTCCCTGAGCTGAGAAGAAAATTGTTATGGTTCTCTGTCCATATCTGACATCCTAATATGATGGAAAAACAGAAATTTTTCTTCCTAACTGTACTGGCTGCTGATGGCACAGGTTAACCCGCCCCATCCCGACGTTTTCTGGGCAGTGGTATGCCCCAGTCCCGACTTTTTTGGACCTTTTTGGGGGGGGGGGACTCAAACATCCGCTTTTGGTGAGAAACATCGAAAATTCATAGAGAAATCGCGCACCTGAGGTTTAAAATACTCAATCCAGGTAGGAGTATGTCCTTACCTTACAGGGTTTTCTATCAGGCTGGCTGCAAAGAAAACGAGTTCAATGGGAGGATAACTATTCTACACCACTCATAAACGGTATTTATTTATTTATTTGGTACGAATTTATATGTAGTACGAGAGTATATTGGTTTTCAAACGGTAATATAGGCATTATAAGCATTGTATCACACACTGAATCATCACCATTCCTGACCTTTTCTTGCCACATTACCTGATCATCATTTCTGACTGTAATGTTTGTCCTCCACATTGTCATCGATTGGGGAATCACTCTGGCCCTGAATTTCGTACCGTGGCATGACATGGCTTTACTGGCCAGGTCACTGATAACAGGTGAATTGCTGAGCAAAGGTCATGCAGGGGGGGGGAGGAGGTCATGCTGCGTAAGGCATTGTCCCTGCCTGGCATCTTGTAGAGGAAGATGTCCCGTGTATATGTGCCAAAAATCACTCGCGAAAATTAAAAATTGTGCAAATTAGGGACCTTGCAATGTCCTTGCAATGTTGCCGCATTAATTTACGTCTCCGGGATATGAGTGCACATCATGTGAGGACGTGAATTCACGTCTCCGGGACGCGGCGGGTTAATGTTTTGACGCTAATATTTTCACCCTTACTCGAGAACTGAGAGCAGGTATTACGTTTTGATTGATGTGTGTGTGTGTGTGTGTGTGTGTGTGTGTGTGTGTGTGTGTGTGTGTGTGTGTGTATGTGTGTGTGTATGTGTGTGTGTGTGTGTGTGTGTGTGTATTACCAAATAATAAGCGTTTATTCGTGTTAAGCAAACTTTGCGGAAATGTTAAGGGACAACCGATGAGAAACCATAATGTTTTTCAAAACAATTGGTCAGAGGTCAAGGTCACATGGCTAGATTAAGGACTGACCTAGCAAAATGAGCTTACACAGTTTTTATCTAATCCAAGCCAGCCTTTGAGGAAGGGTGGAAGGTAAATCAAGAAAAAAGTTAGATTTGAGAACATTCAGTCATGGGACAAAGTCACAGAGCAAGGTCAAAATTTGATTCGTATCGGTGCTTGTTAAAAAAAAATTCAAATGTTTTTGTTTTGACTTTAACAAAACTCGGTAAAATGGTTGAGAGTCTGTCATGAGGTATACATATGATTTGGGAGAACACTACGTCAAAAGTTAAGGGCACAGGCAGCGCCAAACTACAAAACTTTTTTAGAGCAGTTAGATCAAGTTTTGTTGAATTGTCGACGATACAGCAGAAATAAAAGGACTCGGTTTTGCAAGGGTACAGACATAAAAAAGTCACTGAAGGACAGTACTATGATCTTTTCTGTACCATATAAAAGTGAATCTTTGACCCTGTTGGCAAGATATAAGTCTACAGTAGAGTGAAAGCAGGAGAAATGAGTTATTAGAGGAGTGCATGTGGAGTTACAAGAAGAAAAAATGGACGGATTATAGTGTTATGTGCATGAAAATTCAAATGCTAGGGCAGGGATAGATTTAACATTTTTTTAATGCAAGGTAGAAAGAACCAGAGGCTGGAAGTCCGGTCGTTTATTCCCTCCAAGAAAAGGCAAAAGCAAGATAACTGAGAAGCAAATTCAAGATCCGTTCATTTTGAGATGCCAAGACACAATTTAAAGACTGGAGGTCACAGGCAGTAGGAAGCACAGACAGACGAAGACAGTCCCAGAGTTGACCTGTTGCATACACGAAGGACTGGGAGTAATTGTTAACTGTTGCATTAGAGGGCTGGACAAAAAAGGGAGGTGAGTTTGCTGCTAGATGGGTGCTAAGTGCTTGCAGTAATGGTGGAGGGATGCAAGCAGATAGCTCAGAGGAACAGCGACATTGAAGTAGCGACAATGAAGAGATAAAGATGCACCAATGCAGTGAAGAGACAGAGGTTGAAGGGACACAGTAAGAAGAGGAGAGTTAATGAAACGAAAGTCTTTGACTCCAGGTTATTGAGAAGAGCTACATGTGGCAAGCCTCCCCAAACACGAGGCCCTGGGCCAATCAATTTTGGAGGGCCCCTGCCATCTGATTCGTTACGTCTGTATTAGAAAACCGTCAAGTACTATATTGTGCTTTTGTATAACACTATGTAACACGATTTTTGTTCCTGGGTAGTGGGTGTAATTTTCTGATAGTTTCGGTCTCAGAACGATGAATAATGGCTATTACTCTCGTCAGACTTCACTTCTGTGACTAAGATAGTGATTTTTATGTCTTCAAACACGTGAAAAATGGCTACCTAGGCAGTGTGAAGTGAGTTCCTCGGTGAAAGAAAAGCTTCACTTCATAAATGATTTTACATGTGTCTGCATGTGCCGATGTCAGCATTGCACGCCATTTTGCTGAGCTCGGTGACTGGCTGAAGCACATTATTCGAACACGAATCGTTTCTGGACGCGCCGTACCTTTCCGGGTGTGGGTGCTGTCGGTTGAAATGAAATTTGTCTGAGTGGAGCTCAGTTGAAAGGTTTGTAAATTTATATTATATATCAGTTCTTTATCTAATTACGGATGAAATGTGGATTTTTACTGTAAGGGTGCTAATTTTTTTGAACTCTAAATTCTATACCATTGTTTTTGTTTTTTCGATCATTGCAAACATGAATGTATCTATTTTTTCAGAGATGTCATCTAGAGGTTGTAAGCATTCCACTGATGCGTTTTGCAATATTTGTGGTCACTTTACTAAAAGGAGAAAGAAGAAATATTCTGTTCAAGCATCTGTCAAGATGTGTGAAGCTTATAAGGCATATTTTGATGACGTGAAATGAGAGCCACTTGTGGACCCTAGAAAAGTACTGATGCCACCCTTACATATCAAACCGGGCCTCATGAAGCAAATTGGTACGGCTCTGGACAAGCGGTCGGTGGCATTTCAGTACCTACGATACTTCTTCCCCTTGCTATCGGAGGCGAATATCAAAGCCGGTAGAGTATTTTCGTCAGTCCACAGATTAAGAGGATCCTGGAGTGCAAGGATTGTGCCAACAAGCTTTTGGAAGTGGAAAAAGTGACTTCGGACAGCCTGAAAGGAATGGTTCGCGGTTTTCTTGGAAATCACAAGGATGAGGACCACATGGAGCTGACTGACAACCTCATAAAGAACTACGGCGCCATGGGCTGTAGAATGTCTCTCAAGATTCATATGCCTCATTCCCATCTTGATAAATCCGACACCATGGGTGCATATTCTGAAGGGCAAGGAGAATGCTTCTATCAAGATATAATGGACTCTGAGAGGCGATACCAAGAACAGTAAAATGTAAGCAAGCTGAGGGACTACATTTGAGGGGCTGGTCCGTGAAAGTGCTCTACTATGCAATCGTAAATCGCGAGAAAATGTTCTATTCTAGACTTTTATGATCATTCATTATGTATTCATTATTGTTACATGTCACTTTTCATATTTATATGTTTTCTTCTGCCTCCTCACGAAGGAAAAGACAAACCCACTCATTCTTTCTACAGGAAATTAATAAATATAAAAAAATCATTCTCCTGTCTACAAAAGCGAAGTTTTAGGATGATGATATATTTTCTCTATAGTTTTGGAGCCAAACAAATAAGGAAATCGTACTCACTACACAGGAACAGATTTCTTTCTTTTTTTTTTTTTTTTTTTTTGTGTTATATGGTGTAATCAGTATGACTCATATGATCAAAGGTAATTTCACGGATGGAAGTTTGGTATGAGTCTGAGGTATAACACAATGCTATTAGTAGACTACACTACAACAGCAACATTAGTTGACATACATATTTCGTACAAATTGTACTTTATGCAGGTGTATCCACAGGATACAAATCTGTAACAAAAGAGTTAGAACAACTATGTCTTTTTGTAATTTTTCTTGCAGTTACAGTAACCAAAATAACTGAAAAGTGCTAAAACAAGTAACTCAGAGGAGCTTGCTGTGTGGCCTTCGACTAAGAAAGGACTGATCCGGAAAAAGGTGAAGGAAGAACAGAATATAGAAACAACAAAATTAAACAGAAATACACTAGCCTATACAGACAAGCAAAGAAATGATTGCAGTGTGAGGCGAACAGGATTAAATTATAGATAACTGTTTGACAGCGGAGTCATGGCCGTTAATTTCATGACTATGTTTAAGCAAAGACACAGACTCAGTAAATACTGCATAGGCTCCCTCCATCCCCAGCAGAGATTTTAGCGTCTGAAACAATTACAGGGCAAATACAAACACTGAGTATATGACAAGTTTCCAGAATCCTTTCATAAAAATTACGTTTCTTTTATTCACTGTCTCCTTCCGTTACGTTAACACGCTGATGGGAAAGGGGCAGCAGTACAACAAAACGAATGAAAAACAAACATCAAAAATTCACCACTCGTTTACTTTTCTTTATTCGTTCACACCTACACACTACAAGTGGGTTCCTAGTAGAAATGGACCAACACATGTTCAACAACTAGGCCCCGGTCTCCCAGTTTACTCAGCACTTCACACTTCATGACGCAATCCATTAAAGCACCGTGTCCCATCCCCCATACACCTCATCGGAGTAACTCATTCTATTCCTTGGACGCCATTAACTCTCCTGGAACTCCAGGCCGCTAATTCTGATGAAACCTCTCTAACCTCATCTCTCCACCTTTTCCTCAACAACTCCTCTTTACACTCTCTACCTCTGCCTTATACCCTCTTCACCAGTCTATCAGCGTTCATTCTGTCCAAAAACCACCTACTCCCAGTTTTGCTCTTTCCCCGAAACTTTTTTTTTTTTTTTTTATCAATCATCTCAATTAAAACCATCTTACTCCATAAATCGTTCTCTAATATCTCATCCTCGACACTCCAATCTTCTTGCATTTTAGGTGCAAATCCGACATTCATATGAAATTGTAAGTGTTTCTATTCCCCCAAACATTCAAATTTTTGTTTGCCTTATCACTGACCTCTAATTCCATACACTCCTCAGTGTTTCCAATATCTTAGCCACTCCCTCACCTACTTCTTGAAACAGTTCCATACCCGGGCAACCATCCGGTGTTATGTTCACGCATAGATATAGCAGACTATCTACTTCTTCCAAAGCCTTTCTTTGTAGCCTACACCTGTCCTTATAATTATTACCTATTTCACCTTCTTTACAGTATATCGTCACCCTACACTTACCAACATTCACTCGTAGCTTCTTTCCGCGTACCTGTCAAACTTAGCCACTACATCTCTACTTTTTTTTTTTTTCCGTCTCTGCTATTAGACTTGTCATCTTCAAACAGCGGCTAGCTTATTTCCCACTCTCTTTCCCCCTCCACACACAGCATCCCATCTCGTCATATCATCCCCGTAATTACCTTTCGCCTGACCCCATTCATACTCAAGTCAAACAACTACGGTGGCGAAGCACACACTGTTACTGTCTACGAGGTAATGCCGAGCCTGGCCTGGAACCGCTCACTGTCTGTTTTGTTCACTCTCACACATGCGTGACTCCCTTTCAAAAACTCCTTACTGTCTCTAACAACCTCCTACCCCGGACATCTGTAATATGCCAGAATGCCTCTCAGTCCACGGCCTTATCTAAGTCCAAAAAGGCACATAAAGTAACTTGCCTTTCTCAAACCATTTCTTAAATATGCTCCCAATGAATAACTGATTCATACACGCCCTACCTTTGCCTAAACCTGCCTTGTTCCTCATGTTCCCTATAATGTACACGCAATTATTTTGTCTACTGTTATATTCAGCTCAGTCCTTTACACTTTCAACACTCCATGTAATCCTCATTGTCTTTCGGGTGGCACAATACATTTTGTCTGCCAGACCTCTGCTACTCTCTTGCCTCCATGCACACACCAAATGATCAACATAACCAATCCCACACACTCTCCCGTATCTTCTTCATGAACTATGCAACAGTCAACCAATATCATCCACTCCACCTGCCATTCCACAGTTCATTTTCCTCAGTGCATTCTCCCCCTCCTCCTTCGATAACATATTATAATATAAAGTGGCACTTCGAAGTACTGCAGTACATATACAAGGAGCGATATCTGCCGTAGTCGGAGGCCAGGCTAGACTGAGCCCTTGAAAACCTGCCCAGAACCATCTAGCATAATCGAGGCAGCCGTTCAGTCTGAATGGCCGAGTCGATTAAGCTGCCTTCAAATGGTCAGTAGTTATGGGCAGTTTTCAGATACTGTCCTGACAAAAATACTAATCGAGTGAGAAAGTGTTTCTTTTAACCTAAACTGGATTCACGGGTTAACATTAATAATGACATTGTCAAAATATATTGACAGTGTGAGGTTACTTTTGTCATTAGAGATACATACCTTAAACAAATGAATGTAATGCATGTCTTCTGCAATTGTTGACAGCAGCAACGGATCATTTACCCCTTACCACCCCAAAAAAGTGTTGCCCAGGATTTCATCATTGTCAACATTAACGGTCGCATAGTCCGGACAACTCTAGCCTTCTGTTCAAGCCAAAACCATACAATATATTCCGCGGATTAGCTTTAAACTTGAATACTGTGTGAACAAACCATATTATCAGTATTCATTGCACAAAGAAATTATCGTCATCGTCACCACTGTCATCATCATTAATATCTTATCATCATCATCATCATCATCATCATCATCATCACAATCAATATTTTTACCAAATGCTTAATGCTATAAATCGTGAGGGTAGGATACAAACAAGAAATACAGGTAACCCCCCAAAACGCCAAGCAGATATACTGCACTCTTTCATTCTCTTGTCATTCAAGTTCTACAAAAGTGACAGCCCCATGAGCCTTAACTCACAAACGCAAGAGGCCACTCCTAAGTGTACTAAAATATTCGGGTGGTAGCGAGTACAGAATAGTCAAGATTTTGGTCGTCATCAGTGGGCTGAAACGATTGGAAGGTCAGCAAAGGAAACAAATTAAGACAGAGAAATGGCACGTAAAGTGATGGTACTGCCAGCGACTTGTCTGAAATACTGATGATGTGAGGAAGCAGTTGTCAATAACGTTTTGACCAAATAACATTGTCAACAAATACTGATCCTGTAAGGGGCTCTGTAAGCCTATTAGAAAAATACTACACTTGAAGGATCAAAAGATGCCTTAGCTCGCCCCTTTATGGCAGTAGAGGAGCCCTGGTCCTTCACTGGATCCACCCCTGGTGTCTTTAAATATAAGACAAGGTTGGTGGAGTCCCCGTGAGTGGTGGAGACCCTGTACAGTTGCCTCTTGGGCCCCCTCACAAATCTGACCCTGCGTTCTGGTAAATACTCTAAGATATTTTGGCCATGTAGTGATGATGAAGAACCAGAGGCTGACTAGAAAAGTGCTTGTGGGTGAGGGGGAGAGGGAGGGAGGGGGAGGGGAGATCGCTGATTCGATGGAGGGATGGGGTGGAGTGATATCTGAGAAAGGGGAGTGATATTTGGAGGAAAGACAGCCGAACGGCAGAGGGCACGATAAAATTGTTTGTGCGGGAAACAGTTGTCTAGTTATAGTCTGACAGACAGATAGGTTTCTACAAGTCAGTCAGAAGTCAAAGTCAAAGGGAAAAGTCAAGTTAAAATCTCTCTCTCTCTCTCTCTCTCTCTCTCTCTCTCTCTCTCTCTAGCACACAGACACACGTCAATGAAGATTTCCAGCTGCTTGTCACTTCGAATCATCCTCGACATTTCTTCGCTCTAAATTCAGTTCCAGATTCTGTTTTAGGGTCGAATTTGCGTGGGGTTGGAGATTTCGAAACAGCTTTCCTCAGCGATTTATTTTGATATATTATCCTCTGTTATGTTACTGATGCAATCCGAGTTAATGCAGAAGTGAAAATGTAAAAGATTATAAAGTTTGTAATGTGTAGAAGAAATCACAACGACATATGTACAACGAAGCCTTATATGCCAACGTGAATGTTGTTCTTAACGTGCGGGCAAGTTTGCTCCAAACATGTTACTGTCAAGAGGATGCGAGACTCCGGGATGCGTCAAAAGTTCAGACTCTGATATTGCCGTAGCTCTAACCTGGTGCTTCGTTTAATCCTGTCGATCACGTTTCGCGCAAGTGTGGCCGCACTCTTACGTTCCACTTCACCTTGTCGCATGTCGGATATCGGCCTGCCATGCAGTTCACAACAGTGCTTATATATCTCTTCGTGTGTCTTCTGCACAAGTCTGTAATCCATCGAAATCTCAGCGAAAGGTTACGGTGGTATTCTGATCTTAAGCCCATCAGAAACCTTTGTTAATAACTATTCACGCGGGAGCAAAACGATTTAATTAGGCTTATGAGGAAACTCTAGCAGTGAAGGGGCTAGATCTCCTAATATAATTTCAGTAGTTTATTTTCAGTTTCAGTAACCATCGTAATTTGTTTAATACGTGAAATACGAGTATACTTTGTCCTGTAGTAACTATAGTACATTTTTTCTAAGCTAACGAAAAGTCTTATCACTCTTCAGCTCAGCTGAAGAGCAAGCGTATTCAGAGTGGTGGACTGAGTTTACTAAAAACCATGGAGATCCACTGTTATTTAACCAAAGCTCAACGAATATCATACAACCACGACTTATTCATGATGTGGGACTGGTTCGGTTTCGCCAGGTGAAATCAAACATTTTTTTTTGTACATTTTCTTACAATAAAAAATAATTGTGAAAGAAGCTTTTGTGCCTGAGGACGTATTATTCAATTTATTGTAGTTAGTTCATCAGTTTTATTCAGTATGTGAGTGACTTCCAGCTGCAATGAGACATAATCTTCCTTAACCCTTTCAGTACGAGCTATCCTTCATAAACGCTTAGTTGTTGGGAGAATAATATAACAACAACATTGTAGCGAAAAGATTTAAAAACTTGCAAAGAGAAGTGCGTGTAAGTGGAAAAAGTGAAAGAGCGAGAGACCACGGTGGTGCGGAAGAGAAGAGACATTGATAAATACAATGGGAAAACGTCGCTATTACAAAAAGTCTTCAAGGAAAGTGCTCTATTTCCCAGGGTTGTTTTCCGCTTCCCATTTGTCGGTGATGGGGAAAGGATATGACAACAGCACAACCGCCTTCCCCACCTCGACCCACCAAGTGCTTCAGGATATCTCCTGAGTTATTTCCAGATCCCATCTGCCGATGATGGGATCCACCAAATGCTTCATGGTATTGATCCTGACTGATAATTGGAAGGAAAGTTGAAGGATACAGAATGAAGAGGATAAAAAAAAAAATATGTTAGGGCTACACGGAAAAATAAAATGCATATGGTAGGGTTACATGGCAAGTGGGATGCTGCTGGAGTGTAAGAGTAAGGCTTTTAGAAGAAAGGGAAATTGAATGAAATAGACCATTCCCTGCAACATCCGACTTTCTCGATACTCATTTCAAAGCCGAAGGTGGCTGTTACGTATGTGTACGGAACTTGCTCTCGTGTTCTCGAACTTGAATCCTTTGAATTCTCTGCCCTCTGGATTCGGCCTTCCTGTCATTCTCTGACTAAATATATCTGTGCTGATTACTTATTCTCTGATTCTAATGGCTATGAAAAATTCTTCGACTGTCTTACTTCTACGATGGAACACACCCTGTCCATTTCCCCTTCCTCTGAAATCTCCATTCTAGGAGATTTCAAAGTTCACCAACACCTTTGGCACACCATCATTTCACTGATCCACCTGGTGAACAAGCCTTCATCTTTTCTATCCTTGATGACCTAGAGCACCTTGAACAGCACCCTACCTGCATCACTGACTGCCTTGGAGAGAGATCCAACATACTTGACCTTTTCCTTACAACTAAACCTTATGCTTAGACTGTTAATCTTTCCTCTCTGTTGGGCTCCTCTGATGACAACCGTATCACCTTAACCTGTCCTATTGCACCAGTACAGCCTGTGGACCCTCCAAAGAAATGTAGCTGTGGCACTTCAGAGCTGCTGATTGGGAGGCCCTCAGGCAGTACTACTTTGATTTTCCATGGAATGATTATTGCTTCCATGGCTGACAGCCACCTGATTGTGCCATGTGCATTATACAGGTTATTCTCTTGGGCAAGGATGCATGCATTCCCTTTTCATATCCTGTGACTAATTAAAAAAAAAAATGGTTTAATTACGTTTATTCTAATCCTGTCCAAAGCAAGGAGAAGGCATACAAGAGGTACTGGAGCCAACCCATCCCGGAATCTGATCGTTTTTATGTTTCTGCCTGGAATCGTGCTAAGTCTGTTCTTTGTTCTGCTAAAAATAATTTCATTAATACTATGTGCTCTGAACTCTCCAACTCAAATTCTTCCTGCTCCTTCTGGCACCTTACCAAAAACCTTTCTAACAACTGTACCTCATCATCCTTCCCTCCTCTTTACCGCTGTCGTGGCTCTGTAGCTATTTCTTCTACTGATAAAGCTGATCTCTTCGCTCAGACTTTCTCCTCGAAGTCCACCTTAGAAGATGCGGGTGCTGTCCCTGGATCACTTCCCCCTTTAGACTTCCTCATGGCAGACACTGAAATTTCTTCTATTGATGTATTTTCAGTCATCACTGGCCTCAGTCATAACAATGCATATGGGGCTGATGGGGTCCCTCCTGTTGTCCTCAAGAACTACGCTTCTGTGCTTACACCCAGCCTAGGTAAACTCTTTCGTCTTGATTTATCAACTTCACCTTTCCTTCTTGCTGGAAGTTTGCTCTCATTCACTCTGTCCCAAAGAACGGTGACCACTCCCAGCCCTATAACTATTGTCCAATTGCTTTAACATAGTGTATTTCAAAAGTTTTTGAGTCTATTCTTAGAAAAAAAAAAAAAAAAAAAGCATCTTTCCTATCACACCCTTCTTTCTGACCATCAGAATGGGTTCCACCAGGAATGCTCCACTGGTGATCTACTCACCTTCCTTTCGGACTCCTGGTCATCCTCCTTTCAGGACTTAGGCGAAAGCTTTGCCATTGCACTTGCCATCTCAAAGGCTTTCGATCGAGTTTGGCAGAAATCTTTAATTTCCAAACTACCCTCTTACACTTCCTATCCTTCTATCTGTGCCTTCGTCTCCAGCTTCCTCTCTGGTCGTTCCATAGCTGCTGTTGTAAACAGCCACGCTTCTTTTCCTAGGGCTATGAATAGCGGTGTTCCTCAGGGTTTTGTTCTATCGCCAACTCTCCTCCTTTTATTCATCAGTGACCTAAGCTGTACGTTTAACCCTATCCACTCATATTCTGATGACTCCACCCTTCACCTTCCATTAGCTTCCCACAGCGATCACCTCAGCAGTTACTTAAACAAAGGATGAGGCTACGGCACACCTAATGTCTGATTAGTTTCATATCCCTGACTGGGGTAAGAATAACCTTGTCTTTAAAGCATCAAAAACTCAGTTCTTTCATCAATTAACCCAATAAAAACTTTCACATGAATACCCTCTAATTTATAATAATATGCAGCTCAATCCTGTATCTTCTTAAAACATACTTGGGGTTTTCTTGAAAAGAACATATTACCTCTCTTGTAAAATCTGCTTCCAAGAGACTGGATGTGCTAACCCGACTCTATATCTTCTTAACCCCGTCACAGTTGTTAATTTTATACACTGGTTGTATTTGCCCCTGTGTAGAGTTCAACTCTCATGTGTGGGGAGGCTCCACACACACAGCTCCTCTCAACAAGGTCGAGTCAAAGGCTTTTCCTTTCATTAACTCTCCTCCTCTTACTTGCTCCCTTCAACCTCTTTCTCTTCTCTGCACTGTTGCTTTTTTATTTCTTTTCTATCGTTGCTTCATTGGGCACTGCTCCCCTGAACTGTCTGCTTGCATCCCTCCACCACTACACCTGGCACGTAGAACCCGTCTAGCAACAAACTCTCACCCCTTTTGTGCCCAACTCTCTAGTGCAAGAGTTAACTGCTACCCGTAGTCCTTCATGTATGCAACAGGTCAACTTTGGAGCTGTCTCCCTCTGTCTGTTTTTTCTACTGCCTACGATCTTCCGTCACTCAAACTCTGTGTGTCCAGGCATCTCAGAATGAATGGATCTTGAAGTTGGCTCTCTGTTATCTTCTTCGTTTTTTTTTTTATCCTGGAGGGAACAGTTCGCACGCCCCTGGCTCTTTGTTCTTTCTTCCTTGCATAAAAAATGACAAAAAAGACAGATAGACAGACTGACAGACAGACAGACAGACAGACAGACAGACACACAGGTACACAAACACAAAGGCACAAGCAGAGAAAGACACCGACACATAAACACACAGACCCACAACACAGACACAGACAGACATACAAATAAACAAACAAGCAAACAGACACACAGACAGAAAGACAGAGAAACAAGCATACAAACAGACAGTCAGACACAAACAGACAGACAGGCAGACATTCACACACACACACACACACACACACACACACACACACACACACAAAATCATCATCATTCTTATGGCTCTAATAAACTTTAACACGTTTTGTGTGGGATGGAAGACAATGCAAAGCACTCTTCAGTAAGGTTATAATCAAGTAATGAATGCATAGTATATATATGTACTTTATGATACCTACAGACAATCAGTCAATAAAATATTGTTATCGGATGAATTGCAGTACGTTGAAGTTTGGGGGGAAGTTATTCTGGGGTAATGAGCTAATTTCAGGGTTGCATTCATGAGCTCATGATTCGAATGTTAACTGTTCCAAATATCTTCATCAGTTATTCACCAAGAAATTACTACAAACCTGTTTTAAGTACTTTCGATTGCAGCAAACAAAAACTTATTATTAAATCATAAACGTCTTTTCATATTCTAAATTCGTTATTTTCCTTATACCATTAATAAAGCATTGTCCAAATCATCATCTTTCCTTAGTCTTGTCTTTGTCTTAATATCTACCGAATTTCTCTGAAAAACCTCAACTGTGTGTTACTGTACTTTAACCCGTCCAGCTCACTGTCTGTCTAATACAATGTTTCCTGTGCATGTCGAAACGAAATTATTTTGATATACAATGCTATCTTTTGTTGTATCTTTCCTTTTACGTCGAGGAAAAACAAATCTTCCATAAAAAATTTTCTGTTGTAACAGATAGCCTAGATCCAATGGAACTGTTCTTTTTTCTGGATCAGTCTTTTTATTGTACGAACACTAAAACAGGTTAAGCTATCAGTATATGATAGAATCAAAACGTGTTTCAGGAGCATGTAGTCAAGTGAAAGATGTTTAAAATGATTTTGCTAGAGAAATATTGTCATGGCATTTGAAATAATAGCCAGTTATCGTGTGACGAATTATGTATAAATTTATGAAAATCTTACAGTGCCTGTTTACTTCTAATACTGATGTTTTCTGAGTCAGTTATTTAATCAGTATGATTTATATATATATATATATATATATATATATATATATATATATTTAAGAATATGAACAGATAAAAAAAAGTATCCCTACACATCAGATTACACGTATCCATATCCTCCATTCATTAAAAAAAATAAAAAAATAACAGTTGGACTTGAATTGCAGTACGTTGAAGTTTGGGGGGAAATTATGTTGGGGTAATGAGTTCCAAAGATATGCAGTTCGAGGAATAAACAAATTTTGATAGGCAGAAGTTCCGCGGTATGCCTGTGTAACAAGCCAGTCATGAGTACTACCAGATGCCCGAATAGCGCGGGGGAAGGCGTGGAGAGGTGGCGCAATGGATGAAACTTCGTCTGAGAATTTGCCATAAAAGTATCTGTAAAATAATGCTAGGGATGCAACAATCCTTCTTACTTGTAGGAGAGGAAGATATTTGTATTTGCAGGATTATTAATTATGTTTACAGCTTTGTTCTGAATTTTATCCAGTTGTTTTAGTGCAATCTCTTCACATCCACCCCAAATGGGTGAGCAATATTCGAGCTGAGAGCGCACATGACTTTGTAAATTATAGCTAACTGCTCGTCAGTGAAGATGTTACGGATTTTATACATTAATTCAAGTTTCTTTCAAGCGATCTTAGCAAGTGATCTAATAATATAATGAGGTCCAACTGAAGGTGTTAAGTGAAACACCAGGAATTTCAACACTTTTATTGGTAAGATTATTGATTGCATTGAAGGTAATTTAGGAATCGGGCAATATATGCCTATTAGTATATTGTGTATATACTGTATATATTTGGTTTTCCTAGCCTTAAAAGAGACATTGTTATTCTGCGTCCATTCAGTGATCTTAAATTAGTCTTGATTTATGAAGACTGCTGTACTGAATAGGGAGTTAGAGATACTAAACTTTGGGAAAGGGTGTTTAAGTGTGAAGGAAATGTGAAGTGTTGAGTCACCTGCATATGAGTGAATGGGATTATGGGTGATAGACAATAGATCATTAATATGAATTAAGAATAGGGTTGACTGATCCTTACGGCACGCCGAAATTAATCGAGTGGAAATCGGAATATAAATCGTCCACTTTTACCTTTCTGTCGCATGAGTAATTATGAGGAAATCAGTGGAACAAAAGACGATATGCTATAACAAGGGAGTCTGGATAGCAGAGAACAGAGCCACACTCTGTCAAAAGCTTTAGAAATATCAAGGACTGCTGCATGGTTTTCTCCATGTTGGTTAGTTGACTGATGGATGGAATGAGTCATGAAATTGAGTATATCAAGAGTGCAGTTTTCGTGGCAAAAACCGTATTTTGCGTCACCTGTTAAGTTGTTAAATTCAAGGTGTTAAACAATGAGCATATTAATTACAGTCTTAAATACTTTACCAAAAGAAGAAGTGATAGCTATTGGTATGTAATCAGAAGGGTCAGAGGAACTTGTTTTCTTTGTGACTGTGTGGGTATTGGCTTCCTTCCAAGAATTAGGGAATGAAAAAATACGTATGCATAGTCTGAATAATTTAGCTAGAACAGAAGCAAGTTCTGGGGAACAATTTTTTCAAACGATTGGAGGAATTCAATCATGGCCTGGTGCAATGTTGGTGTGTAATTTGTCTAGGATGAGTTGTATGTATCTAGTCTGTACCTAAAATGGAGCAATTTCAGGAAAGTCAAGTTCTAGTACAGGGAAATTCTGACTGACTTCCTCTAAGGAAGAATTTCTGACAAACGTGGCAAGCATGTTCACTTTTCATCGCGGGTCATTCATAGTGATTCCATCTGAAGATTTTATTGGAGTAATGGGTGATGACTTGTTAAAGTTATCACTGAAAGAACTGAGAGTTGACGAGAATTTGGTATTGTCATTACGATTACATAACTGTCTGGATGCTGGGTTGTGAGAAAAATTTTATTTAGCGATATTGGTAACTGTTTTTGTGTGGTTTCTAGCCATTTTAAAATGACTGACGGATTTTTCTGTTTTTTTCTGTTGTAGGCAAAAGTTATATGCTAAGGACCTTTAGGTCGTTGCTCTGGCACAATTGCTGCCAAACCATTTTCAGGTATCCAGTTTTTTAGTAAATTGTTGGCTGGGTATGAACAGTCCAATAGCAACCTTTATTAAGTCATTAATGTGTGGCTGGGCGGAATTTTATGTCCATGGAGAAGAAAGGCTGTCATGGAATATCAGCAAGATAAATTCAAAATCTAGCCCAGTCTCTTATCAAAGATCCATCTGGTAACCCGTTCAGGTTCAGAACGGGGAGGTTTGTGACAACTGACAAATGAGGCATTGATGGGACTGTGCTTGGAGGATCCAAGTGGTGACAGAACCTCAATTGTGTATTGATCTGGCTTCTTTGTCAGGAATAGGTCTAAGAGATACGCATTATTGTCATGATAATCTGGTATTCTGGTTGCTTGTTTTACCAACTGCTTGAGATTCAAAGTTTCTGCAAACAGCTCACATGCTAGTCTAGTATTGTCAGTCCTAGCAGAATGCAATAACCATTCCATTTTAAGGGCGTTTTGATCACCCAAACAGTAATTTTAGTGGTAAGAGTGAGGTAAAGGTTGATCAACTCTGTGGTTATAGATCAAATACGCTGGCTTCTGAAGAAGCATTGGGCGATAAACAATACACAGATATATGGTTATACTGCATTTAGGTATTTTAGTTTGTATAATGAGTAATCAAACTCAGCTGAAGTTAAGTTCAAGATGGTTTCAACTGCATATTCAGACTGGTAAGTTGACAGTGGCCTTTTACTGCTTCCAAGATATGAACCAGTCTTGTTAAAGTATGATTAATGTCTGAGATAATCACGTAACAATCTTAACTTTTTTTTTACCCGTTTTATTTCCTGGAGTTTTAATGGTTATAATTCGTTCATTGCAGTGGGAATGATGATGACAGTTTTTCCACATTTACACTTTTTCTTCTTTCTTTCTGGATCCTTCCTAACCCACTTAGGTTCGAAAAATGGTTAAGATGCTTGTTACTTCCTTCGTTATAAGATTCCCTCCACCAGTAGTGGAGGCCGGGCCATACATTAGCCCGGTCGGTGGGAGTGAGCTTTTTCACGGTCAGGGGGAAGACAGGGCCTGGGGGGTCCTGAGGGGCCGCCCAGCACACAGGCCCTCTCTTATGCTGTTTTTTTCCGTGTGTGTGTGTGTTAAGATGCTGATGCTGATGATGATTATGATGATGATGGTGACAGTCTGGTCTGTTCCACTGGACATTATGATACTTCTCAGTATTTCACATTTTCTCTTCCCACATTCTGTACCTAGTATCACCCCATTCTTAACTGGGGAAAATGGTCAGAATATGTTGGTGAAAATGATGATATACTGTAGTTGTATTATCTCGGATCGTACTATGTAACGCTCATTCGTCACGCGTCACTCAAATAAAAGTCGAAGCTGCCAGACCAGTGCCTGTATTAAAATCAACAAAGTGGGTGGAAAACATCAGTGAGCTTCGGTGCTTTGCTGGACGTTGCCCCACCAGCTAATTTACAAAGTATTGGTTGGACTCATCCTCACGGTAGTATAGTTGGTATAGGTTAGTATAGCATAGTTCAGTTTAGGCATATAAAAAAAAAAAGGAAAGTTAGCAGAGTCAGCTCGGGAGGCAAGAGCATAACGCCTGAAGCTGAAATGGCTTAAAATACTTATACACTATGTGAAAACCGTCACCACTGCTGTCCGGGATACATCTTAAGGAAAGACATTATAAATGACAGTTTTATCGCAGAGAGAATGAAGCCTCAAAGAAACATTGTAGCTTGTTTCGAAGAGTCAGTTTAGGATAGTTCATATCCAGTTGTTTACATTTTCCATGTTGCGCTTTAGTGATTTTGTGTGTATATTTGATATCTATCTATCTATCCATCTAGAAACAGACAGACGTACAGTCGTGGCCATAAATAATCACCTATCCTTCTGTACCCGGTGCCTCAGACTGGCTTATTTATGCGAGGCAAGTCACACTGGAGTAAGAGGGGCTGAGAGGGAGGGGCCAGAGAGAGAAGGGAAAGTGGGTGGGGGGAACGAGCGATGGTGCTGGGGTGGATTGAGAGGGGAGGGAGGGTAGGTAGGGGAGGGAGAATGAAGTACGAAGTTGTGGCCACATGATTTGTCTATCTTCTTTCATTCAGGGCATCATATAAAGGAGTTACTATTCGGTAGATAATGCTGCATTACACCTTGTATAGCGGCGTTAGATAACAAGCTTTAGATAGGTGGTGACATCAAGGACTGGCTCGTGAGAGAAATATACTGACGTGACATCAAATACTAGTGCGGAGCCAGACATTTGCGTTTATCCGTGTATTTTGACTTCAGATGCACAATGGAATGGACTCTGGATGGCTACCCTTACATGTAACTACTTTTTGGAACTAAAATATCATATGCAACCTTTGACATGTCTGTGTCCACAGTAAATATGATCGTCCTCGCGGTATACACTCCCTCTATACAGTCACCATCATGTCAGTTCAATAATTATTTAATGACATCTTCTTATGAAAGGGCTATTTAACATAACTGTGCATAAAAGGTAAATAAATTTGATGTCTGTGCTCATGGGTGAATATGATAACGGTATCTCTCATAATCTGTTAGAGGGAAAATGAAACAAAATCTACCCAAACTCCAAAAATATATCTGTCAATGTTTACCGACGCTGGTCAAGCGAAAGCAACCAGGAAAGGCTTAGTAAGTAGTTCCGTGGCCTCATGCCTTAAAAACCGTCAATAGTAGGAAAAATGTGAGAGTCAGGTTTGGCAAATAAGATTAGAAAACAGTTTGAAAGATTTAATCTTATAAATGAAATCATCACAGATTCAGGCAAGGACTATCCTGCCTCACAAACTTGTCATTCTTCTCAGAAGTCTATGAGCCAGTAGTTAACGATAAAGCTAACGGTATTATTTTTATCTGTACTTTAGTAAAGCTTTTGATCGGGTCCCACACGAAAGGTTAGTTAGAAAGGTTCGAGCACACGGTATAGACGGCGATATCTTAAAATTGATATAATCCTGGCAGCAAGGATGAAACCAGATAGTATTAATAAATGGAATTAAGTCGTTTGGGGATTAGTAACTAGCAGTGTTCCACAGGGTTCAGTACTCAGTCCCTTATTATTTATTACATATGTATGTGATTTAGGTTTAGGAATCACTAGCAGTATCAACAGATTTGCCGACGATACAAAAATAGGGCATATCATTAACTCAACTAACGATTGCCATAGCTTACAAAAAGACCTTGATATACTGTCCAAATGGTCTAAAACTTGGCAAATCAAATTTAACGCTGAAAAATGTAAAGCACTTAATGTAGGCAAGACCATTGGAGATACTAAATACAGCTTAGATAACAAAGAAATTAGCAAATCGGAATGCGAGGGAAATGTAGGAGTCAGGGTTAGTAACAACGTCAAACCAAGGCAACAGTGTATTAACCCGCCCCATACCGACTAATTTATTACAAAGCCCATCCCCAAAACTCGACAAATTTTTGACTTTTTTCTTTTACTCAAACCTCCGTTTTTGGTGAGAAACAATAGAAAATCACCAAGAATGTGCTCACCTGAGGCTAAAAATGGTCTAGACAGGTGACCCTGTGAACACCTGATAGTGTGTTGTCTGTAGCCATGCTGGTACTGTCGTGTTTTGTGTGGTTGGGTAACTATTGGAAACCACTCAGAATAAGTAAATATTTATTAATTTGGTAAAAATTTACATGTAGTACAAGAATATATTGGTTTTCACACAGAAATATAGGCGAATTAAGTGTTGTTTCATTCATGAATACATGAAAATTGACGAATTCTTGCACAATTGACTCACTGTGACTGTTTCAACTTACATTCAATTTTTCAATTTACATTATACTTTTCCACTAACATTATACCAGGTCGTGGTAGGTGGTGGCGACCATCATCCACTCACTTGATGTAGTGCTGCCTACTTCTTCCTTAGCCTTTATCATTCTTTTTTTGTGCCTGCCCTCCTCTCTTCCTATATCTCCCATCTTTCCTGTCACTTCTTATTGCTCTTCTTTCCTTACAAGTGGCTTTACATTGAGTGACAAGCCAAATGGTTTCCTGTAAGCCAAGAAACCATTTACAACGGTGGGTGGTAACCATATAACCAACCCATATGTACTCCCTACGTGTCAGCAAGTGGGTTGGTGGAGGGTTAGTGTGCCTCCCCGTGAAACCAATAACTCAAAGTCAAATGGCCACCCCTTACGGGATTATGGCGTGTGGCAATAGATAGATAGATAGATTATACCACTTTCCACCTTATAAAACTTATCACATAGTTACAGGCCTTACTATTAAAGTGAGCGTCATATTATCGCATATTTACAGGCCTTATTATTATAGTGAGCCTAGTATTATCTCAAGCACACACAGTATCAATAATGTACCAAAATGCACTAAAGTGTATTAGAGGAAGATGTCCCGTGTATACGTACCACAAATCATGCACAAAATTTGAAAAATTTGCAAATGTCGGACCTTGCAATAGCAAAACGTACATCGTACAGCACGTCGTGGGGACTGAGTGTGAAAAAATGTTGCGACATGCATCGTACTTCGTGGGTACAGGGAGGGTTAATGCAAGAAATAAAGCAAATTGAGTCCTAGGATTTATTTCGAGAAGCGTGAGTAATACTGTAGGTAATCAAAAGTAATACTGCAACTTTATCTAGCATTAGTAAGGCCTCATTTAGACTACGCAGTACAATTCTGATGTCCTTACTATAGAATGGATATTAACTCGTTAGAAAATGTACAGAGAAGTATGACAAAAATGACACATGATGTTCGGAACCTGTCATATGAAGACAGACTGTAAAGGCTAAGTCTGCACTCATTAGAGAAGCGTAGAATAAGGGGATACTTAACTGAGGTGTTTAAGTGGATGAAGGGTATAAATAAGGGAGATATTAGCAAGGTACTTAAAGTGAGCATACAGGATAAAACTAGAAGTAATGGTTTCAAAGTAGAAAAATTTCGTGTCAGTAAGGAAATAGGTAGAAATTGGTTTGGTAATAGAGCTGTAGACGAATGGAATAAACTACCGAGTAAAGCAGTTGCTGCCTCTCCCATTGAGAGTTCCAAACATAGACTAGATAAGCATATGACAAATAAGGGGTGGGTATAAACAAAAATAACTTATAACCAATACTAAATCATACTTTCTCCTTTTCAGGTTACACGATGATAGTCTCTGTTCTCCTTTCACAGTCTCTAGTAAAATGTCCACGCCAGTTTTTCTATCCTGCGTGGTGGTGTTTCTGACTTTTACCTGCCGGCTTCGGCTGGAGGGTTTGGAGGGCGGGGGAAAGCCTTCTTCTTTGCTGTCCTTATCTCATTTTAATAGTTCAGTTACTCTTCTAGGAGTTGCCTAGCATGGGCCAACTGGCCTACTGCAGTTATCCTCTCTTCGAATGTTCTAAAATTCTTAAGGCTAATTCAGCTACGAGGGATATTGACAGAAGCAATGTTAATGGTGCCAGCCAACCTTACATTGAAGCAAGGACATTTATTTCCTCACATTACACAAGGTCTGAGGTGGACAAGACAGTCTTCTACACAATTCCTCCACCGTTGCTGAGGTGGTGCGATTAATTGTACGGCGGATTCATTTTTTTCAGAATTTGCAACATTTTATGGCTAGTTACCTCTGCCAAGGAGGTTATGTTTTACCCAGCATTGATTTGTTTGTATGTTTGTGTCTGTTAGAAGGATTACTCAAATAGTTATGAACAGATTTTGATTAGATTTTGTGGAAGGGTGGGCCATGGGCCAAGGAAGAAATTATTAAGTTTTGGGGCGAATCCAGAGTTGGAGTATCCCGCACAACATCTCCAAATATTGTCAATGAATTTAATGAAATTTTGTGGAAAGGAGGGCCATAGACCAAGAAAGAATTGATTAACCCCTCTGTGGCCGCCAGCGTCAAATGACGTTTAGTCAATAAATGGCCACAGGCGTCGTTTGAGTGCAGCCTATAATAAAATGGTGAAAATTTTGGGGAAGTGAACGAACATTCTGAACGTCTTCAGACTGACCTACCCAACACTCCCATACACTCCACACTTCAGTACACTGAGCACTTCCGTGATGAGTGGACGTCCAAGTACCGCCTCTCTCTCTGACCCTACCCCCACCCAGCGCTGCCCTCTCTGGCCCGATAGGCCGCTCACCAGCCCTGAGATCAGGGTGGAACTGTTTCCCCGTGTGGGGGAGAGCGACGAGGACCGAATTGGGTCTGACTTGGAGGTGGAGAGTACGGTGAGGAGTAGTGACGAGAGTGATGATGAGGAGTATCACTCTCCTACTGCCAAAGAGGACGACAGCAACATCTCCTCGGAAAGTGAGAAGCCACCACCACCTCAGTACAGCTCCACCACCACCAAAGAGGAGACAAACGGTGGTGAAGCGTCTCTTCGCTGAGAGAGAGGAGGGGGAAGAAGGGAAGACTGGAATGCAGGTGTACTCACCCCGCATCGCCTTGCCATCATGGCGCCATCTCACCACTTCCTACCACTTCAAGGGCAGTGCAGTCTATATTATAGTGTATATTCCTTAGTGTAGTAGTACGAAGTAAGATGCAGAAATGTAAGATAGTGGTAGTGTGTAAAGTAGACTATGTTTTGTATGTGACTTTTGTACAAAGACGGTGTGTCCCAGACAATGACTTATTACTGTAATGTATTCTTTAGTTATACCTGTAAAGAAGACATTTTCTTTATCCAAGGTTATACATGATTTGATAAAAGGATTCAAATGCTACAAATAAGAGATACAGTTTTATGTATAAGGCACTGAATCCTTTTATTAAATCACGTATAACCTTGGATAAAGAAAATGTCTTCTTTACAGGTATAACTAAAGAATACATTACACTCCTTCCCCCTGTGAGAAGTGCACACATATATAATGCTTGCTTAGTAAAACAATCATCCTGTGGAATGACATTCTTTGTATGAAACCTTACAAATATCCTTTGGAAGACAGCAATATACTACACCTTATTCTACAAATCCAGTCGTTCTCGGGGAATACCTCGGTTTACCCTGTGAGGTAGTACCCTGCGAGGTGCTGGTGTCCTTATATCATTTCCAACAGTACTCCTTACTTCTTCTACGCTGTCATCTACCTGTTTCCCCACATTTGTCGTATTTGTGTCAGGGAGCTGTGTTATGTTTTGGTCTGGTTGTTGTATGGGATGGTAGCTTGTGTCTGTGTGAGGCAATATAGGTGTTGGTATGGTAGTTTGAGCATTATCAACTGTGCTTGGTAATAACTGATCTATGTGTCGCCTCAGAACCTTTCCTTCAACTCCAGCCTCATAGTTCATATTGCCTATCTTTCTAATGATCCTACCTTGAGCCCATTTGTTTAATGTGTTGTACATTCTAACCCTGACTGGAGCTGGAGGATTAAAATTTCTGACTTTACTCTGCTGTTCCATTTGTTTCCACTGATAGTTGTTGAGCTTTGTCTCAATGTTAGGCATCATTAAATCCATCCTATTCTGGACTTTCCTCCCCATTAACAAAGTAGAAGGTGTTTGACTAGTAGTGGCATGTTCAGTAGTGCGGTAAGTTAACAAGAATTTACTAATGCACGTGATTACATTGGAAGGAGTCGCTCCTCTACATTTCATGTTGTGCTTAAAACTCTGGACAAACCTCTCTGCCTCCTCATTGGTTGCTGGGTGATAAGGAGGAGATCTAGAATGTTGTATACCATTGACCTTTAAGAAATCTGAAAATTCCACTGAACAAAACTGTGGTCCATTATCTGATACAGGACGCTCTGGTAGACCATGTGTTGCGAATACTGGCATTAAAGCCTTTATTGTTGCTTGTGCTGAAGTTGATTTGCAAAGGAATAATCTCTGGCCATTTACTGTATGCATCAACCACAATCAAGTATGTGTGTCCTAGATAAGGACCTGCAAAGTCTACATGTAAGCGCTGCCATGGGTAACTGGGGTATTCCCATGGATGCATGCGAGCTGGCTTAGGGTCGTTTTGTTGTGCTGAGCAACCTTGACATCCTCAGACATAGGTCTCAACATCTTTTTCTACTACAGGCCACCACACATAACTTCTGGCAATTGACTTGGACCTTACAATTCCTTGATGATCTGCATGGATTTCTTTGAGAACCTGACTTTGCATAGACTTTGGAATGACTACTCGGGAACCTCTGAGGATTCAACCTTGTTCAGTAGTAAGATCAGACCATACTGACAAATATGCATTAAAATCACTTTGTTCAGATATTAAGTTATGACTTGACGTTAAGGCTTGGTATCCTTTTGCTAGTACTGGGTCTTCTTTTGTGTTCTTTGCTATGTCCTGTGCAGTGATAGGAAGATTGTAACTCTCTATTAGCATTACAGTATTTTCATGATCATCTGGAGCATTACCCACTGGTAAACGGGACAAGGCATCAGCATTACCCATCTTACCAGTTGGACGATACTCAATATCATATGAGTATGCAGCTAGGGTGATCGCCCACCACTGAAGTCGGGCAGCAACTAAGCTTGGTAATCCGGCCTTTGGCCTTAGAATAGCCAGCAAAGGTTGATGGTCTGTAACGAGTGTGAATTTTGGTTTGCCGTACAGATACATGTGGAATTTTTTTACACCATACACCAGTGCTAATGCTTCTCTCTCTATCTGGGAGTAATTTCTTTCAGCTTTGTTCAGAACACGTGAAGCAAAAGCGATTGGCCTCTCTACATCATCTGGCGTGATGTGAGATAGTACTGCGCCGATACCTATGGATGATGCATCACACACCAATTTTACTGGTAGATTTGGTTGGAAATTAGTGAGGAATCTAGGTGATGTGATCTCTGATTTAATTTCATCTACTGCTTTGGCACATTGGTCTGTCCAGTTCCACTGAGCATCTTTCTGCAGGAGTTGATACAGAGGGCTTGCTATTGTAGCCAGATTAGGGATGAATCTGCCATAAAAGTTTACCAATCCTAGAAATGACTGCAACTCACTTACACTTTCTGGCACCTTGGCATTTCTGATTGCTTTGACTTTCTCACTAGTCTTGTGCATGCCTTTGTCATCAATCCTAAAACCTAGGTATTCTATTAAAGGATACTTGGAACTGGCATTTATCTTGACGGATTCTCAGTCCATTTTCCTTTATTCTGCTTAGAACTGACCTTAGTCTTGACTGGTGTTCTAAACTGTCTTTGCCTGCTACCAATATGTCATCCACAAAACAAAATGTACCTGAGAGACGACTGAAAATTCGGTCCATTGTCTGCTACCACAGAGCGGGATTGCTGGCTACACCGTAAGGCAGTCGCTTTGGGCGAAACAGGCCTTTATAAGGGATCCAGCGTTTCATAAACAAACGTTTAAAAGAAGAATTTGTATCACTTATTGTTTTTAAAAGAGACCTCCTGTACTGCTCTCAGACAGTAAAGTATGGTGTGTCCTCCTAGTGTATTTTATCCCTAAATTCGCGACGAGTTGGGATAGTGCAACATTCTGTACATGATTATTCTGCAGTATAGCATCTAAGGGTCAGGTCACCAATATCTGCGGGCTAATCAACGCACACCATTATTACTGGTTGGCGTTATATGTTTGAACATAACAATTTCTATTGACTTTTGACCTGCTGGGGGAGGACAGAGGTGAGTAAAAGTTCGCCTGCACTGACTCCTGTCATCGCATCATGCAAGGTGAGTAATTAATATGTTTTTTATTTATTCATCAGATGCCTGCCCGCCTGTATATCCTTATATTTTGACCATGTGAAGTGTAGGCAAACATACAGCTTTACCCTTTTTCCTTACCCAGGCAGAAAATATCATACTTTCCCACAATCACGACATATATTGCGAAAATAACAAAGTAAAATGATAGAGAAACTTAAACGTGTTGTTACGGGAAAAATACATTTTTTCCCGTCTCTGTACATATTTATTTCTGCTTTGTCTCTCTATTCCTAATAATTTGACATATTCCTAGTTTTGAACCTACATTACGATTCTGTTTTAGCCATGCACGTGGTGTGGGCACGGCTAAAAACGCCTTCACTGACCTACCCCTAATCGTAGCTGACCAGGTGCTGATCCAACCAACCCTCCACTTTCATCCCCCGTGGGAGAGCCTACCCTCGGGGGACCAGAAATTTTCTCATTTAGGACTGAATATTTAACCCTTTCATTCCCTCTTATTCACACCACTAACGTGCAAATTAACTCGAAAGTACTATAACCATATGTACTGAAATCATTCGATATCATCACATCTAATAAATGCGCAACATTTCAGCACCATTCACATTGTTTTGGCGGGTTTAAAAAAAAAAAAAAATGATAACAGCACGTTGTATGTTGCGCCGAGGTAATACATCACTGCTGTGGATATCCGTTGCCAATATATCTGCAACTTACACGCTCCATTGCAAGCCACAGAATGGGTTTAGGAAGCTGGGATTTTGCACTGCTAGGTGTGTCTGAACTTCCTCTTCAATATGGCATGGAAAAAATAAATAAATTATCGAAGCTTCAGAAAATGGCCACGGTGTCGGCTAGGGTTGCATATAAAATTCCGGACCTACAGCCACAGAGGGGTTAAATAATGAGGTGGATTCAGATCCGGATCCTATATCCACGGATCCGGATCCAAATCCTTTTTAATGACAATGGCATTGGCAGAAGTATGCGCTGTTTGAGAGCTTTCTAGTATTACCAAAATAATATTTCCCCAGCCATCCACACCTCTTCACCTGGGGGTCGTCCCTGAGCTGAGAAGAAAATTGTTATGGTTCTCTGTCCATATCTGACATCCTAATATGATGGAAAAACAGAAATTTTTCTTCCTAACTGTACTGGCTGCTGATGGCACAGGTTAACCCGCCCCATCCCAACGTTTTCTGGGCAGTGGTATGCCCCAGTCCCGACTTTTTTTGGACCTTTTTTGGGGGGGCTCAAACATCCGCTTTTGGTGAGAAACATCGAAAATTCATAGAGAAATCGCGCACCTGAGGTTTAAAATACTCAATCCAGGTAGGAGTATGTCCTTACCTTACAGGGTTTTCTATCAGGCTGGCTGCAAAGAAAACGAGTTCAATGGGAGGATAACTATTCTACACCACTCATAAACGGTATTTATTTATTTATTTGGTACGAATTTATATGTAGTACGAGAGTATATTGGTTTTCAAACGGTAATATAGGCATTATAAGCATTGTATCACACACTGAATCATCACCATTCCTGACCTTTTCTTGCCACATTACCTGATCATCATTTCTGACTGTAATGTTTGTCCTCCACATTGTCATCGATTGGGGAATCACTCTGGCCCTGAATTTCGTACCGTGGCATGACATGGCTTTACTGGCCAGGTCACTGATAACAGGTGAATTGCTGAGCAAAGGTCATGCAGGGGGGGGGAGGAGGTCATGCTGGGTAAGGCATTGTCCCTGCCTGGCATCTTGTAGAGGAAGGTGTCCCGTGTATATGTGCCAAAAATCACTCGCGAAAATTAAAAATTGTGCAAATTAGGTACCTTGCAATGTCCTTGCAATGTTGCCGCATTAATTTACGTCTCCGGGATATGAGTGCACATCATGTGAGGACGTGAATTCACGTCTCCGGGACGCGGCGGGTTAATGTTTTGACGCTAATATTTCCACCCTTACTCGAGAACTGAGAGCAGGTATTACGTTTTGATTGATGTGTGTGTGTGTGTGTGTGTGTGTGTGTGTGTGTGTGTGTGTGTGTGTGTATGTGTGTGTGTATGTGTGTGTGTGTGTGTGTGTGTGTATTACCAAATAATAAGCGTTTATTCGTGTTAAGCAAACTTTGCGGAAATGTTAAGGGACAACCGATGAGAAACCATAATGTTTTTCAAAACAATTGGTCAGAGGTCAAGGTCACATGGCTAGATTAAGGACTGACCTAGCAAAATGAGCTTACACAGTTTTTATCTACCAAGCCAGCCTTTGAGGAAGGGTGGAAGATAAATCAAGAAAAAAGTTAGATTTGAGAACATTCAGTCATGGGACAAAGTCACAGAGCAAGGTCAAAATTTGATTCGTATCGGTGCTTGTTAAAAAAAAATTCAAATGTTTTTGTTTTGACTTTAACAAAACTCGGTAAAATGGTTGAGAGTCTGTCATGAGGTATACATATGATTTGGGAGAACACTACGTCAAAAGTTAAGGGCACAGGCAGCGCCAAACTACAAAACTTTTTTAGAGCAGTTAGATCAAGTTTTGTTGAATTGTCGACGATACAGCAGAAATAAAAGGACTCGGTTTTGCAAGGGTACAGACATAAAAAAGTCACTGAAGGACAGTACTATGATCTTTTCTGTACCATATAAAAGTGAAGCTTTGACCCTGTTGGCAAGATATAAGTCTACAGTAGAGTGAAAGCAGGAGAAATGAGTTATTAGAGAAGTGCATGTGGAGTTACAAGAAGAAGAAATGGACGGATTATAGTGTTATGTGCATGAAAATTCAAATGCTAGGGCAGAGATAGATTTAACATTTTTTTAATGGAAGGTAGAAAGAACCAGAGGCTGGAAGTCCGGTCGTTTATTCCCTCCAAGAAAAGGCAAAAGCAAGATAACTGAGAGCCAAATTCAAGATCCGTTCATTTTGAGATGCCAAGACACAATTTAAAGACTGGAGGTCACAGGCAGTAGGAAGCACAGACAGACGAAGACAGTCCCAGAGTTGACCTGTTGCATACACGAAGGACTGGGAGTAATTGTTAACTGTTGCATTAGAGGGCTGGACAAAAAAGGGAGGTGAGTTTGCTGCTAGATGGGTGCTAAGTGCTTGCAGTAATGGTGGAGGGATGCAAGCAGATAGCTCAGAGGAACAGCGACATTGAAGTAGCGACAATGAAGAGATAAAGATGCACCAATGCAGTGAAGAGACAGAGGTTGAAGGGACACAGTAAGAAGAGGAGAGTTAATGAAACGAAAGTCTTTGACTCCAGGTTATTGAGAAGAGCTACATGTGGCAAGCCTCCCCAAACACGAGGCCCTGGGCCAATCAATTTTGGAGGGCCCCTGCCATCTTATTCGTTACGTCTGTATTAGAAAACCGTCAAGTACTATATTGTGCTTTTGTATAACACTATGTAACACGATTTTTGTTCCTGGGTAGTGGGTGTTATTTTCTGATAGTTTCGGTCTCAGAACGATGAATAATGGCTATTACTCTCGTCAGACTTCACTTCTGTGACTAAGATAGTGATTTTTATGTCTTCAAACACGTGAAAAATGGCTACCTAGGCAGTGTGAAGTGAGTTCCTCGGTGAAAGAAAAGCTTCACTTCATAAATGATTTTACATGTGTCTGCATGTGCCGATGTTAGCATTGCACGCCATTTTGCTGAGCTCGGTGACTGGCTGAAGCACATTATTCGAACACGAATCGTTTCTGGACGCGCCGTACCTTTCCGGGTGTGGGTGCTGTCGGTTGAAATGAAATTTGTCTGAGTGGAGCTCAGTTGAAAGGTTTGTAAATTTATATTATATATCAGTTCTTTATCTAATTACGGATGAATTGTGGATTTTTACTGTAAGGGTGCTAATTTTTTTGAACTCTAAATTCTATACCATTGTTTTTGTTTTTTCGATCATTGCAAACATGAATGTATCTATTTTTTCAGAGATGTCATCTAGAGGTTGTAAGCATTCCACTGATGCGTTTTGCAATATTTGTGGTTACTTTATTAAAAGGAGAAAGAAGAAATATTCTGTTGAAGCATCTGTCAAGATGTGTGAAGCTTATAAGGCATATTTTGATGACGTGAAATTAGAGCCACTTGTGGACCCTAGAAAAGTACTGATGCCACCCTTACATATCAAACCGGGCCTCATGAAGCAAATTGGTACGGCTCTGGACAAGCGGTCGGTGGCATTTCAGTACCTACGATACTTCTTCCCCTTGCTATCGGAGGCGAATATCAAAGCCGGTAGAGTATTTTCGTCAGTCCACAGATTAAGAGGATCCTGGAGTGCAAGGATTGTGCCAACAAGCTTTTGGAAGTGGAAAAATTGACTTCGGACAGCCTGAAAGGAATGGTTCGCGGTTTTCTTGGAAATCACAAGGATGAGGACCACATGGAGCTGACTGACAACCTCATAAAGAACTACGGCGCCATGGGCTGTAGAATGTCTCTCAAGATTCATATGCCTCATTCCCATCTTGATAAATCCGACACCATGGGTGCATATTCTGAAGGGCAAGGAGAATGCTTCTATCAAGATATAATGGACTCTGAGAGGCGATACCAAGAACAGTAAAATGTAAGCAAGCTGAGGGACTACATTTGAGGGGCTGGTCCGTGAAAGTGCTCTACTATGCAATCGTAAATCGCGAGAAAATGTTCTATTCTAGACTTTTATGATCATTCTTTATGTATTCATTATTGTTACATGTCACTTTTCATATTTATATGTTTTCTTCTGCCTCCTCACGAAGGAAAAGACAAACCCACTCATTCTTTCTACAGGAAATTAATAAATATAAAAAATCATTCTCCTGTCTACAAAAGCGAAGTTTTAGGATGATGATATATTTTCTCTATAGTTTTGGAGCCAAACAAATAAGGAAATCGTACTCACTACACAGGAACAGATTTATTTATTTTTTTTTTTTTTTTTTTTTTTTGTGTTATATGGTGTAATCAGTATGACTCATATGATCAAAGGTAATTTCACGGATGGAAGTTTGGTATGAGTCTGAGGTATAACACAGTGCTATTAGTAGACTACACTACAACAGCAACATTAGTTGACATACATATTTCGTACAAATTGTACTTTATGCAGGTGTATCCACAGGATACAAATCTGTAACAAAAGAGTTAGAACAACTATGTCTTTTTGTAATTTTTCTTGCAGTTACAGTAACCAAAATAACTGAAAAGTGCTAAAACAAGTAACTCAGAGGAGCTTGCTGTGTGGCCTTCGACTAAGAAAGGACTGATCCGGAAAAAGGTGAAGGAAGAACAGAATATAGAAACAACAAAATTAAACAGAAATACACTAGCCTATACAGACAAGCAAAGAAATGATTGCAGTGTGAGGCGAACAGGATTAAATTATAGATAACTGTTTGACAGCGGAGTCATGGCCGTTAATTTCATGACTATGTTTAACCAAAGACACAGACTCAGTAAATACTGCATAGGCTCCCTCCATCCCCAGCAGAGATTTTAGCGTCTGAAACAATTACAGGGCAAATACAAACACTGAGTATATGACAAGTTTCCAGAATCCTTTCATAAAAATTACGTTTCTTTTATTCACTGTCTCCTTCCGTTACGTTAACACGCTGATGGGAAAGGGGCAGCAGTACAACAAAATGAATGAAAAACAAACATCAAAAATTCACCACTCGTTTACTTTTCTTTATTCGTTCACACCTACACACTACAAGTGGGTTCCTAGTAGAAATGGACCAACACATGTTCAACAACTAGGCCCCGGTCTCCCAGTTTACTCAGCACTTCACACTTCATGACGCAATCCATTAAAGCACCGTGTCCCATCCCCCATACACCTCATCGGAGTAACTCATTCTATTCCTTGGACGCCTTTAACTCTCCTGGAACTCCAGGCCGCTAATTCTGATGAAACCTCTCTAACCTCATCTCTCCACCTTTTCCTCAACAACTCCTCTTTACACTCTCTACCTCTGCCTTATACCCTCTTCACCAGTCTATCAGCGTTCATTCAGTCCAAAAACCACCTACTCCCAGTTTTGCTCTTTCCCCGAAACTTTTTTTTTTTTTTTATCAATCATCTCAATTAAAACCATCTTACTCCATAAATCGTTCTCTAATATCTCATCCTCGACACTCCAATCTTCTTGCATTTTAGGTGCAAATCCGACATTCATATGAAATTGTAAGTGTTTCTATTCCCCCAAACATTCAAATTTTTGTTTGCCTTATCACTGACCTCTAATTCCATACACTCCTCAGTGTTTCCAATATCTTAGCCACTCCCTCACCTACTTCATGAAACAGTTCCATACCCGGGCAACCATCCGGTGTTATGTTCACGCATAGATATAGCAAACTATCTACTTCTTCCAAAGCCTTTCTTTGTAGCCTACACCTGTCCTTATAATTATTACCTATTTCACCTTCTTTACAGTATATCGTCACCCTACACTTACCAACATTCACTCGTAGCTTCTTTCCGCGTACCTGTCAAACTTAGCCACTACATCTCTACTTTTTTTTTTTTTCCGTCTCTGCTATTAGACTTGTCATCTTCAAACAGCGGCTAGCTTATTTCCCACTCTCTTTCCCCCTCCACACACAGCATCCCATCTCGTCATATCATCCCCGTAATTACCTTTCGCCTGACCCCATTCATACTCAAGTCAAACAACTACGGTGGCGAAGCACACACTGATACTGTCTACGAGGTAATGCCGAGCGTGGCCTGGAACCGCTCACTGTCTGTTTTGTTCACTCTCACACATGCGTGACTCCCTTTCAAAAACTCCTTACTGTCTCTAACAACCTCCTACCCCGGGCATCTGTAATATGCCAGAATGCCTCTCAGTCCACGGCCTTATCTAAGTCCAAAAAGGCACATAAAGTAACTTGCCTTTCTCAAACCATTTCTTAAATATGCTCCCAATGAATAACTGATTCATACACGCCCTACCTTTGCCTAAACCTGCCTTGTTCCTCATGTTCCCTATAATGTACACGCAATTATTTTGTCTACTGTTATATTCAGCTCAGTCCTTTACACTTTCAACACTCCATGTAATCCTCATTGTCTTTCGGGTGGCACAATACATTTTGTCTGCCAGACCTCTGCTACTCTCTTGCCTCCATGCACACACCAAATGATCAACATAACCAATCCCACACACTCTCCCGTATCTTCTTCATGAACTATGCAACAGTCAACCAATATCATCCACTCCACCTGCCATTCCACAGTTCATTTTCCTCAGTGCATTCTCCCCCTCCTCCTTCGATAACATATTATAATATAAAGTGGCACTTCGAAGTACTGCAGTACATATACAAGGAGCGATATCTGCCGTAGTCGGAGGCCAGGCTAGACTGAGCCCTTGAAAACCTGCCCAGAACCATCTAGCATAATCGAGGCAGCCGTTCAGTCTGAATGGCCGAGTCGATTAAGCTGCCTTCAAATGGTCAGTAGTTATGGGCAGTTTTCAGATACTGTCCTGACAAAAATACTAATCGAGTGAGAAAGTGTTTCTTTTAACCTAAACTGGATTCACGGGTTAACATTAATAATGACATTGTCAAAATATATTGACAGTGTGAGGTTACTTTTGTCATTAAAGATACATACCTTAAACAAATGAATGTAATGCATGTCTTCTGCAACTGTTGACAGCAGCAACGAATCATTTACCCCTTACCACCCCAAAAAAGTGTTGCCCAGGATTTCATCATTGTCAACATTAACGGTCGCATAGTCCGGACAACTCTAGCCTTCTGTTCAAGCCAAAACCATACATTATATTCCGCGGATTAGCTTTAAACTTGAATACTGTGTGAACAAACCATATTATCAGTATTCATTGCACAAAGAAATTATCGTCATCGTCACCACTGTCATCATCATTAATATCTTATCATCATCATCATCATCATCATCATCATCATCATCATCATCACAATCAATATTTTTACCAAATGCTTAATGCTATAAATCGTGAGGGTAGGATACAAACAAGAAATACAGGTAACCCCCCAAAACGCCAAGCAGATATACTGCACTCTTTCATTCTCTTGTCATTCAAGTTCTACAAAAGTGACAGCCCCATGAGCCTTAACTCACAAACGCAAGAGGCCACTCCTAAGTGTACTAAAATATTCGGGTGGTAGCGAGTACAGAATAGTCAAGATTTTGGTCGTCATCAGTGGGCTGAAACGATTGGAAGGTCAGCAAAGGAAACAAATTAAGACAGAGAAATGGCACGTAAAGTGATGGTACTGCCAGCGACTTGTCTGAAATACTGATGATGTGAGGAAGCAGTTGTCAATAACGTTTTGACCAAATAACATTGTCAACAAATACTGATCCTGTAAGGGGCTCTGTAAGCCTATTAGAAAAATACTACACTTGAGGGATCAAAAGATGCCTTAGCTCGCCCCTTTATGGCAGTAGAGGAGCCCTGGTCCTTCACTGGATCCACCCCTGGTGTCTTTAAATATAAGACAAGGTTGGTGGAGTCCCCGTGAGTGGTGGAGACCCTGTACAGTTGCCTCTTGGGCCCCCTCACAAATCTGACCCTGCGTTCTGGTAAATACTCTAAGATATTTTGGCCATGTAGTGATGATGAAGAACCAGAGACTGACTAGAAAAGTGCTTGTGGGTGAGGGGGAGAGGGAGGGAAGGGGAGGGGAGATCGCTGATTTGATGGAGGGATGGGGTGGAGTGATATCTGAGAAAGGGGAGTGATATTTGGAGGAAAGACAGCCGAACGGCAGAGGGCACGATAAAATTGTTTGTGCGGGAAACAGTTGTCTAGTTATAGTCTGACAGACAGATAGGTTTCTACAAGTCAGTCAGAAGTCAAAGTCAAAGGGAAAAGTCAAGTTAAAATCTCTCTCTCTCTCTCTCTCTCTCTCTAGCACACAGACACACGTCAATGAAGATTTCCAGCTGCTTGTCACTTCGAATCATCCTCGACATTTCTTCGCTCTAAATTCAGTTCCAGATTCTGTTTTAGGGTCGAATTTGCGTGGGGTTGGAGATTTCGAAACAGCTTTCCTCAGCGATTTATTTTGATATATTATCCTCTGTTATGTTACTGATGCAATCCGAGTTAATGCAGAAGTGAAAATGTAAAAGATTATAAAGTTTGTAATGTGTAGAAGAAATCACAACGACATATGTACAACGAAGCCTTATATGCCAACGTGAATGTTGTTCTTAACGTGCGGGCAAGTTTGCTCCAAACATTTTACTGTCAAGAGGATGCGAGACTCCGGGATGCGTCAAAAGTTCAGACTCTGATATTGCCGTAGCTCTAACCTGGTGCTTCGTTTAATCCTGTCGATCACGTTTCGCGCAAGTGTGGCCGCGCTCTTACGTTCCACTTCACCTTGTCCCATGTCGGATATCGGCCTGCCATGCAGTTCACAACAGTGCTTATATATCTCTTCGTGTGTCTTCTGCACAAGTCTGTAATCCATCGAAATCTCAGCGAAAGGTTACGGTGGTATTCTGATCTTAAGCCCATCAGAAACCTTTGTTAATAACTATTCACGCGGGAGCAAAACGATTTTATTAGGCTTATGAGGAAACTCTAGCAGTGAAGGGGCTAGATCTCCTAATATAATTTCAGTAGTTTATTTTCAGTTTCAGTAACCATCGTAATTTGTTTAATACGTGAAATACGAGTATACTTTGTCCAGTAGTAACTATAGTACATTTTTTCTAAGCTAACGAAAAGTCTTATCACTCTTCAGCTCAGCTGAAGAGCAAGCGTATTCAGAGTGGTGGACTGAGTTTACTAAAAACCATGGAGATCCACTGTTATTTAACCAAAGCTCAACGAATATCATACAACCACGACTTATTCATGATGTGGGACTGGTTCGGTTTCGCCAGGTGAAATCAAACATTTTTTTTTTGTACATTTTCTTACAATAAAAAATAATTGTGAAAGAAGCTTTTGTGCCTGAGGACGTATTATTCAATTTATTGTAGTTTGTTCATCAGTTTTATTCAGTATGTGAGTGACTTCCAGCTGCAATGAGACATAATCTTCCTTAACCCTTTCAGTACGAGCTATCCTTCATAAACGCTTAGTTGTTGGGAGAATAATATAACAACAACATTGTAGCGAAAAGATTTAAAAACTTGCAAAGAGAAGTGCGTGTAAATGGAAAAAGTGAAAGAGCGAGAGACCACGGTGGTGCGGAAGAGAAGAGACATTGATAAATACAATGGGAAAACGTCGCTATTACAAAAAGTCTTCAAGGAAAGTGCTCTATTTCCCAGGGTTGTTTTCCCCTTCCCATTTGTCGGTGATGGGGAAAGGATATGACAACAGCACAACCGCCTTCCCCACCTCGACCCACCAAGTGCTTCAGGATATCTCCCGAGTTATTTCCAGATCCCATCTGCCGATGATGGGATCCACCAAATGCTTCATGGTATTGATCCTGACTGATAATTGGAAGGAAAGTTGAAGGATACAGAATGAAGAGGATAAAAAAAAAAATATGTTAGGGCTACACGGAAAAATAAAATGCATATGGTAGGGTTACATGGCAAGTGGGATGCTGCTGAAGTGTAAGAGTAAGGCTTTTAGAAGAAAGGGAAATTGAATGAAATAGACCATTCCCTGCAACATCCGACTTTCTCGATACTCATTTCAAAGCCGAAGGTGGCTGTTACGTATGTGTACGGAACTTGCTCTCGTGTTCTCGAACTTGAATCCTTTGAATTCTCTGCCCTCTGGATTCGGCCTTCCTGTCATTCTCTGACTAAATATATCTGTGCTGATTACTTATTCTCTGATTCTAATGGCTATGAAAAATTCTTCGACTGTCTTACTTCTACGATGGAACACACCCTGTCCATTTCCCCTTCCTCTGAAATCTCCATTCTAGGAGATTTCAAAGTTCACCAACACCTTTGGCACACCATCATTTCACTGATCCACCTGGTGAACAAGCCTTCATCTTTTCTATCCTTGATGACCTAGAGCACCTTGAACAGCACCCTACCTGCATCACTGACTGCCTTGGAGAGAGATCCAACATACTTGACCTTTTCCTTACAACTAAACCTTATGCTTAGACTGTTAATCTTTCCTCTCTGTTGGGCTCCTCTGATGACAACCGTATCACCTTAACCTGTCCTATTGCACCAGTACAGCCTGTGGACCCTCCAAAGAAATGTAGCTGTGGCACTTCAGAGCTGCTGATTGGGAGGCCCTCAGGCAGTACTACTTTGATTTTCCATGGAATGATTATTGCTTCCATGGCTGACAGCCACCTGATTGTGCCATGTGCATTATACAGGTTATTCTCTTGGGCAAGGATGCATGCATTCCCTTTTCATATCCTGTGACTAATTTAAAAAAAAAATGGTTTAATTACGTTTATTCTAATCCTGTCCAAAGCAAGGAGAAGGCATACAAGAGGTACTGGAGCCAACCCATCCCGGAATCTGATCGTTTTTATGTTTCTGCCTGGAATCGTGCTAAGTCTGTTCTTTGCTCTGCTAAAAATAATTTCATTAATACTATGTGCTCTGAACTCTCCAACTCAAATTCTTCCTGCTCCTTCTGGCACCTTACCAAAAACCTTTCTAACAACTGTACCTCATCATCCTTCCCTCCTCTTTACCGCTGTCGTGGCTCTGTAGCTATTTCTTCTACTGATAAAGCTGATCTCTTCGCTCAGACTTTCTCCTCGAAGTCCACCTTAGAAGATGCGGGTGCTGTCCCTGGATCACTTCCCCCTTTAGACTTCCTCATGGCAGACACTGAAATTTCTTCTATTGATGTATTTTCAGTCATCACTGGCCTCAGTCATAACAATGCATATGGGGCTGATGGGGTCCCTCCTGTTGTCCTCAAGAACTACGCTTCTGTGCTTACACCCAGCCTAGGTAAACTCTTTCGTCTTGATTTATCAACTTCACCTTTCCTTCTTGCTGGAAGTTTGCTCTCATTCACTCTGTCCCAAAGAACGGTGACCACTCCCAGCCCTATAACTATTGTCCAATTGCTTTAACATAGTGTATTTCAAAAGTTTTTGAGTCTATTCTTAGAAAAAAAAAAAAAAAAAAAAAGCATCTTTCCTATCACACCCTTCTTTCTGACCATCAGAATGGGTTCCACCAGGAATGCTCCACTGGTGATCTACTCACCTTCCTTTCGGACTCCTGGTCATCCTCCTTTCAGGACTTAGGCGAAAGCTTTGCCATTGCACTTGCCATCTCAAAGGCTTTCGATCGAGTTTGGCAGAAATCTTTAATTTCCAAACTACCCTCTTACACTTCCTATCCTTCTATCTGTGCCTTCGTCTCCAGCTTCCTCTCTGGTCGTTCCATAGCTGCTGTTGTAAACAGCCACGCTTCTTTTCCTAGGGCTATGAATAGCGGTGTTCCTCAGGGTTTTGTTCTATCGCCAACTCTCCTCCTTTTATTCATCAGTGACCTAAGCTGTACGTTTAACCCTATCCACTCATATTCTGATGACTCCACCCTTCACCTTCCATTAGCTTCCCACAGCGATCACCTCAGCAGTTACTTAAACAAAGGATGAGGCTACGGCACACCTAATGTCTGATTAGTTTCATATCCCTGACTGGGGTAAGAATAACCTTGTCTTTAAAGCATCAAAAACTCAGTTCTTTCATCAATTAACCCAATAAAAACTTTCACATGAATACCCTCTAATTTATAATAATATGCAGCTCAATCCTGTATCTTCTTAAAACATACTTGGGGTTTTCTTGAAAAGAACATATTACCTCTCTTGTAAAATCTGCTTCCAAGAGACTGGATGTGCTAACCCGACTCTATACCTTCTTAACCCCGTCACAGTTGTTAATTTTATACACTGGTTGTATTTGCCCCTGTGTAGAGTTCAACTCTCATGTGTGGGGAGGCTCCACACACACAGCTCCTCTCAACAAGGTCGAGTCAAAGGCTTTTCCTTTCATTAACTCTCCTCCTCTTACATGCTCCCTTCAACCTCTTTCTCTTCTCTGCACTGTTGCTTTTTTATTTCTTTTCTATCGTTGCTTCATTGGGCACTGCTCCCCTGAACTGTCTGCTTGCATCCCTCCACCACTACACCTGGCACGTAGAACCCTTCTAGCAACAAACTCTCACCCCTTTTGTGCCCAACTCTCTAGTGCAAGAGTTAACTGCTACCCGTAGTCCTTCATGTATGCAACAGGTCAACTTTGGAGCTGTCTCCCTCTGTCTGTTTTTTCTACTGCCTACGATCTTCCGTCACTCAAACTCTGTGTGTCCAGACATCTCAGAATGAATGGATCTTGAAGTTGGCTCTCTGTTATCTTCTTCGTTTTTTTTTTTTCCTGGAGGGAACAGTTCGCACGCCCCTGGCTCTTTGTTCTTTCTTCCTTGCATAAAAAATGACAAAAAAGACAGATAGACAGACTGACAGACAGACAGACAGACAGACAGACACACAGGTACACAAACACAAAGGCACAAGCAGGGAAAGACACCGACACATAAACACACAGACCCACAACACAGACACAGACAGACATACAAATAAACAAACAAGCAAACAGACACACAGACAGAAAGACAGAGAAACAAACATACAAACAGACAGTCAGACACAAACAGACAGACAGGCAGACATTCACACACACACACACACACACACACACACACACACACACACACACACACACACAAAATCATCATCATTCTTATGGCTCTAATAAACTTTAACACGTTTTGTGTGGGATGGAAGACAATGCAAAGCACTCTTCAGTAAGGTTATAATCAGGTAATGAATGCATAGTATATATATGTACTTTATGATACCTACAGACAATCAGTCAATGAAATATTGTTATCGGATGAATTGCAGTACGTTGAAGTTTGGGGGGAAGTTATTCTGGGGTAATGAACTAATTTCAGGGTTGTATTCATGAGCTCATGATTCGAATGTTAACTGTTCCAAATATCTTCATCAGTTATTCACCAAGAAATTACTACAAACCTGTTTTAAGTACTTTCGATTGCAGCAAACAAAAACTTATTATTAAATCATAAACGTCTTTTCATATTCTAAATTCGTTATTTTCCTTATAACATTAATAAAGCATTGTCCAGATCATCATCTTTCCTTAGTCTTGTCTTTGTCTTAATATCTACCGAATTTCTCTGAAAAACCTCAACTGTGTGTTACTGTACTTTAACCCGTCCAGCTCACTGTCTGTCTAATACAATGTTTCCTGTGCATGTCGAAACGAAATTATTTTGATATACAATGCTATCTTTTGTTGTATCTTTCCTTTTACGTCGAGGAAAAACAAATCTTCCATAAAAAATTTTCTGTTGTAACAGATAGCCTAGATCCAATGGAACTGTTCTTTTTTCTGGATCAGTCTTTTTATTGTACGAACACTAAAACAGGTTAAGCTATCAGTATATGATAGAATCAAAACGTGTTTCAGGAGCATGTAGTCAAGTGAAAGATGTTTAAAATGATTTTGCTAGAGAAATATTGTCATGGCATTTGAAATAATAGCCAGTTATCGTGTGACGAATTATGTATAAATTTATGAAAATCTTACAGTGCCTGTTTACTTCTAATACTGATGTTTTCTGAGTCAGTTATTTAATCAGTATGATTTATATATATATATATATATAGATATATATATATATATATATATATATATATATATATATATATATATATATTTAAGAATATGAACAGATAAAAAAAAGTATCCCTACACATCAGATTACATGTATCCATATCCTCCATTCATTTAAAAAAAAAAAAAAATAACAGTTGGACTTGAATTGCAGTACGTTGAAGTTTGGGGGGAAATTATGTTGGGGTAATGAGTTCCAAAGATATGCAGTTCGAGGAATAAACAAATTTTGATTGGCAGAAGTTCCGCGGTATGCCTGTGTAACAAGCCAGTCATGAGTACTACCAGATGCCCGAATAGCGCGGGGGAAGGCGTGGAGAGGTGGCGCAATGGATGAAACTTCGTCTGAGAATTTGCCATAAAAGTATCTGTAAAATAATGCTAGGGAGGCAACAATCCTTCTTACTTGTAGGAGAGGAAGATATTTGTATTTGCAGGATTATTAATTATGTTTACAGCTTTGTTCTGAATTTTATCCAGTTGTTTTAGTGCAATCTCTTCACATCCACCCCAAATGGGTGAGCAATATTCGAGCTGAGAGCGCACATGACTTTGTAAATTATAGCTAACTGCTCGTCAGTGAAGATGTTACGGATTTTATACATTAATTCAAGTTTCTTTCAAGCGATCTTAGCAAGTGATCTAATAATATAATGAGGTCCAACTGAAGGTGTTAAGTGAAACACCAGGAATTTCAACACTTTTATTGGTAAGATTATTGATTGCATTGAAGGTAATTTAGGAATCGGGCAATATATGCCTATTAGTATATTGTGTATATACTGTATATATTTGGTTTTCCTAGCCTTAAAAGAGACATTGTTATTCTGCGTCCATTCAGTGATCTTAAATTAGTCTTGATTTATGAAGACTGCTGTACTGAATAGGGAGTTAGAGATACTAAACTTTGGGAAAGGGTGTTTAAGTGTGAAGGAAATGTGAAGTGTTGAGTCACCTGCATATGAGTGAATGGGTTTATGGGTGATAGACAATAGATCATTAATATGAATTAAGAATAGGGTTGACTGATCCTTACGGCACGCCGAAATTAATCGAGTGGAAATCGGAATATAAATCGTCCACTTTTACCTTTCTGTCGCATAAGTAATTATGAGGAAATCAGTGGAACAAAAGATGATATGCTATAACAAGGGAGTCTGGATAGCAGAGAACAGAGCCACACTCTGTCAAAAGCTTTAGAAATATCAAGGACTGCTGCATGGTTTTCTCCATGTTGGTTAGTTGACTGATGGATGGAATGAGTCATGAAATTGAGTATATCAAGAGTGCAGTTTTCGTGGCAAAAACCGTATTTTGCGTCACCTGTTAAGTTGTTAAATTCAAGGTGTTAAACAATGAGCATATTAATTACAGTCTTAAATACTTTACCAAAAGAAGAAGTGATAGCTATTGGTATGTAATCAGAAGGGTCAGAGGAACTTGTTTTCTTTGTGACTGTGTGGGTATTGGCTTCCTTCCAAGAATTAGGGAATGAAAAAATACGTATGCATAGTCTGAATAATTTAGCTAGAACAGAAGCAAGTTCTGGGGAACAATTTTTTCAAACGATTGGAGGAATTCAATCATGGCCTGGTGCAATGTCGGTTTGTAATTTGTCTAGGATGAGTTGTATGTATCTAGTCTGTACCTAAAATGGAGCAATTTCAGGAAAGTCAAGTTCTAGTACAGGGAAATTCTGACTGACTTCCTCTAAGGGAGAATTTCTGACAAACGTGGCAAGCATGTTCACTTTTCATCGCGGGTCATTCATAGTGATTCCATCTGAAGATTTTATTGGAGTAATGGGTGATGACTTGTTAAAGTTATCACTGAAAGAACTGAGAGTTGACGAGAATTTGGTATTGTCATTACGATTACATAACTGTCTGGATGCTGGGTTGTGAGAAAAATTTTATTTAGCGATATTGGTAACTGTTTTTGTGTGGTTTCTAGCCATTTTAAAATGACTGACGGATTTTTCTGTTTTTTTCTGTTGTAGGCAAAAGTTATATGCTAAGGACCTTTAGGTCGTTGCTCTGGCACAATTGCTGCCAAACCATTTTCAGGTATCCAGTTTTTTAGTAAATTGTTGGCTGGGTATGAACAGTCCAATAGCAACCTGTATTAAGTCATTAATGTGTGGCTGGGCGGAATTTTATGTCCATGGAGAAGAAAGGCTGTCATGGAATATCAGCAAGATAAATTCAAAATCTAGCCCAGTCTCTTATCAAAGATCCATCTGGTAACCCGTTCAGGTTCAGAACGGGGAGGTTTGTGACAACTGACAAATGAGGCATTGATGGGACTGTGCTTGGAGGATCCAAGTGGTGACAGAACCTCAATTGTGTATTGATCTGGCTTCTTTGTCAGGAATAGGTCTAAGAGATACGCATTATTGTCATGATAATCTGGTATTCTGGTTGCTTGTTTTACCAACTGCTTGAGATTCAAAGTTTCTGCAAACAGCTCACATACTAGTCTAGTATTGTCAGTCCTAGCAGAATGCAATAACCATTCCATTTTAAGGGCGTTTTGATCACCCAAACAGTAATTTTAGTGGTAAGAGTGAGGTAAAGGTTGATCAACTCTGTGGTTATAGATCAAATACGCTGGCTTCTGAAGAAGCATTGGGCGATAAACAATACACAGATATATGGTTATACTGCATTTAGGTATTTTAGTTTGTATAATGAGTAATCAAACTCAGCTGAAGTTAAGTTCAAGATGGTTTCAACTGCATATTCAGACTGGTAAGTTGACAGTGGCCTTTTACTGCTTCCAAGATATGAACCAGTCTTGTTAAAGTATGATTAATGTCTGAGATAATCACGTAACAATCTTAACTTTTTTTTTACCCGTTTTATTTCCTGGAGTTTTAATGGTTATAATTCGTTCATTGCAGTGGGAATGATGATGACAGTTTTTCCACATTTACACTTTTTCTTCTTACTTTCTGGATCCTTCCTAACCCACTTAGGTTCGAAAAATGGTTAAGATGCTTGTTACTTCCTTCGTTATAAGATTCCCTCCACCAGTAGTGGAGGCCGGGCCATACATTAGCCCGGTCGGTGGGAGTGAGCTTTTTCACGGTCAGGGGGAAGACAGGGCCTGGGGGGTCCTGAGGGGCCGCCCAGCACACAGGCCCTCTCTTATGCTGTTTTTTTCCATGTGTGTGTGTTAAGATGCTGATGCTGATGATGATTATGATGATGATGGTGACAGTCTGCTCTGTTCCACTGGACATTATGATACTTCTCAGTATTTCACATTTTCTCTTCCCACATTCTGTACCTAGTATCACCCCATTCTTAACTGGGGAAAATGGTCAGGATATGTTGGTGAAAATGATGATATACTGTAGTTGTATTATCTCGGATCGTACTATGTAACGCTCATTCGTCAGGCGTCACTCAAATAAAAGTCGAAGCTGCCAGACCAGTGCCTGTATTAAAATCAACAAAGTGGGTGGAAAACATCAGTGAGCTTCGGTGCTTTGCTGGACGTTGCCCCACCAGCTAATTTACAAAGTATTGGTTGGACTCATCCTCACGATAGTATAGTTGGTATAGGTTAGTATAGCATAGTTCAGTTTAGGCATATTAAAAAAAAAAGGGAAAGTTAGCAGAGTCAGCTCGGGAGGCAAGAGCATAACGCCTGAAGCTGAAATGGCTTAAAATACTTATACACTATGTGTAAACCGTCACCACTGCTGTCCGGGATACATCTTGAGGAAAGACATTATAAATGACAGTTTTATCGCAGAGAGAATGAAGCCTTAAAGAAACATTGTAGCTTGTTTCGAAGAGTCAGTTTAGGATAGTTCATATCCAGTTGTTTACATTTTCCATGTTGCGCTTTAGTGATTTTGTGTGTATATTTGATATCTATCTATCTATCCATCTAGAAACAGACAGACGTACAGTCGTGGCCATAAATAATCACCTATCCTTCTGTACCCGGTGCCTCAGACTGGCTTATTTATGCGAGGCAAGTCACACTGGAGTAAGTTGGCCTTAATAACCAGGGGCTTCGTCCCCAATGGTTGATAGGCCGAAAAAAAAAAAAAAAATAAAAAAAACCACTGGAGTACGCGGGGCGGCGCGGGTGGGGCCAGAGAGAGACGGGAACGGGGGTGGGGGGAACGAGCGATGGTGCTGGGGTGGATTGAGAGGGGAGGGAGGGTAGGTAGGGGAGGGAGAATGAAGTACGAAGTTGTGGCCACATGATTTGTCTATCTTCTTTCATTCAGGGCATCATATAAAGGAGTTACTATTCGGTAGATAATGCTGCATTACACCTTGTATAGCGGCGTCAGATAACAAGCTTTAGATAGGTGGTGACATCAAGGACTGGCTCGTGAGAGAAATATACTGACGTGACAGATCAAATACTAGTGCGGAGCCAGACATTTGCGTTTATCCGTGTATTTTGACTTCAGATGCACAATGGAATGGACTCTGGATGGCTACCCTTACATGTAACTACTTTTTGGAACTAAAATATCATATGCAACCTTTGACATGTCTGTGTCCACATTAAATATGATCGTCCTCGCGGTATACACTCCCTCTATACAGTCACCATCATGTCAGTTCAATAATTATTTAATGACATCTTCTTATGAAAGGGCTATTTAACATAACTGTGCATAAAAGGTAAATAAATTTGATGTCTGTGCTCATGGGTGAATATGATAACGGTATCTCTCATAATCTGTTAGAGGGAAAATGAAACAAAATCTACCCAAACTCCCAAAATATATCTATGTCAATGTTTACCGACGCTGGTCAAGCGAAAGCAACCAGGAAAGGCTTAGTAAGTAGTTCAGTGGCCTCATGCCTTAAAAACCTCATGCAGGCTTCGTGGCACCGGGGAAACAATGTTGTTGATGGTTTGCTGGTTTCGTTTGAACAGCTCCCACTCGTCCTTGGTGTGCTGATCCTGGAGGAGGCGGGCCCGTATCCCCTTGTTCTCTGGCTTCCTCGCGTTGACAATCTGGGCCCACACAATCTCGATGGCTCTGCGCTAGTATTTGATCTGTCATGTCAGTATACTTTTCTCACGAGCCAGTCCTTGATATCACCACCTGATCTGTCACGTCAGTATATCACCACCTATCGAAAGTTTATCTGACGCAGCTATACAAGGTGTAATGCAGCATTATCTACCGAATAGTAACTCCTTTTTCTGATACCCTGAATGAAGGAGAATAGACGGATTATGTGGCCCAGCTGCCCGAATATTTCGGAAGAAAATATGAAGGGGAGGCACAATTGAAGCAAGTTCATCAGAGCACTTATGGTAAAAATATCGGTAAAATAATGCTAGAGATGCAACATCTCTAAGTACCAGAACTGATAATGGAGGAAGGTCCTGCGTAATGGCAGGATTATTGATTAATCTAATGGCTTTATTTTGAATTTTGGCCAACTGCCACAATGCAACCACTCCACATCCACTCTACAGTGGCGAACAGTATTCATTCTCATTCCCCTACCTACCCTCCCTCCCCTCCCTCACTCCATCCAAGCACCATCTCCCATCCCCCCACCCACCTTCCCCTCTCTCTCTGGCCCCTCCCTCTCAGCCCCTCTTACTCCACTGTGACTTGCCGCGCATAAAAGAGGCAGTCTGAGGCACGGACTACAGGATGATAGGTGATTATTTATGGCCACGACAGTACATACCGATAGATAGACGTATAGAATTGGTACTGTGCGTACATTCGGATAACTAGACAGATGGATAAATAGATATGATGATAAATAGAGATAAAGATATACGTAATCACTCATACTTGGTGGACTGATACCAGACAAAATTTATTGCAACACTAATCATTGAATTACATATTGAATTACATATTTTGCTGATTCCTTCTCGCCTCCCCTTTTCATCCAGACAGGGGGTTGTCATTACACATGAATATCGTGGTTACTCTGTCATGATACTTGTTGACATTAGATGGAGGTGTTAGAATCTCTCCTTATCTAATCTTAGCACCATAGTGGTTATCTGTCTCAATGACCACTATGCTGTCGACAGGCGTAAATCTGTTTTTAAAATAATTACGGTACCTTTCCTTGGTTCTCAAAGCCACATACTCTGCCTGCAGACTTTCTACGTACGAAATGACTCGCTGTCCTCGCCAGTGCAGTTGGGGAGATCCCTAACAATATTACCACGTCCATCCCGCTTCAGTGTACATACCGTATCGTCTGTCATTCCATTGCTCCACGCTGTATATATTATTATGCTAGATCCTGATGATGACATTTTGTTTAAGAGACACGTTTTGAACTGGAGTGTTTAGATACACCATTCATTATTCCATTCAGTGTCTAGAGGCAGCATCAGTATAAAGCTTTGTCAGCGAGTTGAACAAATAACTTTAACCATGTAGTGGTGGGGAAGACTCAGGTATTCTATTCCAGCTAACATCACAATTTTATTCAGATTATAGTGCGATATGAGAACCCATGAGTGTTAACTCTACCACCACTTACTTACCATTTATATTCGGGACAAGTCATTGCTGTATCAGAGTTACCACCAGACGATATTATTGAGCTAAGTGTGAATCATAGGAACCTGAGAGAGATGACATCACCCTAAACCTTTCCTGATGGGGTCATTGCAAATATTCTGTTCCAGCTATTGCCACACTTTTTTTTTTTTTTTTTTTTTTTCAGATAAGAGTGGCCTTAAGAGCCGGAGAGCCTTATTTCATAATTTTATCTCTATCCCGTTACCTGTCAACTGCAACCCAAGAAGGAACAAATGGCTCGGCTTCCTTGAAAAAAATATATATATATATATTTTTCCTCTGGCTGGGAATGAGGGAGGAGGCTGCTACCACCATACGGGCCCCACAAGCCGTACAAAATGATGCTCTGTTTCTGTAAAGTGTTCATACTCGCGTCTGTATCACCACACATTGGTGGTCTGGGTGGGTGGCTGGCTGCTGGCAGAGGGTCCAGAGGTACTCCAAGTGATGTTGTTAGGTTAGCTTGAGTTGTGTTGAGCTTGATTAGCTTAGATTACTGTAGATAAGGTTGTGTGAGTTAGGTTAAGTCATGTTGCATTAGGTTATGTTTTATTAATTTGTTACATCGCCTGGACGGAGTCCGGCTAGGTATTGGTTTTGGTCGAGTTTGTTTGTCTGTTTGTTTGTTAGCAACATTATGGAAAAAAGGCTGAATGATATTACACGAAACTTTCAGGATGTGTTGGCACTGGTCAGAAAAGAAAGTGATTAAATTTTGGATGTAATCGGGTGAACCTGAAAGGTCAAAATCAAGGTCACGGATTTTCAGAGGGCTATAACTTGAAACCGGTTGAAGATAGAGATATTTATTATAATGAACATACAGGAACTCGTAACATGAGCTTTCATTTGGCACCAAGACCTTTGACCGTGAATGACCTTGAAAGGTCAAACTCAAGGTCACCGATATTCGACACTTTAACTCGAAAGTGGTTGAAGATAGAGAGGTATTTACTACAGCATTATCAACATATAGAAAGTCCCAAATGGATTTTTCATTGGTACCACGACCTTTGACTAAGTGACCTTTAAAGATCACGGATATTTAGGGAGTTATATACCAAAACTCGTTGAAGATAGAGATATTTACTGTTAGCAAGATATAGGAAGTTTCATATGGGCTTTCGTTTGGCACCATGACGTTTTACCTTGAGTGACCTTGAAAGATCAAATGCAAGATCATGGATTCTCAGCGGGCTTAGCTTAAAATCTTTTGTGCCATTACCTTAGACTTTAATTGTGTATTGACACTAAATGGCAGTGCCGATTCAGTATTTAACAGCAATTAAACAACTGATGTTGGGCTACGTTTGTTGTGTCTGGCACCACTTGTTAGTTTTTAAGTTAGGTTCATTTTGGGCGGGTGGCGAGTTTGCGCTGATTGTGGCAAATGCCCAAACTGAAGTTTAAGTTTAGTAGATTAGTTAAGCCTAATTAGATAAAGTTGGGAGTAGTCTAAATTAGTTCAGGGTCCCACCCTGTTAGGGTAAGTTATTCTACAATTATTTAATTTCTAATGTTTTCAAACACTTTGGTCAGGGCAAACACCAATAATAAATGAATGAATAAATAATCTGATAAAATAAAACAAGATAATCTTTAACACTAAGAAACTATTCATCATCATCATCATCCGGACCTCCTTTCCCACCCTAGGGGAGGGTGAGGAATAGCAATGTCCAGACAGCCCAAATTTTGCCCAGTCCAATGGGCCACGCTACCATTCACTCATCAATCAAGACCTCGGAATCCTGGCTCAGTCGGATACGCCAAAAACATTCACCACGTTCTGTAGCTTCACATAAATGTATCCGATAGAGTCAGTCCGGATGCTGCCACGTTAAAAAGGAGTGCCAAATCCCTGATCATGCACTTCTCCTCACAACTTTCATCCAGCCAGCTCAATCTCTTGTCAGTTCCCTAGTCTCACCGACTTCCAAGCCTCTCTTCCTCACACATTCGTCCACCATATCTGTCCACCTTCTCCTTGGCCTACCGCGCCTCCTCCCTCCTTCAGATTCGCTCAGATATACCTTTTTCACCACTTTATTGTTATCCGTTCTTTCCACATAACCAAACCATTTCAGTACACTCTCTTCGATTCTGGTGTCCACCAACTTCCTCACTCCATATCTTTCACGAATCACATTATTTCGTATCCTATCCACATACATTGCTCAGGAGTCCCATCTCCACTGCTCTTACTCTTGACTTTTCGTTTTCATGCCACACCATAGTCTCACATCCATATGTTAAAGTTGGCACTAACACTCCTTCATGTAAGCCTCGTGCAGCTGCAACACTCAAGCCTCTGCTTCTTATCATGACCTTCATTGCACCAGCTACTTTTCTTACTTGTGTCACTCTACTTTCAACTTCTTTTGCACATTTTCCTCTCATTTCTATCACTGTACCAGGTATTTGAACTCTCTCATCAATTCCATTCTCTCTCCATTCACTGTAACTTCGTACTGGGAGTCACCTTCCCTTTCAATATCCATCACTTTACTCTTTTCTACATTTACTTTCAAGGCACGACGCTCTCTGCACTAGCCTACCAAGTTCTTGTCCGGTACTTGCAAGCAGTACTGCATCATCACTTCAGATATTCCATCCACCACCATTCAATACCAACGCCATCCCTCTCTCCATTACTATTATTTTGTATAAATATGTATACATATTCTCATCACTCCACAAACTGAGCATCAAAAAGATGAACATTCAGAAAAATAAAATGTCAAAAGAGGCAACTAATTCAGCAAATTAATGCTTGACAGCGACTGACCGTGATCATACATAATTTTGCATAACAATAATAACGAATATACTTTTGAAAAGGTCATGTGTTTTGAGCATGAACATCATGAAACTAAACCATTTGTTATGACTTCGACAAACTTCTTGAGAAAACTGCTAGCAGTGTCCAAGGCGACATTGATAAAAAGTATCTCCCAAGGATGCATGTAAAGGTAAAACATGACAAGTGAACTATAATAAGGAGAAAGACAAGAATTTTCCACTTGACACCCACCATCAAAAAGAACTCTGTCAACAAAGCGTGTATTGTGATGTGGAGCTGTTAGGGAGGACAAAAAACATATTGTAATTCAAGAATAAACGAGGTTAGGAAAAATGTATCCATCTATACAACTGTTATTGCAGAGTAAAAAATTAAAAATATATAAGTAAATGTGTGCCAAATTTACTGACCCGGGCAATATGTGTGCCTTTTTGACACCACAGCCAAAGTCAAGGCAAAAAACTTTGAAATGTAAATTGTTTCTATGTTTATAAGCCTACGAGTTATTGAACAAAAAATCGCAGAGTTTGATTAATCCATACAATTGGCAGCTGCATTGGGACCGTCCATTATTGTGTACTAGCATAGGTACCCGGTGTTGCCGGGCCAAAAAGGCAAACACTCTAATCCTATTTGTTCTAGTTCAGTCGCTTCTACTCCAGAAAGACCATGTACCCCTTACGCTTGTGAAGAGGGATTATAAGAGGTCCAGGGACTTTCTGTTTCAGCTTTTGCAGACTAATGCATAGTATTTGTGCACTTTTGGTTACTATTACAGGTGACCTCAAATGACCGACCAGTAACCTCAAATGACCTCGGAGGTCAACCTCACATAGCCTATGTCCGAACTGGAGGTCATATGAGTCTCCATGCCAAAAATTGGGTTGCAGGGGTACCCGGCGTTGCCCGGGCCAAAAAAGGCAAAAACTCTATTGGTGACCTTAAATGACCCACATCTGAATTTTGTCCACCATAAAACCATCCTTGGGTCAACCTGAATCAGAATATTTTTGGGTCTGAGGGTCTCTGGCCCTTGATTTGAGCGTGATTTAAGAACAATGAAACAAAGAAACAAACAAACAACACGGCTGTTTTATATAGATAGATACATACATACATACATAACAATGAGATTCTTTGATCTCTTGTGAAACTGTTCCTCCTGTTTCGTCAGCAAATTTGTCGATGTGGGGTTAAATTAGATTTAAGTTAAATGTAATCTTGCTACCTACAGAGCATTCTATTCAGCTTGGAAAATGCCTTTTATGATAAAGTGGTGGATGTAAGCTACTTCTTACCTCGAAAAGCTGATGCTGAATAAAACCATCTGGAGTTAACATGAAAAAATATTCAAGAGTTGTTTTAACCATAACAGGGTAAATCTCCATTCTTGGAGATTTCAATGTTCACCACCACCTTTGGCTCTCCTCTTCTTTCACGGATCCACCTGGTGAACAAGCCTACATCTTTTCTATCCTTAATGACCTAGAACAGCTTGTACAGCACCCTACCCGTATCCCTGACCGCCTTGGAGAGAGCTCCAACATACTTGACCTCTTCCTCACAACTAATCCTTCTGCTTACTCTGTTAATCTTTTCTCTCCGTTGGGCTCCTCCGATCACAACCTTATTACCTTAACCTGTCCTATCACTCCGGTACGGCCTGTGGACCCTCCAGGGAAACGTTGTCTGTGGCATTTTGGAGCCGCGAACTGGGAGGCCCTCAGGCAGTACTTCTTTGATTTTCCCTGGAATGATTATTGCTTCCATGGCCGTGAGCCATCTGAGTGTGCCTTGCGCATTACGGAGGTTATTCTCTCGGGCATGGAAGCATACATTCCTTTCTCATATCCTTTGACTAGCGCAAGAAAGCCTTGTTTTAATCACGCTTGTTCTAATGCTGTCCGCAACAAGGAGAAGGCCTACAAAAGGTACCGGAGCCAACCCACCCCTGAATCACATCATCTTTACGTTTCTGCCCGGAATCGTGCAAAGTCTGTTCTTTGCTCTACTAAAGATAATTTCATCCATACTAAATGCTCTCAACTCTCCAACTCGAATTCTTCCCGCTCCTTCTGGCACCTTGCCAAAAATCTTTCTAACAACTTTACCTCATCATCCTTCCCTCCTCTTTTCTACTCTGATGGTTCTGTAGCTATTTCTTCTACTGATAAAGCATATCTCTTTGCACAGACTTTCTCCTCCAATTCCACCTTAGACGATTCCGGTGCTGTTCCTCCATCACTTCTCCCCTCTGACTTCCTCATGGCTGACATTAAAATTTCTTCAGTTGATGTATTTTCTGCCATCACTGGCCTCTGTACTAACAAGGCATATGGGCCTGATGGGGTCCCTCCTGTTGTTCTCAAGAACTGTGCTTCTGTGCTTACACCCTGCCTAGGCAAACTCTTTCGCCTTTGTCTGTCAACTTGTACCTTTCCTTCTTGCTGGAAGTTTGCTCTCATTCAGCCAGTCCCAAAGAAGGGTGACCACTCCCAACCCTCCAACTATCGTCCAATTGCTTTAACGTCCTGTATTTCAAAAGTTTTTGAGTCAATTCTTAATAGAAAAGTTTTAAAGCATCTTTCCTATCACAACCTTCTTTCCGATCGTCAGTATGGGTTCCGTCAGGGACGCTCCACTGGCGATCTTCTCACCTACCTTTCAGACTCCTGGTCATCCTCCTTTCGGTACTTTGGCGAAAGCTTTGCCATTGCACTTGACATCTCAAAGGCTTTTGATCGAGTCTGGCATAAATCTTTAATTTCCAAACTGCCCTCCTACGGTTTCTATCCTTCTATCTGTGCCTTCATCGCTAGCTTCCTTTCTGGTCGTTCTATAGCCGCTGTTGTAGACGGCCATCGTTCTTCTCCTAGATCTATCAACAGTGGTGTTCCTCAGGGCTCTGTCCTATCACCAACTCTCTTCCTTTTATTCATCAATGATCTTCTAAGCTGTACATCTAACCCTATCCACTCATACGCTGATGACTCCACCCTTCACCTTTCCATTCGGTTCCCACAACGCCCATCTCAACAGTTACTTCAACAAACAAGGGATGAGGCTATGGCACACCTAATGTCTGACTTGGCTCGTATCTCTGACTGGGGTAAAAATAATATGGTTGTCTTTAATGCATCTAAGACTCAGTTCTTACACCTATCAACCCGACAAAATCTTCCACAGGTATACCCATTAATGTTTAATAATATTCAGCTTAATCCTGCATCATCCTTGAACATGCTTGGGGTTTCATTTACTCGGGACTTATCTTGGAAAGATCATATTACATCTCTTGTAAAATCTGCTTCCAAGAGATTGGGTGTGCTAAGCCGACTCTGCTCTTTCTTTACCCCTGCACAATTGTTGACTCTATACAGGGGTTTTATCCGTCCCTGTGTGGAGTACAACTCTCATGTGTGGGGAGGCTCCCCACATACAGCTCTTCTCAATAGGGTGGAGTCAAAGGCTTTTCGTCTCATTAACTCTCCTCCTCTTACTGACTCCCTTCAACCTCTGTCTCTTCGCCGCACTGTTGCATCTTTATCTCTTTTCTATCGCTACTTTAATGGTCACTGCTCCTCTGAACTGTCTGCTTGCATTCCTCCACCTCTACGACGGGCGCGTAGCACCCGTCTGGCAGCAAACTCTCATCCCTTTTCTGTCCAACTCACTAATGCAAGAGTTAACCGTTACTCCCAGTCTTTCATTTATGCAACAGGTCAGCTCTGGAACTGTCTCCCTCTATCTGTATTTCCTGCTGCCTATGATCTCCAGTCTTTCAAACGCAGTGTGTCCAGGCATCTCAAAATGATCGGATCTTGAATTTGGCTCTCTATTGTATTTTGTTTTTCTCTTGGAGGGAACTGTTACTGCGGGCTCATGGCCTTTGGTTCCTTCTTCCTCGCATAAAAAAAAAAAAATCTCTGTGACTTAATAATGTGTAAAGCGAGAGTACTTAGGGATCTGATTGTAAAGGTTTAGGTGATTTACATTGCGCGCATGTTGATGGACAAATGATCTCTTAATAACGTGTAAAGTAAGAGTACTTAGAGATCTGATTGTATAGGTCTAGGTGATTTACATTGCACGCATGTTCATGGACAAATGATCTTTATACACTAACCAGTATCACATCAAAGCACTTGAACACACTCGTCATGTGCCGTAATGATAATAATAATAATAATAATAATAATAATAATAATGGACCCTATACTGAAACATAACTCAGCACTTACAAGGGAAGGGGATCACTGAACAACACACTCTCCACCAACTCTCGATAGCTTTCGACGCTCTCTCTCTCTCTCTCTCTCTCTCTCTCTCTCTCTCTATGTATGTGTGTGTGTGTGTGTGTGTGTGTGTGTGTGTGTGTGTGTTAATAAGGTAAGAATAACATTGTTCATATAATACGAATTACGTCTATGTAATCATGTATTTTTAGACTGATTGAGAAAACATATCAACATTCAGTCTTCTGTGACTCCCTCTTTGTTAACAAAAGTATGAGCGTCAAGCTAGCATGCTTCCAAATCTTGCTGTTTAAGCTGAAACAATCTGTTCTCCCGTCCACGTGCAAGACAGTAATGCAGACTCTAAAATGATCCACCCTGTTTCAAAATGTCCATACTATGACTGTAGGACTTTACACTCTAAAATTAGTGTGCTCAGTTTTGTGCTCTCTCTTTCATGTCAGCGATATGGGGTTATTTCTTAACGAACATACGTAACACCAACTAACATTTCCATAAGATTTCCTACGACGGGTTAAGGTCTGATACAGCCTAAATTATATCCAAAATAACCCAATTTGGGTGACCGGTAATATCGGCTTGAGTCAGCATTATAACGACTTAAGAGACAAACACCTTTAGTAACACGAGTCACCTTTCTCTATGCTATCCAATGATTTAAGTCCGTTGTAGTTTTAATAGTTTTTGAGCTAACTCTGTTTTTTATTCTTAACCCGCCCTGTCCCGTCGACGTATGGGTACGTTGCAACAATTTGCACTTGCCAGTCCCGGCGACGTACCGGTACGTGGTGCAATTACAAGGTCCCTAATTTGCACAATTTTCAATTTTTGCGCGTGATTTTTCGTTTGTATACACGGGACACCCTCCTCTATTCCTCTACAAGGTGCCAAGCATGGACAATGCCTTACACCGCATAACCCCCCCTCCCCCCTCACGCCATTGTCTCGACAATTCATCTGTTACCAGTGACCTGGCCAATAAAGACATTCAGTACCAGAGTGATTCCCCAATCAATGACAATGTGGAGGACAAGGTTTACATAGCATTAGAGGAAGAAACAGTCAGAAATGATGATCAGGTAATGTGTGAAAAAAGGTCATGAATGGTGATTAGTTAGTGAGTGAAACAATGCTTATAATGCCTATATTACTGCTTGAAAACCAATATACTCTCATACTACATATAAATTCGTACCAAGTAAATAAATAAATACCGTTTATGAGTGGATAAAATAGTTACCCTCCCATAGAACTCGTTTTCTTTGGTGCCAGCATGTTAGAAAACCCAGTCAGGTAAGGAGGAACTCCTACCTGGATTGAGTATTTTAAACCTCAGGTGAGCGATTTCTCTATGAATTTTCGATGTTTCTCACCAAAAGCGGAGGTTTTAGCCAAAAAAAAATTTTTCGAAATAACTCGGGACTGGGGGATGTTGGATGTGCGGAAAACCTTGGGACGTGACGGGTTAAACGTCCTTTCTAATTATACCAATGTTATGCCTAAACTCTTGTAAATAAAATTACTTTTATCACTGTGATCTTTGCGTTAATTTGAGCATGTTGATCACTCCGACAATGCCTCAGGTGGAGATGATTCTTTTATCACCTCAGTCGTTAAAAACGATCCATAATTACGACAGCTGAAATGCGGATAAGATGTTCTTCTGACTCAAGCGAGCTAAGGCCTTCGACTATGTCTCTGATTTTCTTTTCCCCCTTTAGAATATTGCAGGGGTCGGTGTGCTTATCAACGGTGACTGGCGTCACTTGAAATATGGATAATATGACTCACAAACATTTGTGTCTTAATGGGGAAGCAAATACCTTTTTATTAAGCTCAAGCTTATTCAGCATAAGTGGTGCAGAAAATTTACGAGACCCATTAAATTTAGCACTGCAGAATCTTTGTATATCCGTACTGTACATCAAGGGCTCCGGCAAGTGTGACGTGTTCCTTTGTCCGGCGTTATAGAACCAATCACTGAATTTAATCATCCTTCTGGTTGCCTCACTACAACCAATATAAATGATTTCCCATCTCTACGGACTGAATATTTAATAGTTTTAGTACAATGACGTACATTATCTTTCATTCTTACTATAACTAGACAATTTTACTCAAATTAAGAGAGACGTTTGGTAGTAAAGGGATTAGAATCAAACTCCATTTGCCCGTTTTGTTACGAGATGTCTACCAGACCCTGCATAAAATCGTCTGATATTATCATTCATTATCTGTGCACCGTTATTACAACAGAGATGTATCCTATACAGTACAGATAAATGTTGCTAAGAAAAACTGTCGTGTTAATTACTTGATCTCCTCTTAATCGTATTTCAGGGTAATGCATCACTGATTATTCTAACTTGATAATCATAACTTGTATAGAACGGAAAAGATGCCGATAAGAAACAGTAGAAGAACTTAGTAAAACCTTAGTAAATGATTTCTGAGCTGAACAAGGTTGATAGTCACTAGCTTAAAGTGGTTAGGAACAGATTCAGTTCCTTTTCCCCTTAGATCTGTGGAAAGTAACTGCAATCTTTGATCATAACGAAATGGCAAACACACACACACACACACACACACACACACACACACACACACACACACACACACACACACACACACACACACACACACACACACACACACACACTTCGCTGGTGCAGTGGTAACGTTCTCGTTTGCCAACTGGTGGACGGGAGTTCGAGCCTCGCTCAGGTTGCGAAAAGCTTCACTGACGAAGTGGGTGGTTACTGTCCCCCTTGAGCAAGGGGACGGGTGTGTGCGTGTGTGAAGGTCACAGCCTTGCCCTTAGATAGGACTATATGAGCTCTCAGCTCCCTTCCGGGAGGGTAAATGCTGACGATCACGACCATCGAGTGATCCTGACCGACCCGGTGAATTACTTCGTACACACACTCACTGTTGTCCGGCAAAAATCATCATATATAATCATCAAAATGGATTGTAGGGAAGTAAGTAGACGAGAACAAAAGTCGGTAGTGACGTAAGACAAAGAAAACCTCGGGCCGCATATTTTTTGTGGAAGGCGGTATGTTAAAGGGAACAAAATTAAAGTAAAAACACTACAACTGTCAGTGCATTTGCCTCGTCATTTCAAAGAAATTTTTACCATAAAATTCTCTTGAAATTTCCGCCGATTCATTGGTGTTCATGGTAAAATGTTGGTGGATGTTTCAGAAAATATTCTTCAATGCTGGTCGAAACAGAAGCGAGTGATGTTTTTTCTGATATTCGGTATTGTTTGTCAGTTGCACGAAAATGGTAAGTATTCTCGTATGTTATCTAACACTGAAAAATTACTGACTTTTTTCATAAGAATTTTTTCCCACCATTTTGGTGTAAAACAAGATTTAGCATAAAAAAAGGCTTGCATTAAGTAAATTACGTTGCACGGACTCTAAAATTAAATATGCTAAAAAATGCTAGTGCATGAAGTTGCTGGAATTAATGTTGACGCTTTTAGCATGGAAAAGAAAAGTTTCTGTACCCTAATTTACGGCTACTTTGGGCAGTAGGTTCGTAATGGCGCGTCCACACGTGTACTCGAACATATGTTGACAACACAGCTGGCAACATGTTTGGATACATGTGTGCAGCAGTATTTGGACAGATGTACGCAAACATGTTACAGTGCAACTTCAAACCTGCTGGCAGCAGAAGTGACTGGATAAGTGTGTCCATATAAGGCAGCTGAAACTTCATCATGATGTTGCCAACATAATCTGGACGCTGCTATTCAGTGCATGTTTGCATCTGGTTCGTTATTGTGTTTTATACATGTTGCCAACACTTGTTCCAGCACACGTGTGGACGCGCACTAAAGTGGTAGTTGGTATCTATGTACAAAGCAGCTCATCTTCGTTATATTGTGATGGTATGAGCGATAAAACAGTCACTCCCGCCCATTAGTGACGATCGTTATTTAGGTGATCCTGATTGTGGGTGTTTGAATGTGGCACAATAAACTCCTTAAGTCTGCGTAATAACTGAACAGTGAACCTGCCCACATTCTTTTATTCGAAATAAGCAATCAACCATTCACTGTTTCTTCCAATGAAATGTTCTTCCAAATAATTCTATATTCTTTCCAGAGCACTGACGAAGTTCCTACATGAGTCTGTACATACTGTTGCCTTAAAGTGTGCCTTTCCCTTTGACTAACACTAACAAGGGACATCTTAGGGAAATTAAATAGTTTATGCTTATCATACGAACTGCAGCTAGAACCCTTAGTACATGTTTTACGATGCTTTGATTTTTTTTTTTTTTTAACAGAGAAAAATAGAAAAAATAATAACAGGAACCAGGACACATACATTTTTTTCACTCCTACGTTCATGATAAAGGGTTCAGATTTTCTCCCACCTATGGGCGCAGGAGCATTAATACTGTCATGCAGGCTCTTCAGGATGGTAAGAAACGTATTTGTTATTCTAATATTTGCATTAGCATTTCACTAAATTATGTTATCTGCTGACAGTGTCAAATGCATCTGAAAGATCGATGAATGCAATATAAAAGTCACAGTTCTCCTCGTGGCATTTCTTCTGCATCTGTCAGGCAACAAAGATCATATCACAGGTGCTTCGTTCCTCCTAAAATCATCATTGTTTCAAGAAGTGCCGACTCAGTCAAATGTCTTGTCAGTCTGTATAACATTACCTTGGTTAAGACTTTGCTAGCATTCAAAAGGAGGGAGATAGCTCTGATGTTGTCACAGCTTGAGTGATCACATTTCTTGTCGTAGATGGTTACAATATCAGATGCACTCCATTCAGATGGAACTAGTTCTTGGTTCCAGATAGTCAGTATGAGATCAGGGAGGTGCTATGGTAGTAACTTGCCACCCTCTTTGACTAGTTCATTCAGGAATTGGGCTTATGTTGTTTTTTAGAGATTGGATGGGGTGAACAGTTTCTGGGGCACCGAGATCAGCCACTTGAGTAGCATTTGGAGTGTTATCACGGATATTGTGCTCCACAGGGTTTCTTCAGTTCAGTAAAGTATTAAAATGGTACACCCATTTTTCTAAGATTGCTTGCTAGTCTTCCAGAAGCTCCCCTTCTACTGATCAGATAATGGCTAAGCTGTCTTTGGTTAGGTCATAGATGTTTTTTATGGACTTGTAGAACTGATGCTGGCCATTAATATCAGGCAGTCTTTGTAGATCTTTGGCTTGCTCTGTCTGCCATTTGTTTTCCATGTCACGCAGTTTTCTCTGGGTTATACTTCTGAGATTCTGGAATTCAATTTTTAGGGTGAAAAGCTAGGATGAGCCAACCAGTTGTTATGTGCTCTGATCTTCATCGCAAGAAGGCCATGTATGTCCTCAGCATTTTCATTACACCAGTCTTTATGGCAGCAAGTGAAGAAGGGTAGTGTCGTCTACAGTGCTTTGAAGCAGTGTCTTAATGTTCAGCCAATCTGCATCTAGGTTTCTTGCATTGTTGTTTAGGTCGAGTGGTGCGGCACTGAGAGAGCTTGTCTGTAGTTGTGCTCCAGAAGGTGTTACAAGTTGCCTAATCCTTTTAAATACTACAGTTTAGTTTCTTGGAGGGTGGTCTAAGGTGCATTTGATGGGTGCAAGACTAGTTGCAGTTTGGTGAGTATAACGTTATGATCTGTTGGGCAATCAGCACCTATCACAGCTCGGGAAATAAAATCTCTGTGATTTCGCTAGCTTCCAATAACATAGTCAATTATCTACCAATGTCTAGATTGTGGGGGCATCCATGTGATCCTGTGGATATTCCTAGGCTGTGTTCTGAGCATAAGGAAAACAGTCTAAGGCCATTGCTGTTCATGTTACCAACACCATGGCAACTTATAATGATTGGCCAGAGGTGGTTATCTTTTCCTATATTCTGGCATTAACATCTCCTGACATGATGACTTTGTCATTATGTGGTGTTCAGTGAATGGCACCATCCAGAGAGTCATAAGAGGAATCTTTGACAGTGTCCTCAGAGTCAAGCATTAGGGCATAGGCACTGAAGAATGTTTCATACTGGCTTTTAGAGAGTGCTATACGCTCAGACCTTAGCCTCTCCGATATACACACAGGTGATTCTTGGCTCTTCTGTTGTAGGTGGCTGCTGACTGCAAAGCCAGTACCATGATCTCTTTTTATACTATCTGGGTATCCACTCCAGAAATAGATGAACTCTTCTGCTTCAGTTATGTTACCCTCTCCTGAGAGGCAAGTCTCAGACAAGGCAGCAATCTCACTTTTTTTTCTTTTCTGTTCATGGACAATAAGGGCAGTTCTCTGGGGTGGTCGTGTGTCTAGGTCAGCATTAATCAAGGTCAGTGTCAGTGAAGGTCAGTATCAATCTAGGTCAGTATCAATTAAGGTTCATAAATTCCAGGTAGCAAGAGTCAAAGGGATTCCATTTGTTTTTCGGCCACAATGTGGGATGCCTTGACAGACGAGGTTATCTGTCCAGGTAGTGTGGAGCGCAAAGTTTAGGCTTCCATTTCTAAAATCTTTTCATCAAAGGTTAGCAGCTAGGCGTCCGTTTCGGACTGCTAAGTCGCACTGGTCGCTGCAGAAGACATGAACTGCTCCTATGCCATCATGCCAGTGACCACTGGTCCAGTGTTGCATATGTACAGGTCTTAAGCTAATGATATCCAGCCACATCTATGACCTGTCACCGTCATCCTATCCTGTCATCAGAGGTCTTTTGATTTTGGTGAAAGGATGAAATGGGAGGTGTATATAGCAATGGGCTTGTGCAATGAATGGATTTAGTGTGATGTTGAGTGTGCACAGTCGTTAGCATTACATGAATTGGTCCTTGTCAGCCTGTGATGGTGGCATGAAATTCACGACACGACAACCATCAACTGATCAGGGTTTTGCGAGTCTGCCAGGAGCCCTATCCATTGAGCCTTGCCTTTTGTGAGACTCCACTCATACATTTTACGCTTTGGGTTCATTCCTGTATCCTTCATTCATCCAAGTGTAATCCACAAGGCAGTAGACCTGGGAAAACTTAGTTTGGCCCCTCACTGATGGCCTATCCAGCATACAGTAGAAAACCCTTTCCTGCTGAGACTCGGAGGGGGGGGAATATATATATATATATATATATATATATATATATATATATATATATATATATATATATATATATATATATATATATATATATAAATACACACACACACCAGCAGATCTGCCCAACAAAGCCAGGCATCTCTGTACTGGGGGCCTTGGGCCCCTTGGCACCTTCATGCCATAATTCACCTACAGCCACCAGTTAACCCTTTGAGATTCTGCTCACGCGATTTCGCATCATCATAAATCCAGCTGAGGAGATTCTGATGACTTGAATTCGAGTCATCTGAAACTATATTATTTTTTGCATGTTTTCCATCTCCTATCTGGCCTTATTCCACATACACTATCCTGTTTAACCTTTTCCAGCTATTTGTTTTTACAGTGACGAGTACATCAGATATATATGCATAATAAACACGTTTTTGCCAAGAATATTATCATTGTTACCAGCATGGATAATTGCCTGCGTGACGGCGAGAGCGCAATGTTGATGCACCAACCAGAAGTATAACTTTCCGTCAGCATATCTCAGGGATAAATAGCATACAATGTCTTAACCTATATATCATTGGAAAGGGAATTTACTGTAGAATGACTTGGTGCAATCAGAATGCATGTGAATCCAAAACCTATTTTTTTTACAAATATATTTCTATGGAAGGGAATGCAATTTTTCCTTGTCTGCTAACTTCAACTCGTCCTATTGGCCTTTTATATATCGTTTTTAACTATTTCAATGATATTAGCATAAACAACATCTATTCAGCTTTACAGTGACGCCCAACTTATTACTTTAACATGAATAGTAAACGTGTAGGATGCGTTTACATAAAGTTACCTCACAGCAAGAGTGCGGTCGGCACGCGGTGTGAAAACTCAAAATTTTCTTATCACTTTACTTTCGTTTTTCTCTCTGAAAACTAATATAAATTGCCATAACCTGTGTATCAACAGAAAGGGAATTTATTGTAGATTGACATGGTGCTATGAAATTTCACCTAATTCTATTTTTTTTTTCTCTCTACAGAAGGGTGTGCAATTTTTCCTTTTCGGCTAAATTCTACTCATCCTGTTGGCCTTTTAGCTATCCTATTTACCTTTTTCAGCCATGCTGCGATAAAGACCAACTATTCAGCTTTAAAACGGTATCAATTCATTAGCCTATCATAATAAATAAGTGCGCAGTGGCCAATTAAGTAGCCTACAAGTATCGCTGCGCGACAGCATTTTCTTTTTTGCACCCAGCTGAGTCTGGCACAATCACCGAAGAGCCGAAAATCTCAAAGGGTTAAGTTCCCTGGACACAAACCAAACCTTAGGAAAGTACGGCTATCTTAAGGCAAGCTTCATTCACAAAGAGATGTGACTGGTGTCACAGATAATCATGTGTGCTTTCCTCCCTGATAGTGAAGTCAACATGCAGTACCTGACACAATAAAAAAATGTAGCAAAAATAGATCTAGCAAAAACTGACAAAAATTTCAGATTTAACCGATGTCAGTCATTTAAGCCATGACAGTTTCCGCATGATGCTAGGAGTGTGTACGAAAATTTTCAGCTTCATATCTCCATTGGTTCCTGAGATTTCCTCTTTCGTCATTTCATCTTTGTATCTATCTATCTAAAAATATTCTATCTCTTTATCTATCAATATATCTATCTATCTTTTTTTTATGCGAGGAAGAAGGAACCAAAGGCCATGAGCCCGCAGTAACAGTTCCCTCCAAGAGAAAAACAAAATACAATAGAGAGCCAAATTCAAGATCCGATCATTTTGAGATGCCTGGACACACTGCGTTTGAAAGACTGGAGATCATAGGCAGCAGAAAATACAGACAGAGGGAGACAGTTCCAGGGCTGACCTGTTGCATAAATGAAAGACTGAGAGTAACTGTTAACTCTTGCATTAGAGAGTTGGACAGAAAAGGGATGAGAGTTTGCTGCCAGACGGGTGCAACGCGCCCGTCGTAGAGGTGGAGGAATGCAAGCAGACAGTTCAGAGGAGCAGTGACCATTATAGTAGCGATAGAAAAGAGATAAAGATGCAACAGTGCGGCGAAGAGACAGAGGTTGAAGGGAGTCAGTAAGAGGAGGAGAGTTAATGAGACGAAAAGCCTTTGACTCCACCCTATTGAGAAGAGCTGTACGTGGGGAGCCTCCCCACACATGAGAGCTGTACTCCACACAGGGGCGGATAAAACCCCTGTATAGAGTCAACAATTGTGCAGGGGTAAAGAAAGGGCAGAGTCGGCTTAGCACACCCAATCTCTTGGAAGCAGCTTTTACAAGAGATGTAATATGATCTTTCCAAGATAAGTCCCAAGTAAATGAAACCCCAAGCATGTTCAAGGATGATGCAGGATTAAGCTGAATATTATTAAACATTAGTGGGTATACCTGTGGAAGATTTTGTCGGGTTGATAGGTATAAGAACTGAGTCTTAGATGCATTAAAGACAACCATATTATTTTTACCCCAGTCAGAGATACGAGCCAAGTCAGACATTAGGTGTGCCATAGCCTCATCCCTTGTTTGTTGAAGTAACTGTTGAGATGGGCGTTGCGGGAACCGAATGGAAAGGTGAAGGGTGGAGTCATCAGCGTATGAGTGGATAGGGTTAGATGTACAGCTTAGAAGATCATTGATGAATAAAAGGAAGAGAGTTGGTGATAGGACAGAGCCCTGATGAACACCACTGTTGATAGATCTAGGAGAAGAACGATGGCCGTCTACAACAGCGGCTATAGAACGACCAGAAAAGAAGCTAGCGATGAAGGCACAGATAGAAGGATAGATACCGTAGGAGGGCAGTTTGGAAATTAAAGATTTATGCCAGACTCGATCGAAAGCCTTTGAGATGTCAAGTGCAATGGCAAAGCTTTCGCCAGTGTCCCGAAAGGAGGATGACCAGGAGTGTGAAAGGTAGGTGAGAAGATCGCCAGTGGAGCGTCCTTGACGGAACCCGTACTGACGATCGGAAAGAAGGTTGTGATAGGAAAGATGCCTTAAAATTTTTCTATTAAGAATTGACTCGAAAACTTTTGAAATACAGGACGTTAAAGCAATTGGACGATAGTTGGAGGGTTGGGAGTGGTCACCCTTCTTTGGAACTGTATATATATATATATATATATATATATATATATATATATATATATATATATATACACTATAGTATATTTATATGTGCAGAGTGCAACACTGGCTTGGTGCAACTGACATGGCGCAGGTAAACAGAATGTGCAGTGTTAAACAATTATAATTCACAGTGCAAAGGATTAAGTGCAGCGCAACACTGGATTTCTGTACATGCTTCAACTGCACCTTCACCACTGTCAGAGTTATGGAGGAGCCGGGTTAATCTTCGCGACGGTCACGGGTGTGCCGTAAGTACCCTGCACACTGCTAAATATTTTCCACATTCACTTCTAATTTCTCATTGTTTGGTTCCTTTTCATTTATTTTATGGTTTCTGTCCCTTTTTTGTGTGATAGGGTCTTAAATAGATGGTGTGAATGTCCGGTAGGAAGTTATTTAGGTGGCTTTCAGTTGGGTTGGGGTATAGAAGCTGTCCAGGGGCATTTTTCCCATGTTCGGACAAAACCAAGTCCCGGACATGCCTTCGGCTCAATTGTGTCGGATCTTGGGGAGATGACTGTATATCATCATCATCATTATCATCAGCCATTTGAGTATCCACTACAGGACCGGCCTATCCCGACTGAAGTCGAGACGATACAGCCAATGTATCTCTACCAAGTGGCTTAGGCTGTCTAGAAGAGATTGTATGTAGGGTAAGAAGTGCTTGCTAGTGTAATTGTAGTGTCGGAGTGGCTTTGGATGTGTGTGTAGTCTGTGAACCAAGTGTAATCGGCCTGGGCAAGCCGACTGGGTGCAAGCATACTTTACAGTAAGCGACACTGGTTCAACCACAGCACCCCTGGTGTCCGCCAATGCAGTATGTGGCCGGGTGAACACTCTCAAAGTTTATTACCCTGGTGGGGCGCGAACCCTGGTCCACCCGTGTATGAAAGCACACTCTACCACTGTACCACAGAGGCTCCTGACCGTATATATATATATATATATATATATATATATATATATATATATATATATATATATAGATATATATATATATATATATATATATATATATATATATATATATATTATTATTATTATATATTTTGGTTTTATGCCAGGTATCCCTGAAGGGCTAAGGCAATGCCCCTGGGTAGAGGACTTTTGGATTGGAGCGTGCTGCATTTTATGACCGGATGCCATTCCTGATGTCTACCAGTGACCCTTGGGTGGATTCGATCCTCCGACCCTTCGGTCAGAGTGGAGCGCTCTAACCCACTGAGCCACGGCTGCTACATATATATATATATATATACATATACATTAAATAACAGAACGGAGGAAGGAAAAACAAATGAGTAAAAAAAAAAACAATCCATACACCAGATTACTGGCGTCCTCCGTTCATAAAATAGCTGTAATAGTTAGACTTGAACAGCTGTGGGTTGAAATTTGGAGGGAAACAAGTCTGGGTAAGCGAATTCCAGAGAGATGCAGTTCGGGGCATGAAAGAATTCTGATAGGCAGAAGTTCTGCAATATGGCTGAGTAACATTCCAGTCATGAACGCTACCAGCTGCCCATGTAGCGCAAGGGAAGACATGGAGAGGTGGCACCATGGATGCAACTTCGTCTGAGCATTTGCCAAAAAAATATCTGTAAAATAATGCAAGGGAGGCAACATTCCTTCTTACATGCAGGGGAGGTAGTTTATATGTAATGACAGGGTTGTTAATGATTCTAACAGCTTTGTTCTGAATTTTGTCTAGTTGTCTTAATGCAACCTCTCCACAACCATTCCACAAGGGTGAGCAATATTCAAGCTGAGAACGCACATGACTCCTATAAATTATAGCTAACTGCTCATCAGCGAAGAAGTTACGGACTCTGTACAATAATCCAAGTTTCTCTGAGGCAGTTTCAGCAAGTGATCTGACATGAGAGGTCCAACTGAGGCACTGTTAAGTGAGACGCCAAGAATTTCAATACTTTTGGAGATGGGAATATTAGTAGCACTGAAG
>NC_137055.1:21605389-21612889 GCF_032717465.1 Coenobita brevimanus
TGAGTCTAACACAAAACCACTATTTTATCTACCTATCTTACGGGATTAAGGCGTCTGGCAATAGATAAACTATCTATCTATCTGTCTCTCTGTCTATATATGCAGATTCTTATAAATGTTTATTTATTTATTTATTTATTTATCCTCTGTCATCCCACTGTAAACATCCGCCTGCAAACATTTCCAATGTTATTCTGGCAATTATTTATCTCGAACTTAGAGCCTAGGTCAGTGTGTAATAATAGAAAAAAAAAATCTATATGAGCGATTAACGGGTTACTCGTTTTCCTTTAGACTCCATGACATGGGAAGTCCTAATTATAAGATCAGTCTCTGTAACTATCCCATCAAACATTACAAAACGAAGGCAAAGAAGCATACCATTGACAGTAAACATGTATTGATACTGTGACGTGAGCAACTCTCCAAACCCTCCCACTCCCGGACACCCTCCTATTCACAGTTACCAGACATATGGGGTCTGGTTGCTGCTTCGTGACTATTCGTCGCTACCAAAGCTCTGAACAGTGAGTAATGCGGAACTTTCCCTGACTGTACATCAGTTTGCCTGGAAGGAATAAAACCCTGAAGTGCTGGGCGACTTCTAATTAACTTTCTGACTTCGCAGTGCGTTGTGATTTATGTGTCCACGAACCCTACGGTCCAACAGTATTGTAAAGTGTAATGTGCATGTAGTGCAGGTGTATACAGAAGAAAATGTTGGAGAATACGCATTGATTAAAAAAAAAAAAATCTTCGAAATTTTGTGTGGAACAATATGACCCACAGTCGAAGCATATTCAGAAACGAGGCGACGATCATGCTGTATATTGGTAGTTCTGCATTCATGGTGACACTAGCAAAGTTTGAGATTCTAGTGTAACATTTCCTGTTGTATCCAAAGCATTAACTGTTACATTAAGTACTGAACATATCATGTATCATTATAAGCCTAAGCATGTGAAGACGTACTGGCAAAAACCTGTGCAAGTGTTTTAAAGACATCATGCAGCGCAAATATGCCTGGCAGCACATTTTAATAGTGGTTACATAACGGTCAATGTCTGTAACTCCAAACTGTCAACAGCTACCTAGAGAGGTAACCTAATTATTACTATCACTCACATTGTTTCTTATCACTTTATGGTAACATACTCGCTGTTTATAGACGTGTATGTCACGTTCTCTTATATAAAGTATAACGCGACATGGGGGAAGATGACAAGACGTACATGTTTCAATGTTCATCCTAATAATACTTTAGCGACCTTGAAGAATATATTATACAGTATATGTTGACATGGGTCAGCCTTGGGGTACGTACAACATCCATATAATTATAGATTATGCATTATGGAGATGAATGCTAAAGACGGGTTAGGAAAACAATGGTGAGTGGCAACATTTAATCCAGCAGTAACCAGTGTAACCCCCCACCTGCTGCTATAAACTCACTCAGTTGGTAAAGCATGGAGGCGACCAGTTTACTTGTATGACTGTCCGGCAGGGTTTCTGAGGTGTTCCCATGCTTCTAAAGCACTACCACTGTGAGCATCACGGCAAAAGAGTTATTTCTGGCTGTGTAAACCACTCCTTAACAATCCTACAACTGTGGACGGGGCTGTTTTCCTGCACGAGGTAAAATGGTTCATCCACAGGGAACAGCACAGCCCTCACGGATGGAAGGAGAGCCTCTTCTAGCATTTCCACTTACTTGACGCCAGAGAGACGAGACATGCTATGTGCTTTTCTCCCGCGAATCACACTTCGTAGCTGTGGAAAAATCACTACTGGACGTCTTCTCTTTACAGAAGACCACCTGTTTCCTAAAGCTGGTCGGCTTGTTAACATACTCTTGTTCATACTCCATTCTGTCCTTCATGTCACTGTCACTCAACACTGGTTTCCCCACTGGAATGCACCCATTGACTCCCTGGGTATGATGCCTGTTGAGGATTGTTTGTGAACTGTCATGTAGGCTAATATCTCTGCGTATGCTGGTAATGGTGGTGAAAGGATCAACATTAAAAGCCGCAGCAATGGCCTCAATAGATAAATATAACAAGGCAAATAATGATATATGACTATCTGTATTTACATGATCACTTGATGTATTATGTTTGCATATTATACACAACTAGCCTTAACCACAAATTAGATTGATATGCAATAAGCCTACTATATCAGAAAAATTTCGTAACTTTACCAGACTGAACCAATATTTTCTGTAATATCACCACCCTAACCTGGTCATTCTCTGCGTTGTGCATTGAGGGCGGCCACTTCGTTGCTGTTTGTCTGTAGAGCCAGTCTCCCTATATCGTGCAATTCACAATGCCGCGGTATGACATGAAACACCAACTCGCCAGGCAGTGTCAGAGGTGCTGACGCCTTCGTTGAGAAGCTTGGTAAGTGCTGCCTGCGTTACCCGTGACGTCTTTATCGAGAATGAGACGTCTATGATGGGTAGTGTCTGATTACGACTAGTATAGACTGACAGCACCATATTGTGTCAGAAAAAGCAAATGCCTAACAAACCTCGACATGGATAATTACTAAACAGTAATAGCTAATTAATGTATTGGCTTATTGCAGGTTAAGCATACTTACCAACTTGTGGGGAAAATATGTACCATACTGAATATTTCCAAATTCAGGGGATCCCTCTCCACGGAATCTTTTCTTCTTACTATGTGTACAAGAGCCTCGCGGCTCTATCGGGCTACTCATCACCAGTACAAATGAGAGCCGTCTCTGAACACTTTTTGCCTTGGACCGGCCCTATCGGGCCAAACAGCACTTGCCCAAATGAGGGCCATATTTCAAGTTACCACCACCATCATCATCATCATGATCATCACAGCTGCCATCAGCACCACCACCATTATCATCACAGCAGCCATCAGCACCACCACCACACCATCATCACAGCCACCACAACTACCACCTCCACCTCCACCACTACCATTACTACAGCTACCACCATTATCTGCCAAATAAAATCGTCAGCACATAGGATCAGTGAAGTAATAGCTATCGGACTGTAGATGTACAGTCAACCAAAAAAGTACTGAGTATCTTACAGCCCGTATTATTCGGAAACATGGTCGAAGCATTGTAATAAACGGAGCACCCTGTGATCATAGGTGTAAATATTATATTTGGCAGTTGTTAGCACACAAAATCTCACAAAGTTGACATTCTGGGAGCTGTGTTGTTTAAGGTTCAAAGTTAATAGATGTATGTATGTCAACAGAACTCTCTCATTTTCACATCCATTGTACACCTGGTGTGCAATACTTTTTTCATTGACTGAACAACTCTCTCTCTCTCTCTCTCTCTCTCTCTCTCTCTCTCCAAAAACGAACAAAATTCCGCTGAAATGCCCCCGCTGCCCTGCTACATGTGCGTATTGGAACACCAAGGGGACAATTATTAAGGTCGAAAACACTCCGGCAGATAACTTCAAGCTGTATCAAACTGAAACTGGCCCATCTGCGACCCAGTTTCAACCGTCGTGCCAAGATCCATCAAAACCCTTATTCCTGATTTGGCTGCACACACACACACACACACACACACACACACACACACACACACACACACACACACACACACACACACACACACACACACACACACACACACACACACACACACACACACACACACACACACACACACACACACACACACACACACACACACACACACACACACACACACACACACACACACACACACACACACACACACACACACACACACACACACACACACACACACACACACACACACACACACACACACACACACACACACACACACACACACACACACACACACACACACACACACACACACACACACACACACACACACACACACACACACACACACACACACACACACACACACACACACACACACACACACACACACACACACACACACACACACACACACACACACACACACACACACACACACACACACACACACACACACACACACACACACACACACACACACACACACACACACACACACACACACACACACACACACACACACACACACACACACACACACACACACACACACACACACATTTATCGTATACTAGATGCTGGCCGGCTCTCCATGTTACTGAGACACAAAAAAGATCAGCAAAAGAAAAACATCAGGGAGTACGTCCTGATAACTAGTAAAACCAGCGAACCAGCTCACCCTATTACCACTTTTCCATCCACCTCGGAAGTAATGACCCGTTTGACAAGTTCTATCGCTTCCTCCACATCCAGACTTTGTTTACGGTCAAGACGTTGCATTATGCTCAATGAAAAGTAACGTCAATCAGGTAGGATGTTTAAATACATGTTCTTAAATGGAGCCCAATGACTTACCACAGTTAGATCTACCTTAATTTTAAATAAGATAAGAATGCTACAGTATATATAACCTTTCGAATGAGAAAGGTTAGACATACCGTAGCATTTTTATATCCCTTCACTACAAAACCTTTCCTGAAACTGAATACATTTGTCTGCGGGCAGCAAAAACAAGTAAAAATTAACGTCACAAAGCCAACATCCTGAATCACCATAAGTTTTGATGCTATTTGCACGTACGGAACCTTTTTCTTTGTTTCTATCATTAGGTAGGACAAGAGGACTTAATGGTGATTATGATGGTGATGATGATGATGTTTATGATGATTTTAAAAACTCAGTTTCCTTTGCTTACTTTTGTGTACTGAATGTGTGTGTGTGTGTGTGTGTGTGTGTGTGTGTGTGTGTGTGTGTGTGTGTGTGTGTGTGTGTGTGTGTGTGTGTGTGTGTGTGTGTGTGTGTGTGTGTGTGTGTGTGTGTGTGTGTGTGTGTGTGTGAGAGAGAGAGAGACCCTGTGGGCATCTAGAATGGCAGTGAACAAAGGAAGGGAGACCATTATTGCCGACCCTTTTGAGCCTCATGGGGGGCAGAGTGGTCGGGAACTGCTGGGATGGAGAGAAACGTACAAAATCCTTATCACGTTCTGATAAACTTATGAAACTACATAGTTTTTTTCGTGAACATACAAAAACCTCAGAGCTTTTTGGTAAACATGCACAAATCTCAAAACTTTTACGTAATCATACAAAAGCATTCTCTTTTTTCTGGTAAACGAACGAAAGCCTCATCATTTTCCGGTAAATGCAGAGAAACCTCATCGATTTCAGGTACTGTACATGCAACCTCATTGCTTTCCAGTATAGACTTAAATACAGAAAACAGTTTCCGGTAAAGGTACAGAAACCTCGCCTATTTCTGATAAAACGCTTATCGTGACCCCCCACCACAATGATGTCTCGTTATTTTTTGTTCTTCCTTTAAAAGATATTATTATGTAAGCTGAAAATAAAAAATGAAATATAAACATATACTTTTCATGAACGTCCATCAAAACTTATTGAGCTTGCTTTCTCTTCGCAGTTCTAAGCATACAATCGTTAAACCATTTACAACAACTATCTCTAACTATACAATCTACAGACGACGACACGGCATTTAATTTAATTTTGCTCAGTACAGTTGTATAGTAGCAGCATAAGTGATATATATGATGTCCTCAGTCAGAAGCGGGTCCAAGTAAGCTTAGGGGGGTGTAGAGTGGTTGCTTGGGAAGAAGAGAAATATACAAGAGTAAACTTAATCGTTCACTTGTTATCTCTGAAAATTTTTTATCTGCTGGGGAAAGATTTTTTAAACTCCTGCATTTCAATCCAACCATCATTTACGTCTCCACAAATAAGTCTAATGTAAGGTTAACACTATCACAGAGTGGCAGGAAGAATATAATGATTATGATGGCCTCGGATTGAAACGTATAAAATAAACCTACAGCTCAAATTTTGGGGTCCATTAGATCATGGTCAGGAACTTAGTGATACGACAAAGGTATTTTTTTTGTTTTTTGTTTTTTTGCTATATTTTATGTATTAGAGAGCTCATGTGGGGATAGTGATAGTGAAAGCCAAAATTAAGCCTTGAAGTGTCCTTATCACCAGGGCATAATTTTCGTTATATTCTTGCCACTTCCAGACGATTACAGATCGTTGGAAAACTGCCACTGAATCTGTTCGTAAGATGGGAAACATGGCTTCCAGGTACCACGGTGTCATATATTTAAACCCGCTGCCAAAACACATGCTTTTTATTTTATTCCTGTTCGATTTAAATGCAATTACATCTCATAAGAGAATATTAACCGCTTCGATATGCTTACTTATCACTGTATACTTGCAACTATGAGACATTTTACTCGGCTTAGGAGAATACCCTGGAAAGGAGAGAAAATAATAAATGCTGTATCTAGTCACTACAGTTCAAAAAGTCTCAGCCGACCGAAATAAAATCGACTGGAGATACGAAAACTGTTGTGTGGAGTACGTCACCGCCTTGTAGAGGGCTGGGTATAATACAGAATGTGAATTGTGAAGGAAGAAGTACTACGAAGGGTTCCATGCCAACATGAATACTGATATCAGGGCTGGGAGGCTGCATGCTGAACGACACCGGATGGTGATGAATAACACTTACGAACCCCCTGTTATATCAACCCTTCAGGTGCCGTGGGGTTATATTCCACCACCAGTGGAACTTTCTGTACCTAACCGGCATATAAGTTTTATAGCTAGATCCAGGCACAAAGTGAGTAAATGAAATTTTAAGTGCCACAGTAATATTTGTGGAGGTACCAAAGATTTGAAACACAGCATGACTATGTATACATTATAATATTAACAAGCACGCTTAACAGACATATCAGTATTCAAAAAATACAGTAGCTTCATTACAATTATGCTGATAGTAAAAAACAAAAAAGTCACAATCACTCGACCTGAAAAATAAGGTCTTCGTATGTTTTCAGTGCTGAGCATCCAGACCTTGTGTGATTCCCACAGCAGTAGTAACTTCCCAGGCGAAGTACCATTTATTAACTCCTCCACTAAACTAAATGTAGGTTAGCTTGAGGAAGAAGTAGATACAAAAAACGTCATTGTAACGAAGTGTTTGGTAGAAATTCTAAGTTCTGCACTTCAAAAGGCCTCCCATAAGGTGCATAGGGGCAAGCTATGTTAAGAATTGTAGATCTTGATGTCGATGACCGAAAACTTTATACTACGATAGGGAATATGAAAACAGTCAGTTAACAGCAGGAATCAATTAATAATAATGAAGTTATTTTGCTGTCGGTAGCAGGGGATACTTCTTCTCAATTCTTCACTACCAAAAATCTCCCGTAAACTGAATAGCGGCAAGTATGATCAATAAAAGGATGTCACCATACTGATGGGGTAAACTCTACCTGCTTTACATAGCAAGATATATGTGGCATAAACATCCACAATTTAAATCCTTGAACCACAGTGTGAAAGTGAAAATAAACTCACTTCAGATGGATGTATAGTTCCTGTAAATACTTCCTCGACATTACATCATAATGACTAACGTACCCACT